>NC_064620.1:623599236-623925903 GCF_023898315.1 Schistocerca nitens | reverse complement strand
TTTATGTAAACACGGAGAACCGCAGTCCGATTGACCGACGTGAATTTAACTGAGCACATACTGATATCGCGTAGTGAGCCTTATGCAACTCGACCCATCACCTGGTTAAAGTTTCTTGTGGAAATACCTTCTTTGTTCAGCTTGTCTCTTACAGCGACATGAAATATCGCCTATGTATCAGACTGGAGAGCTGAACTGCTCGATTGGTTGGCTCAGCAAAGGGTGAGCTTAAGTACCTCTAGCTCCAATTTGCTTGCGTCTTTAGCTATTTGCTAACAAGGAAAGAGAAAGTTAGCTGCACGGTGGCTATAAATCGTAGTGTCATACGGTCGCACAGCCAGTCCCAAAATGAGCACAAATACTGGCGCCAGGAGCTATCACATCAAAGAGAAAACTACCATGTACGTAAAGATATAGGTATAAGTGGTATTAGCCCAGACTGTTAACGGAACTGAACACTACGGTAGTATACACTCGTACGAAACCACAAGCTGCACTCATGAGGCAGTAGGGAACTAGTAAAGTACTCGGGATCAATTACAACAATTCGGCCATTTATGCTTGCAAGAAAGTGATGACTCACCTAACGTACATTGTAGAAGTGAAGTGACTACCTTAACATAGCAGAAACTTGGTAAGAATTAGTCGTAGTTAATCAGACTTCGGATACATTCCAACTATGTTAATGAAATCTGTGACTGACACAAATGGCATACTGAGAACAACTTAAGTTTTTTAAAACAGAAGTGACGAATGAAGAGCATCAGTGCAGTCTTTTCTGGTTTATTATAATCCCATCAACAGTTCTTGACATGATGAGATAAGAATGAGTTTGGAATTACATAACTTAGCCAGACTATTTGTGTGAAATAGTAGTAATAACAGCCAGCAGAGCACACACGACGTCAATGGCACAAGTCGGAAAAATGTGTTACTGCCTCCCACTGGAGCGAATCAGAGATGGCCCAGGAGCCTTGGTGCAGGTTCTGATAGGATTACTCCCAGGCTGAAACCAGATGTTATCCCATCTGTACGTCCACTTCATCCGCGATCAGCATAATAACTGAAGTTTTAGCACGTAACGATACTAAATAAGAGCACGGACAATGTACACGATTTAAAGGGCTCTAATATGACAGGTGTGAACTAACAAAATTGTGCTGTGTTAATAACCTTACAGCAGATATAGGAGCTCTGATACTATACAGGAACAGTGCGAAAATCTACTACGTGTCACTAAATTCTTTCAGTATAATGAGTAATGTTTTATGGGGGCAACTGACATATAGGTAGTTAATAACTCCACATGCTTCACTTTTAATTGAAAGTAATACTTTTCTTTGGCACAAGATTCTGCATAATAATGTAAAAATAATTACGTTTTCGTTAGGAAGCTCCCTTTGTGAGGTTACGACAAAGCCATCGACATACCTGTGTGGAACTCAGAAGTATCTGTACCGGGTGACCTTACCGATAAACAAATCGCTTCCTACTCTCCTGAGTACCAGCCAATCAGATCCCTTATAACAGTGCAAAATTCTCCATTCCCTATTTAGTTTAACATAATAAACCAGTCATAGGTTCATTGTGCTGGAGCTGAGAAACCGGCAGCTTATGACTCCCACCATCTCTCCTATATCACGTTTAGGCAATCAGGCGTTCTCCATGTAGACTCATGTGAGTTCTGTTCTTCCACTCCAGAATTTATTTGCATTATCCTATGTCAGTGCTCGCACGTTTCTTAGCAGAGTCAACAAAATTTCAGTTAGTTTCGCTGCAGCCTGTCATCTCAGCGAGCTGTGCTGTTAAGCACACAAGATCCAGATGGTGTTTCGTCTCACGCCAATCTTACCTGTTCACCGTTGTGGGACTAGGAGTTCGGAGAACATGGGAACACAACCTGTAGCTGCTAACTCGCGACGTGCCACCTCTGCGCCAGTGGACACGCCAAGTTAAAACGTGCAGATCAGCTTTCCATCATTTAGGATGCAGACACGAACAGTGCCTCTGCCGTCGGGCTCAGCCCACATGCAGTATACTGTGGCCTGACACCGACACACGCTCCCTTCTTCTGGTGGCCTGTGTTCAACGTGTAGTCAGTAGGATTCCGCTCTACTCATTTAAACAGTCGCCCAGATTCAGGGAATAATAAGGAAATCTAGTGTTACGAAGGTAATCCCAAAAGGAAGGTATCCTATTTTTTTATATGTTTGTGTGGCAATCGGTCACGATGTTATGAAGAATGAGTCACGTGCTGTGCCGAGGCGCTCAGTCTTGGCTTGGCACTCGTTGAGAATGGAGCTCTCATTGGATGATACCGCCAAGTGCGAATTGCGCACATTTATCCAGTTTTTGAACGAAAAGGGCACTGCGTCGATTGAAATACATCGCCAATTGACGGAAGTGTATGGTGAGTCCTGCATGGATGTCAAAAATGTTGGTAAGTGGTGTAGAGAGTTTGCAGATGGTCGGACCGTAATTCACGACGAACAAAGGAGCGGGAGACCGTCAATTTCTGAGGAGACAATGATGAAGGTTGAGCAAAGCGTGAAGATCGGAGAATCACCTTGGATGATCTCTGCACGTTGGTCCCTGGGGTTTCCCGAAGCACCGCTCACAGAATTTTAACGGAAACATTGAACTACCAGAAGGTGTGCGCAAGATGGGTGCCACGCATGCTGACTGGGACCACATGCGGCAACGAGTTGATGCTTCCCGCCTGTTTCTTCTCCGCCTTGCAGAAGACCAGCACAACTTTCTGGACTCAGTTGTTATTAGGTTAAAAGAACGTTTGGCCGGAAAGTGATTCAGCTCCGTCGACAAGGTGAGAGAAGAGGTTCATAACCCTCTGAACAGCATGGCGGCGAGCTGGTATGACATGGGCATTCAAAAACCTACAAAAATGCTTCTACAGAAATGGTGATTATGTCGAAAAATAGCTAAATGTTCAAGCTGTAAACTTATGTTAACCATTGCAGAAACGAACAGGTCTATGTACTTATAAAAAAAATAGATCTTACTTTTGGGATTGGCTTCGTAGATACGAAAATCACTGACGTCAGTTTCAACAAAAACTCTTATTTTCTGCTTGGAATTGATTTCGATTCGGTGGGTTAGTGAAGTTAACGGAGTCTGACTATGGCACCAGACAGGGTTTACAAAAACGTTTGCACAACACACTGGTTTGAGATAC
Organism: Schistocerca nitens; assembly: GCF_023898315.1. Taxonomy (NCBI): domain Eukaryota; kingdom Metazoa; phylum Arthropoda; class Insecta; order Orthoptera; family Acrididae; genus Schistocerca; species Schistocerca nitens. The sequence goes on along the minus strand of NC_064620.1, from coordinate 623,922,710 downwards.
ATGCTTACTTTACTGTGTATTTGGCACACATAAGTTTGTGCTGTACTGTGTTAAGTAGTAAAGAAAATACATTCACGAAAGTTACCTACAAAACAGGCCACGAAAAATTTTTCATGTGGTTAGATCTATCACTTAACAGGCTGGTTTCATTCTTCTGTGTGAGCTAAACTCATTATGTCGAATGGTTCAAATGGCTCTGAGCAGTATGGGACTTATCATCTGAAGTCATCAGTCCCGTACAACTTAAAACTACCTAAACCTAACTAACCTAAGGACATCACATCGTCCACGCCCGAGGAAGGATTCGAACCTGTGACCGTAGTGGGCGCACGGCTCCAGACTGAAGCGCCTACAACATCTCATCCCCGGCGGCCGGCTCTTTATGTCTTCTCGCACATTATGCATGGTTCTGTAAGAAACTGTTTCTTATATTCCAATCTAGGGACATCGTCTCAGCTTTTCCTATCAAGCGCTTGCGCAACTATTCATGGATGAGATAGAAATATTTATGTCAACCTCCCACTAATCATCGACCTTTCATTCTTGTATCCCACAGTTCTCTACCTTATTTAATATCATAGTTTTCAACTGACATCTTATAGCCTAAATTTAGGGGCTGCTAATTTAATATATAATCTGTTTTAGAATGCTAAGTTAAGTATCTAAAGCTTTATCTATTATTGATATATGCCATCCTAGCTTCATAAGTAACTATAACATCAAACCACCCACAGGTCCACGTTATTGGGCGCTTCAAAGTCAATCAGGTCGCAGAAGATAATCCACCGTTTAAGGATGAAGACAGGGACCTGCCTACAAAAAGAGAGGTGTGTCCCGAGGAACGAGATATAATGCTGGTCGATGCGCCGCAGGAGGGCCCCAGTGAGGTGAGTCGACATCATTGCTAACATTAAGAGTATGCGTGTGAGTGCGATGAGGAAACAGCTGGGTCTCCGATTGTTCACACTGCATAATTAGCCACTTAGACGGGTGATATCAATCGAGAAAATCTCATGATTTGCACATATCTCCATGACTGTAAAATGCAGTTGTCTCTCATCTTTACATGAAGAATTAACAGACTGATTCACGATATTAGAATCCAATAAAATAGCAACCTTGGGTTCGAAGACCCAAATGTAAATATAAAGTACAACTCAGGGAATGTAAGATTATGTTGTAAAACTGTCACGGTTTCGGCAAATATTACTCGTGTTACAGACGCTAGCCTACAACGATTGTGAGTCCGCCAACTGTAGAACTCTGTCATGACGGGTCTCAACGGTCCAAAGGCTGCTACCAGTCGGAGACACATCCGTTTAGCAGTACTGCACGTACCAGCAATGCTGTAAGATCAGCAGCTGAATTTCAGTTTGCGACAAAGTCGTAATTGACCTAGTGCAACCTATGGCATTTTCTGTGTAATACCATTTATGATTGGCTTGTCTCTTACAGAGATGTAAGACTTCGGAAAATATCCTACTGAATCACAGCTGGAAAATTATACGGTTGCTAGTGAGGGTAAGAACGTCTAGCTACAGTCCGATTGCTGCCGTCGTCATTTGCTATCAAGGATAACGGAAGTTCTTTAGATGCTGCTGTGTAATGCAAATTAGGACCACAGTAGCATATTTCGTCTAGTCAGTCACATCTTCAACAGTCACATTAGCGCAAAGAAATATCACAGTAAATGGCAAAACTTGCTATGCACTTATATACAAATAAGTACAACTAGGCAAACCTCTTAGTCGAGCAGACCACTTCTGCGTGCTACACAGGAGTCTGTGGATATGAAACCAGCAGCTGGGATTAACTGCCGCCATGAATACCACTAATGAACATGTGAAACGGTAGAGGGCGGATAAGATAGGCACAACAGTTACAACACCTCAATGATTGTTGCCTACAAGCAGGTTATTATATCCCATCTAACACGGATGGTTGAAATGGTATAATTACTACATCTAGTACGTCCGCTTGATAACGGTACTTTGGTATCGTCTCTTGAAACAACTGAGCAGGATATATTCGGCCTCATAAACATTCCATCTGTGTAAATAAATGACCGTCTGACCTAAAGAACATTGTCATCCCTCTTCCAACACTGGTCAGACAATGAGAGCACAGTTCGATCCAATTTCGTGGGGTCTTCATTGCTCTGTTACAACACTTCTTCGAACATTGAAACAAACGTTGTCTGATAAAAGGATTGTCCGTCCATACTATCAATTTAACTTGAGAAGAAGTGCAGTGGCCCAGGTTATGAGAAACGATTACTGTCTCTCATTGAGGCGAATGATAGGTTTCCATCGTGTCTCTTTGCAGGTTCTGCTAGAGATACTATGCCCATATTAGATTTCAACACCATAATACTTAAGTTTTGGAACGAAAAAGATCATTAACAGTGTATTACCACATCCTTAATTGATGATAGTCTATAATGTGGAATTACTTTGTTTTCTAGAGATATAGTCTGCTTTAGAATTAAGCTGATTAAGTTACAGCTACAACAATAGTGAGGATTATACTTTGTTCCAAACTGAGCAACAAGTTTGAGGTAAAGCGTACAAATTATGATTTGACGTATTTACTTTGACACAGCTGTTGCGGATTGACAAAAAATTTACTCATAGACGGAGGTTAACAGTGCAGCGTGTGCGAGATACACTATGTGATCAAAAGTATCCCAACATCTGGCTGAAAATGATGCCCTCCATCGGTAATGCTGGAATTCAATGTGGTGTTGGCCAACCTTTATACTTGATGATAGCTTCCACTCTCGGAGGCATATGTTCAATCAGGTGCTGGAAGGTTTCGTGGGAATGGCAGCCAATCTTAACGGAGTGTTTCACTGAGGAGGAGTATCGGTGTCGTTGGGTGAGGGCTGACACGAAGTCGGCGTTCCAAAACATCCCAAAAGGTGTTCTATAGGATTCAGGTCAGGACTCTGTGCAGGCCAGTCCATTACAGGGACGTTATTGTCGTGTAACCACTCCGCGACAGGCCGCGAATTATGAACAGGTGGTTGATCGTGTTGAAAGATGCAATCGCCATCCCCGAATTGCTCTTCAAAAGTTGGAAGCAAGAAGGTGCTTAAAACATCAATGTAGGCCTATGCTGTGGTAGTGCAGCGCAAAACAACAAGGAGTGCAAGCCCTCTCCATGAGAAAAACGACCACACCCTAACACCACCGCCTCCGAATTTTACGCTGGCAGATGACGCTCACTGGGCATTCGCCATACCCACACACTGCCATCGGATGACCACATTGTGTACAGTGATTCGTCACTCCGCACAACGTTTTTCCACTGTTAAATCGTCCAATGTTTACTTTCCTTACATCAAGAGAGGCGTCGTTTGGAATTTATCGGCGTAATGTGTGGCTTATGAGCAGCCGCTCTACCATGAAATCCAAGTTTTCTGACCTCCCGCCACTCGTAGTACTGGCAGTGGGTCCTGATGCAGTTTGTAATTCCTGTGCGATGGTGTGCGTAGTCTGTGATTATTACACATTACGACCCTCTTCAACTGTCGTCGGTCTCTGTAAAACAGACGAGGCCGGACTGTTCCCTTCCGTGCTGTACGTGTCCCTTCACGTTTCCACTTCCCTGCCACACCAGAAACAGTGGAGCTTGGAATGTTTAGGAGTGTGGAAATGTCTCGTACAGACGTATGACACAAGTGACACCCAATCACCTGACCATGTTCGAAATCCATGAGTTCTGCGAAGCGCCCCATTCTACTCTCTCACGATGTCTAATGACTACTGAGGTCGATGACATGGAGTGACTGGCAGTAGGTGGCAGCACAATGCACCTAATATGGAAAACGTATGTTTTTGGATGTGTCAGGATACTTTTGATCACACAGTGTAACTACATTTCTGTCCTCACATGTAGCACAGGCTACTTACTCAAACATGTACCATTTCCGAACATTTAAAGCCTCTTACCATTAGTTGTTCCACTTTCAAAACTTATCATGATCTCCTTCTTCTTCTTTGGTCTTTAACTATCAGGTTGGCTATCAGCAGCTTGGCAAGCATTTCTGTCTCCGGCCCTTTTGTTGAGTGCAGTATAGGTGGTGCAATTTGTGTCGTCCATGATACGGTTGATGTATACTAGACTATGTTTGTCTCTTGTGTACTTCCTTTCTGCTGTCCTTTCAGCAACACTTTTAATGACACCATAATTTCTCATCATATGGCTGACACATGTGGCATTCAATAAGCTTTAGGAGACGTAGCTGCATGTATCATTTTTCTTTCCGCCTTCTGGTATGTCCGTGTTTCACATCTCTACAGCGGCACACTCCACACAAAATCTTTATGGGGTCTTTCCTCAGGTATTGGGCTATGAAAAGAGATGAGTAAGGTTCCTGCTCTTGTTGAAAGCAGCTGTTGCCTGGTTTATCTGGCTTGCAGTATCCTTCCTTTCTCAGTCAGAGGGTCCTTTCACTCCATAGGGAGCAAAAGGATTCTACGGTCTCCAGTCCCTCTTTGTTAAGTGAGCACTGGGCAACGGTATTTTATCTACTCATCAAGATTTTTGTCTTAACTTTATTAATTTGCATGTTAGGAAGAAATGGGGCTGACTTTCATCTGCATCTCGCTTCTGTAGTTCCGCAAATTCACTTAACACTGTAGCATCATCAGAAAATCTCAGCATGTCTGTTATCTTACCTTCAATTTTAATTCCCCGTACAAGTCATGGTGTGTCCCAAAATTCATCTAGAGTCCTCCGAATGTATCCGCTGAATAAGATAGCAGAAAGTGAACAGCCCGGTCGTACACCTTATTTAACAGTGGCTTGCTCTTGATGTTTCCCGCTTCTTATCACTACCGTCTTTTCTCTGTAAAGTTACTGCAGTACTCCTCTGTTCTGATACATTGTGCCATTCACACTCTCAGCATCTCAAAAATCTGTCGCTATACTACACCGTCTAATTCTTTCTATTTGTCGACGTAGGTAATATACAGCGTTCTGGGAGGTATGATCAGTCTTCAGAGATGGGACAGAGACGGTCATTCGAAGAAAAAGAGGCTAGTAAACATGGGCTCTACTATTAGCTTAAGATCTGCAAGCACTTGTTTTGTGTAAGGGATGCCTTTCACACCAGTGAAGCTGAACAAGTGCCCAAAGGTCTGAAGGTGAACACTTTACAGCCCATATTTACAGGAAATTTTTTTCGTGATTTGGGCCATACTTACACCCCTCAAAATATAGAAGACCAAGACGAGATTTCGTTACAGTATCGAAGATAAAGTGCTCGTAGCTGCATTTTAGAGTCCATATTTAGTAGATGGTTAAGCTTCGCATGATCGTTCCTGCCATACACTTGAATACTGACCATTCCTCCTATGGAACACTGCTGCATTCTTGGCTCTTGCTTAGTCTTGTCTCAGGTATTAGCCGTAATCCGAGTATTGCTTCTCGTGTGCCTACAGCTCCTCTAAAGGCAACTTGATCTTCCGTATTTTGTACACCTATGCTTTCTTCAGTCCGCGTTATAATGATAGAGGTCAAGATCTGGGTGGCGTGTGTTATCAAATTGAGGGTGCTGCATTGTTGACATTTGTTTGCAGATTCTTCCTTTTGTGTTGGTGCTGTAACTATTCTTCGAAGACTGTTCGGTGTTCCCTGGTTTCGTGTGTAATTTGTATGAAATGGAACTGTTCTTAATGCAGATGTTGTCTAGCAACTTTGACGAGTTCTGCTGGTTTATCACCATACGTAATTTTTCTCTACTTTCCGTGCTGCTTGCTGAATTGCTAGGTTACAAACGCATCTCACTCCCGTCTCAGCTACTGTATTCCTGCGAGGTCCTGAGACCTTTATAATTGCACTTTGTTTTATGCACAAGTATAGGATAGCATCACTCCCTGTATTTTACCCCTGTGACCCTCAGAAATTGAATTCCTACCGATTTCCTTTTGCCTTGCAGCAGTCTGTCTTCAGAGTCCTGAGGTCGGAAATGACTTACTCGTCCCCATTCCTCCGCGCAACCTAAATTCATCTCCACAGAAATTCTCTGCTACCGATGTCTTCATTAATTCGTATTAGAATTTTCGTGACCATTGCGTTAACTTTGAAACTTGTTAGCATTTGGTCTGTCTGGGAATGGGAATATTACATGTTTTACAAAGTATGAGTGTATTTTGCCTGCTTAGGCACCTGTTTCAGGTTCCCTACCAGTGATCTTAACAATTTTGAAACACTGTAGTGTACGCAAAGAGTCTTATTTCGAATTGGGTCTTTTACTGCTGTGTCAAACTCTTTTTAGTGTACCATATTTCACTTAGAATCGTCATCCATTCCCTTTTTTAAGTCGGCTTACTTTGTAGGACCCATTCTGACGTTAAACCCAGCTTTCAGATCTCCGTCCTTTCGTTCGTAATGGCTTCCCAGGTAAGCGTTTGATATTTATACATCTGAATCCCTCTCCTCTAACGGTTTCCATAATTTTCCCGTATATGGCATCTAACATTCCGATTGTTACACAAGCTTCTATTGTTTCGCGTGTCTTCTGCATCCAGCCTTGTTTTCCCGTTTTCAGCTTAATGCAAAACTTATTTTTACGTGTGTATATTCTCGTTTGAGGCTTCACTTCCTGTTTTTCTTTTTTACTTTTCTTCTTTAAACAGTTGAAATCAGCATGTGGTGAATTAGACGAGAATTCTATTGGAAACAATATTTCTGCCCATTTTATTCTTAACTGCCCTATTTACTTCATGTGTTCAAGTTTTCCATTCGTCTTCTAATGCAATGATTCCCTTTTGTCACTTGGTTTTAGACTTACCTCGGACCATTTTTCCAGATTTCAATCTTTCTGCAGCTTCTTCAGTTTCGATTAGGCCGTTATATCCAATAAAGTATGGCTATAGTCCAAACTGCTACTAGAAAGGACAACGTGTTTAAAATCTGGTTTCAAAATCTCTGTCTTGTTAATACACAATTTCAGCGGCTTTGAAATCATAGGAAATAAGAGCCAATGGGGAATTATGCGTCATTTGCGAATCCCCAAACCGCATAACGCTTGTAACTGACACAGTTCTTCGTCGGGTGGTAGTGTCACTTTCCGAGTCTATACCAGCACTACACAAGGCGAAAAGAGCGACATACGTAAAATTTATATCCCGTACTTCAGTTGACGTATACAGGTCAACTGAAGAATAGGATACCAATGCTAACGAAAACGAAGAAATCGACGCACGTTAAATTCGCATCCCATACTGCAATTAACCTACACAGATAGACTGAATTTCGAGATACAACTCATATATGTCAACTGAGGTATTCTACGCTAGCACTACGTTTATCCTGTTTTTATTATTTTTTACTGCAGCACTAGGACTCAAACAAGCGATAACCTTAACATTATAACGAAATATTACTGGACGTTATATATGTCTACCACCTGTTTTTCTTTCCCACATTCCTTAGTTTACGAACACTTGTCTCAGCTGTTGAATCTGTGTAGTAAATCATCTCTGGCAAATTCTGACGTCATTGGTCAGAGCCGACGGGTTGTATCCCGTTCTTCAGTAGGCCCGAAACATTTAAGTTACAGATATGCTGCTAGTATGAGGATCACAGCGATACATTATTGTGCAGTTGGTGATAATGGAAGACCCTCTTTTTCATACCATACACTAAGTCATCAGCTTCTAATGCCTATGCCGGAATAATATTCCAATATCTTACTCGCTAAATGTTAAACATTACCACTACAATTGAAATTTTGAATTTCATTGGAATCTGGTATAAATCAGTGATGATCTATGTAAACCTCTAATTCGCCGTATGATTGAAAACTCTTAACAATTATTATTCCATACTGTAAGCTCTAGTGTATAATGTTGTTCGTAGTTTAACCAAGCACCTAACACTATGTTGGTATCCTAGGTGGATGCTTCCAAGATGGATCAAGAGGAGGAGAGAATAGCTAATTGTAACGTGGATGCTGCCAAGATGCAACAAGCCCATCAATATTTACAAGAGAAGACAGTTGAGGGTCGCATGGGTGCTGCCGAGGTGGGTGAAGCGTGTGGAGGGATTGTGGAAGGGGCAGGTGAGAGTCTCAAGGATGAATCTCAGATTGAGAAAGCATGTGGAATTGAGGAGGAAGCTGCAGCTAAGGGTCTCATGAATGCTGCCGACATGGAAGAAGCGAGTCAAGATTTACAAGAAGAGGCAACTGAGAGTCTCATGGGCACTGCCAAGATGGGCGAAACATGTGGAGAGATTGATGAAGGGGCAGGTGATGGTCTTATGGATGCTGCTGAGATTGACAAAGTACGTAGAGATAAGGATGAAGGGGCAGCTGAGTGTCTCATGGATGCTGCTGTGATCGAACAAACCCATCATGATTTACAGGAGAAGACAGTTGAGGGTCGCATGGGTGCTGCCGAGTTGGGTGAAGCGTGTGGAGGGATTGTGGAAGGGGCAGGTGAGAGTCTCAGGGATGAATCTGAGATTGAGAAAACATGTGGAATTGAGGAGGAAGGTGCCGCTAAGGGTCTCATGAATGCTGCCGACATGGAAGAAGCGAGTCAAGATTTAGAAGAGGAGGCAACTGAGAGTCTCATGGACTCTGCCAAGATGGGCGAAACATGTGGAGAGATGGATGAAGGGGCAGGTGATGGTCTTATGGATGCTGCCAAGATGGGCGAAACATGTGGAGAGATTGATGAAGGGGCAGGTGATGGTCTTATGAATGCTGCTGAGAGTGACAAAGTATGTGGAGATGAGGATGAAGGGGCAGCTGAGTGTCTCATGGATTCTGCTGGGATCGAACAAGCCCACCAAGATTTACAGGAGAAGATAGTTGAGAGACGCATGCGTGCTACCAAGATGGGCGAAACACGTGGAGAGATTGAGGAAGGGGCAGATGAGAGTCTCGAGGATGATGCTGAGATTGACAAAGCATGTGAAAATGAGGAGGAAGGTGCGGCTAAAGGTCTCGTGAATGCTGCCGAGATGGAAAAAGCTCATCAATATTTAGAGGATGACACAGCCGAGAGTCTGATGGGTTCTTCCAAGATGGAGGAAGTTCGTGTAGATGTTGAGGAGGGAGCAGCTATGAGTCTATGTAGCCAACCCTCGGGTGCCGCTTGCACCCACTGAAAAAAATGTTCGTTTGTTCCTAAAGTTCTTGATTGAGTTTTGATTTTGTTCTGTGTGTTTTTTGTTTAGTTTTTGTTCCATGTTTCGTTTTTTTCTGAGTTCATTTAATGTTGTTTGTGTTTATTCATTTTCAATTTTCAATTACAATCCTTGGTTTGTTTAAAGTAATAAATAAATTTTACGTATTTCACCAACTGCTCTCTTATTTTTTTAGTTTGCATCTGCAGCAATAACAGTTGCCGAATTGAATGTACGTTTCATTTTCAGTTTATTCTGTAGGTGACTCTCTCCCTGTCGTTACAATTAAATGAACAATATACTATACCCGAGGCTCAGCCTAAGGCATTTATGAAGCTCATTTCAGTATCACTGAAAGGTCTGTGATATATACACGATAATAGTCATCAGTAAGTGCTAGACTCACTTCTGTATTGCAAACACCACATAATGCCGATTTACGTAGTATGATTTTATAGTTGTTAGAGAGGGTTATGTAACCAGCCGTAATATGTTTGGTCCGATGTCTCTAATGACTCTGGGTAAGGTCATGGCCTACACCACTCTCCGGAATTATGACCTATCTATGTGAGTGTATTTCATGGCTGCAAGACGTGTGGAAGTGCTTTGGATGAAAAATGACGAAAGAATATTGCAGACATTACTGTAATCTGTTCTCCCCTATGCAGCTAACTTCTTTGCAGTAGAAGCGTACATACTTAAATCTGAGAGTTGACAGATTTGGGATATTTTATTTGTGATCCTCTCTGCTTCTCCACTGAGTTTCATTGTAGCTTGTTTAAAAATACTGTCATGGAATTCCGGAATGTACAAACTGTAGTCAAGCTACCATAGTCTCATTTTTTTCTGGTATGTTTGTGCGCTAATCATACATGCGCAATAAACTGTGTTGTTTCAATTTTCCTCTCGTTTTAACTCGGGAAACTCCGTAGAGAGGAGAAATAGAGTAGCAGTGGTGCTGTGGGGAGAAGTCAAATTCGAGCACGTATCCTTCTCTGACCAGCTTCTCATCTACGTAGCACGGTACTATGATACACTCTAACGTGAAAAAAATGTATCGTATGCCACTCAGCTTAATTATGACACTCATTCCTATCCTCTGTGAGTATTCTTGCACTATGTGTTCATCAGTAGTATGTAAAAGGACCCAGTTATTTACGAAAGTACGTTCGTGAGCAACAGAGATTCTTTCCGTATGCTACAACAAGGTGTATTATTTGAAAGCAATTGTGTGGTGGGGAAACAAAGCATACAACTTTGTAAGTACATACAGTAGGTGCAGGGCGTGGTGTACCATCTCAGTATGCTAAATGGTCTTATTATTATTTAATTTAGTGCAATGGATATGGAAGGGAACTGTCCTCAGTAACTAATTGGTCGGGTTTATAGCTGGTCCGTAACACAGTCACTTAAAAGTCTGAAGAAATCAAATATGGCACCATACACCTACCAGTAATTGTGGGCAATCATAATGGAGGCAGAATATTTACAAACGGTACACAAAGAGTGCACACCTACCCACTGATTGTAGAAGTTAAGCAAGTAGCCGTAATAACAAAAAGAATGTGGGCTCGTCGGTGTGTCAGCGTAACAGAATGCACAACATCGACATTCCAAGAAAGAAGAAACATCATCGTCTATATAGTTGTGACCACGTGCGAGCGTATTAGACATCGTCCACACATCGACTACAACGCACACGAAAGATTTATATCAAATTCACATTAACACACGCACACTGCCTGATCTGATTGCTATGCACAAGGAGCGGATGCACATTGTCTGTACAGTCATGCACACATGGCTTTTTTAAAACGATGTTATACACATTACGCACCATTTAATAGATCTTGATTCCGATAGAATTCACACTAATATCTTTTCTCAGTGTATGTTTGCACACGCATTCTGCCTTAAAAGAGAGCCATTGATGAACGATGAGAGCTCATTTTCTGTGTAGCCATGGCCACATGGTACATGGAGAACCGTGGCATACAGTTTACTGAGCGTGATATCATTCTTCATTGGAAGAACGTTCACACGATAATATTTTTATACAGTACACACGAAAACACTCTTCTTATTCGATATGAAATGTCCGAGTTAAAGTGAAAGCCAATTGTAGGTGTGGCCATCAACGACAGTCCATGGAAGGCAATGACTGATGCGTTTCACACAAAGAAATCGTCAGTTGATTCTATACAATTTGCTGGAAAAATAAGAAAGGAGCACCTGTAATTTAATAATGATAACATCAGCAGTTATAAAGCTAAAGGCTAAAGGCTAAAGGCTGGTGATTCACCGATTGCACGATCGAAATTCCATCAGACTTTGCTCTCCCTAATGAATTTACCAGATATATAAAAATTAATGTACATTATAACACTTCGCTACTATTAACAGACATACAAAAAAGTGATTAATCAGTTACATTTGTAAATAACTCATTCTTGTACGTTAGACAGCAACCTGAAGGTGACGCTCTGACGGAGCGACCGTTCACTTAAAAGACGAAGATACGATGCCCATCGTGGCCTACAGATGAGGCAGCATCGACTTTCTGTTCCATGGTAGAATAAATTGAATCATTCCCGTGACCAACCACGGCACAACACATTTCAGACTACTGTATATCTCCGTCATACCTATTTTGTTTGCATTCTTTTCCAGAAACACAGTTAGTTTACAACTTGACATTACAAATGCATTATGGATGCATCAGCAAACATCCATGCTCCTGACTCACCCCACGCTATCTACATGGTAATAAAATGCGGACACATAATGGAAAAAGGGGGTATGTGCACTAATTAATAACTAAACCTATTATCCACAATCTTCCTCAAGAGGCTACTGGTACACTGGGTAGGTAAAGTTATTAAAAACATAGTAGTACTGATACAACTAAAAATGTATTAACATTTGTATAATGCAAGTAATACCAAAAGCCGTACAATGTTTTGATTAAATGAACGTCCTTCTTCCATGATCATAACCAAATGATGATTTTTATTCCCTGTATACAAACTCACTGTTACCGAGACACAGAATTGAGTCGGAGTTCGATACAGACTGATGTATCGAGATAATATGGTTCTGCTAGATGTTAATTATTCGTTGAGTATACTAAATGTGCTGATCTCACGTTGCTAATCGTTTAAAATTAGAGTGAGGTTGCCTGCGTACGTCTAACCTGCACTCTTCATCAGTAGGAATGTAAGGGGTTTATGGATCAAGTGTGCACACCATTCCTTCCTCTGAAGATGGTAGGTAGAGACTAAAACTGTGGCAGGTGAAGGTCATGTCCCTGCCTAAGCCGTGCCTATTTCTGTCATTTCGTAATGTCTCAGCGCTCCAGTCTCACGCAAATAGTTTACAAGTCATTAAAACTAAGACAGCCAGTCAGACTACGGTATTAAACTCTCCTTTAAAACGAAACTGCCAAATGCACTCCTTGTTCTCTGTGAACTGAGAATATTCAACGATCCATATCTCAACAGGTTCTTCTTTCCGAACATGTCATTATTCACTTCATTCAGTTCTGAATAATACTACATCCTGCAAGAATATCTGAAACTTTTTAAAGTAGCAAGCATCAGTTATCGCCTACATAGTGAGAAAATTCCCGGTGGTATATGCTTACGGGTTGAGTCAGATTCCGAACTAACTGGTAAGTCTGTCAAGATCTCTGTCTGTAGAAAACTCTTTTACAGATATTCTTTCTGGTGAAACGTCCAAATGAGTGAGCGTAGAACTTGTTCCACAGATCTGCAACAGACGGACGTTGTCAGTAGCGCTGTATTATCATGTGAATCTGCCCGGCGACTTCTCCTGAAAACTGGATTGACCTACGCTTCTTTTCCCATCGCTTGGTACCGTCAGTTGCTCCAGCTACCTAGTTGCTCCAGCAACCTATAATAAACTGGTAATCGAAGGGATGCAACTTCTTTGAGTGACCTCTGTAGAATGTCCCAGCTTCTCATCCGACCTTGATACGTTTTCTCTGGCAAGGGATTTCAGTTGATTTCCTATATCCTGAATACTTGTCTCAAAACTAACACTTCCACGTTTGTGCAATGGCTGAAAGTAGCATCCTAATTACGATCTGTTGTGATTTTCGGAAAATTGAATTCAGCAATATGGTCTTCTCTTATCGTCTTGCATTTCTGTGCCAGTATGGCCAACGAAGTGACTGATAGATAATTCCGATTATTTAAGCAGATTTGCAATCAACTTACGCATATTCAGTGGAGTAAAACTTGCAGTAGTCACAGTATGAGCTCGTTGAGTTCTACCAAACTGCCAATGTGAGCAACGTATACTGTTTGTGCTAGTTCATGCGAAACTGTTTCCACAAAACCACAGTGCAGATAGGTAATCGAGAATGCACGTTGCTAAATTAGAACTCCATCTCATATGTGTGCACGTTTCTGCAAACAGCATTGAACATACATCCCAAGCAAATAAGTCAGTTAAATGTCTCATCCGGAACTCTCCCACCTAACGCCATCGTAGATAAGTTTTTCGCTTTACGTTCTATCCACATAGATCGCCTTATGTCCAATGTCTTTTTTTTTCTTTTTGAGGATCAGAACTGACCGAATTAGGTCCAGTAATTATGGAATCGTTTTCAATGTAAATGTAAAACAGCAATAGCAAAACGAGCATCCAAATTAAATAAAGTTTTCTCTGGATGTACGAACCAACTTGCCTTATTACCGTAAGTGATTGGGTTCATTCCACAATAAGGTGGAAGGGAAGGCAAATACGTTGTCAGATGCATGTGAGAAGAATGCTAAGAATAAGTAAATAAAAAAAAACACATTTGTTATATCATCATCACTATTCCCTGACAGTATCAGTAGTTTGTTTTCCACTACTTACGACCATACGTAGTGGGAGATAGAAGTGAAATAGTCCGTAGTAAGAACGTTCATACTGGCTGTGATTCTCGGCTTAGCATTATCATTAACGTGAAGTATTTCGGAACGTGTTATAGTGCTTTACAGGTTCAGGAAAATATGTCACATATGTTTTTTTAGGCGTTGGAAGTCAAGACCTTGCAACATGTGTGGCCGAACTACATCGTCGTCGGCTCTATGTGATGATCCTCCCCCCTTTCATAGCATTTTATCACTAACACCCAAACCTCCAGATGTGAAACAGTTAGATCAATACCAAACGTTGTGTGCCGATAGAGTATCAACCTGCTATTCTCGGTGGTATTAATGAGAGAAAAGGAAAATAAATAAACTATGTTCGTTGCACCCCCTACCCTTTCCTTAGTTCCTGGAGTGTAGTAATGGGATATGGTGGCCAGCAAAAATAACATTGTTACAAACTCCGAAACGTTCTTTTACATGTCAGGGATATGGTATCCCTTATAACAATATCACGCGTAAACTGTTTTTACCAAAATCGTCATCAGTGGGCTTCGAACTCGGGAAGTTTAAGACGAGGAGCTAACGCCTTACCCACTCACCTACCACAGCTCTCTGTGGCGTTTTATCACAGATATGCTTCTCCTAGACTCCATTGTGCTGGTGTTACTTTTAATTATCGTTTATGAATGTTCTATTGGACGATAGCACCCAGCGCGAACTAAATCGGTGTTTTGGTTGGTACTCTATTGAAACACAACGTTTGGTACCGATCTGAGTGTCTGATATCTGGAGGTTTGGGTGTAAGTACGAGCAATAACAATACAGATTAGATTTTCTAACTCTTATTTGCGTGTTGCCGAGTTTACAATCTTCAGTGTTCTAATTTGGATGTAGTGATACAGCAATAACAACAAAGGCGTAACTGAAATATAATTATGTAAACTTGCTTAAGTGTGATGTGTATATAAATTGCAAGATCTATGACTACACAAAAGGAGCTGAAAGACCACAGAATTTCCTCATTCTGCGACGGGAGCAAATTGAGAACTGGTGTAACACGGATAAGGACATACAGTAAACGCAACTATAACTTATTTTTCGAGTCTCAAATGTTTGATCACGATGGATTCATAATTGAATTATTAAGTGAAGGAAACTCATTAGGGTTACTGCTGCTAGGGTACGTCTAGTACCTAAGGGAGACATCATGAACTCAGGGATATTGGATGGATATCAATGATAACCTTGGCAGTTTTACCCTATGAGGCATTAACTTTATTCTTTACTTTTCAACGCTAAATAAAATAGTGAAACTTTTTAGTAGGCTGAAGGAAGGAATTAAGATGATGTAAACTTGATAACTCTATATCCAAACTATCGATTAAGGATCCAAAAAGTTGCCAACTGATTAAAGGGATTTCTAGAACTGCGCTGAAACTTTATCCTACTTTGTGATGTTCTAGATAAGTAGAACGAAAATTTGCGTTTGACGTCTCGTCGACGTTCGGATCGCACAAAGGTGTATCAATAAACGGATCATAACCTTTTCAGGTGAACCATTCCGGCACCTGCTTGAAGTGGACTGAGAAAATGAATAAAATTCAGGTGAAAACGTTGAATGAGGATCTCAGCAGCTCGAGATGTATGAAACTCCAGCGCGTTAACCGCTTCGCCACCACGGCCTTCTCTTCTTTCTCGGCCAAAACTCAAAGAATACTTTGTATCTCATTAAGACATCAGATGTAGGCTGCTTGGCATTAGATACATTTGATGCACCGGTTTCGTTTCCCTCTTGGGGTCGTTAATCTAACGACATTCTTATTAGTCCTCTCATATTAGCCCTCAAGTCGACTTTAATCAAATGGGGAGCAGAGGAAGTAAAATATGGAGTTATATAGAGAAGGCATAGGTAGGACAGCCAACACACACACACACACACACACACACACACACACACACACAGCCTTTACTTTGTTGCATTTTTATTAATTTTATTATTACTACATTATTTCGCTTGGGTTTACTGAGCCATACTGCAAACTGCGTGGTACAAATGTCAACTCATATATGCAGAGAAAACATTGTATAAATAATGTATACAATGGTTTTAAATTAATTTGCTGTTTCACCTATGTTCAATACTTAGAGCTAATGACTCTTCACATATCAAATGTATTCAGAAAACACGAAGTAGTATTCAAGAGAGAATGAAATGCATACAGACAGAGATTAACAAGAGTATTCACTTATAAATAACAAACCGTATTTCGTACAACCACACTATTATTTCGTGTAAAGCAAATAAGGGCTTTCTTGAATCTGACAACTGAAATACATAAAAATTTTACGTACGTAGCGCAAAATGTTAGTTAATTATTTTGTCATAAAATACTATCAGAAAACTGTTCACTCCAGCGCCTTCAGAAAGTACGTTGCACGTTGTTATGTCACGCCAAGTATATTATATTGATTACTGCATTAAACTTCAAACAAACGCAGCTACATGACAATGTTTTGCAACACAATCATCAGAGCTCTGTAAGCAAGACTCGAAATGTTTTAAGAGTCGCTCACTTTATCGGCTATAGAAACCCGCTCCTGGCCACGCAGCCATTGTAGAACAAGTGTGTAAATGTCTTCATCGTCCGAAAATTTGTGACTGGCGTGAATCAGTTCCTCGGTACCTTCACATCGTCGTCTATGGCAGACGTACAAGTCGATGGCCTCCATTGGCGATCAGCATGATCCTCATCTGTCCGGCTTTGGTCAAACTGTTGGCAGAATTTCACTGTTGCTGAACGCGACATTGAATGTAGTCCATACAGCGTCAGAATTCACGGCTAACCTGTGTGTCAGACGTTATGCCCACAATGATCGTACTGTCCCGCGTAATTCAAACTTGGAGTACGTGTGCAGCTGTCGCGTGATTTCACTGGAGAACTGTGTCTGCAAGATACCCAGAGCATGTACTGTCTTCTGAAAATGCGTCACACTTGTTGCACAAGCATGGGCCGACATGTGTCACTTACTTTTGCAAGTCCCTATGTATATGGTCCTTTATACAGTTTCTTCTATTTGCTATCTCTCTCTCTCTCTCTCTCTCTCCATCCGAACAGGCTATGAAGGCCCAATGGTACCGACTGGCCGCCGTGTCATCCTCAGACCACAGGCGTCACCCTGGATGTAGATATGGAGGGGCATGGGGTCAGCACACTGCTCTCCCGGCCGTGTGTCAGTTTACAAGACCGGAGCCGCTACTTCTCAGACAAGTAGCTCTTCAGTTTGCCTCACAAGGGCTGAGTGCACCCCGCTTGCCAACAGCGCACGGCAGACCGCATGGTCGCCCATCCAAGTGCTAGCCCAACCCGACAGCGCTTGACTTCGGTGATCTGACGGGAACCGGTGCCTTCACTGCGGCAAGATCGTTGACTCTATTTTTTATGGAACTGAAAAAACAGTTCCTTCTTGCTCTTTCTCTGAAACGAATACCTATTTTGCATTTAGTGCACTACACAAATGTGATATGAAGAACAGTCCTTAAAACCAGGCAACGCAATCATAATCAACTTTTACAAGTTTTATTCAACATCTCAGGTAGATGTACACTATGAAACATCCTTAATGTTCCGTTGGCATAGACTTTGGTGTTCTGGTGCGTTACCTCATTGGAAATGCCTAATCTTTGTCATCATATTCCACCTTCTCTTCTTCGCTCTCTTATACGTCTAGTATTCTCTGCTGTGAATGTGCCGAATGGAGACATAGCGCTACACCTATAAAAAGTATCGCTGTGTTGTTTTGAGGAAATAAATGATCTCTTTCTCTATAGCGCAGGGTATATTAACATTCTGAAGCATTTTCTACAGTCAATCCAGTCCAAAAGTACAGAAATTACCTATATTTCTTAAAACCATGCTAACGCTGCGATAAACATGTTTCTTCAGTCAACCTACTGGGAGCTTTCAGAAACGAAAGTACGTGATGGACAGAAAGCACGTGGTGTGAAGTAAAGCCACAATCGAGGACAGCGAATTTATTTACTTTTCTGAGCTAGAAGAAAATAAAATTAGTACGTAGCGTAAACGCATCAGAAGGAGTGGGGAAGATGTTTAAGGATCCCTATGATATAACAAAACATGAGCACTTGTTGGAATGGGAATCATCAATTTCACAAGGTTTTGCACTAAAGAGTTTTGATGTATTTCCAAGTACTTGTAGGTAAACATATGGTTACTTGCGTCTCCTTCTTTCTTGTGTTCTGACACTCGCAGAAACGGATATCCCTGACATCTACCAAATGTAAGTACTTAGGATGAACTTATGGTTCATACGAATAAGAAAAAAAATTCACCTTCCTGCTAGACTGAAAGTCTCGAAGACAGAAGAACCTCCTAATTACTGGCTGGATCGCAGTGTCGTTCACAGCTGGAAATCTGAGGATGGTAGAACGACGTTCGTCGCACATCCAGAACCATTGGGATTCTTCGCCAGCTTTCCGACTAAGTGCCCTAAGCCAGCCATACATGATCTGTGGCCCATTGGAATGAAATTCTCATGCCTTTTCGTTTATTTCTCAATGCTTATCGTAAAATTTCAAATACCTGAATATTCATCTTACTGTTACACTCTAATCTGAACAGAATGGAACACGCTTTTTGATTGCTAGACTACAGCAGGTTCTGGAGCCTCACATAAATACGTAATGTCAGACCATCTCGAATCGCTGCCGCTTCTGCAGTAAAATATGATCAAGGTGGCGGCAGACGAAGTTCTTAGGAATACTTCAGCTGCGGGAGAAGTAATACGCATCTTTCTGCTGAAGTCTCTTGAAATTAAAAGCAATCAATATATAAAAGTGAACAAAGTGCATCAGTAAAGTTTAAAGTAGAGAATGAAACTGGAACTCATTGTGCCAAAGCAATTTTTCATCGTACTGTAAATAGTGAGATTTTACATCTGATACCGGAATGGATTTCTAAGTTGGTCTATGGATGTATCTGTTTGAACCTAACTGTAGATACTGTGCACTGAGCCGAATGCTTTCACTATCAGAGAGCAAACACTCCTCATTTCCAATGCAGACCTTGTTGTGGAAGACACCCTCATTTGTCGCAGGAGCATGATTAATCTGTATTGGGCTGCTGCCCTACTTGGCTATTAAAATATCTTTGAAAGTACTAACATCGACATGCAGCAGGGCGTCAACAACTTCTCCTAGTAAGATATTATTGTAAGATGGTCGCATTTCTCCAAGGCCCACAAGCCTGCACCCGAATTCTACTAAGTCAAACTGATGAAGTGCACCTTTCGCAACGCTACAGTACAACGATCATTCTAATCGATGATGCAGCGGACGAAGACAGACTTACAGTGGTCACACCGTCAAGTTCCAGCTGCAGGTCACATTGCGTTAATGCTGCTTCTTTTCGTGGTTACATAGTGGGCTGATGACAACTGTAGAAAATTTCTTAGTCAAACAGTTAGGTCGTTGGCCGTCATACAGTCATTGAAGGTGTAAATGGCTCTCCCTGACATTAGGCATAGAGATTTGGTCTTTAAGCGTAGAAGAAAAGCGATAAATCATTTGCATACTGGAGAGATTTAACCACTGGTGTAATGATGTTCTTCATATCTCGTGTGTATATTAAAAACAGAGTGGTGCGCTGATCTAAGCGTTTAGGGAGTCCTCTTGAGTTTGTACGAGTAATTTTTTTTATTCTTACACACTTGGTACTGCACTTTGGAAAGATCTGAACACAAAACAAAATAAGTCTTTCAAGAGCTCTTTTGGTAAACGCCGAGAAGCCGACAACGGGATAGGTATGTAGGAAGTTGGACTTCCAGGCACCGATTTAGATTAGGGAACTGGAACCATAATTTGAACTATTCAGAGGGGTAGCAGACTCTAATTCAGATGTCGATAAGGTTTGTAGAAAAGTCGTGGAGGGACGATTTGTCACGAGAGAGAGAACAGGACAGTGAGCATAATACATTCCAAGGACTGAATTCGTAGAGGACTTCCGTATATAATTTATCCATTTCATCTAAGACGGGGGCCTTAGGAAATGATCATATGTGATGACTGCTGGGGGGGGGGGGGGAATTTATCCACTTAAGAGGTTTTCACAATTTTTATAACATGTTAGTTCGAGCATTTACATCCCAGTTTCACGGGTGATCTTCCACAGATGAGAAGATTTTACCCTTCTTTCGTTCTAGACGACGTTCGGCAGTCACTGGTGAGTATTCTGTATTCCACCGTACCACGGAGTTCTTAACATATAACTAAGTTAAATGTCGCTTTTGACACTAGAAGTCTTTCGCATTTAATATTCTAAAGAATGTGTAGTAAGATACTTACACTGAGCCGTTCTCGGGTAAACTTACTTCAGCAACTCTATTATTACTTTTTGAAAGAGTGCCAGTTTTTGTTATTTATGTTCCAATGACTTTTAGGAAAGAATTCCACGTCTCTTGTTGTCGCTTCCATCGTCCAAATAACAGGAAAAGTTACCCTATCCTGATTTTTGATGAAATATCGACCGAACACAAATATTCACTTTTGGTGGCAAGAATTACGTGAGCCACTATTGTCGCAAGAGACTCCAGAACAGGAGAGCCGTCGTCGAGGACTATGTGGTGACTGTCTTCCATTACATTAGGTGAGCTCTGTCCTGGGTCTGTTGTACACGAATTTCCCTAAATAGAGGTGTGAGCGCTGAAATTCCCGCAGAGCACCAGCGGTTGCTCAAGTTGGAGCAACAGTACTTTCCACTCTTACTTCACCTATCTCAGTTCTCGGGTACTAAAAACCGGCTAACGGCGTGGATAATACAGAACGTAATTTAATTCGTGCTACCGATATCTGCAGTCCTGCGGTAGGGGAACTAATGTGTCTATCCGAGAAAGTAATTCCTGCCGCAGCAGGACAGCGTCACCCCCTTTAGAGTCGAGTCTGCCTGACCTAATAACAAAGTACCTTCTGAAGGTGATATGCCTATCTAGTTTGGATCACGTTTCGGAAATCGAAGCAGCACACACATTTTTTAGATGGATTTCTTGTAGCAGTCTGTCTCTGTTGTCTACGGCTGACCGAATATGCCACTAAAGGACCATGAAAATTTTGATTGGAGATAATGCTTAGAGTTAAAATTCTTACGCCTCTCGTGTCTAACTCCGCTCGGATTAGGAAATATACCTCACTTGTTAATACGAAACTCCAGATATTATCTCGGAGTTAACTGCAGCTGCCATTCGTCGTGGACGTCCTGAACACTGACACACTGTGTTACGGCTTGGTAATATGGAATTCCAGTTCGCCGGGGATAAATGAAGCAGGAGGATGCTGAGTGAGCCTCCATTGTATCTCCTAACTCTGCACTTGATGTAACGTAAAACTAATTCGAAAACATATGCATACCCGCACTGTTCGATATTGCACTTCACCACAGTCCCACTGAACGTGAAGCATTGATCGAAGTATACAATTCATTTTTTCTCAACGTTTGGAATAAATACGTCTATTAACGCAGATTTTACAGTTTCAGGAGATTATTCCAACAAACTGAGGCAAGGGTCAAATCCTTGTCAGAGCCAGTCCACAAAAAAAAACCTCACCTTTTTGATCGCTATTTAGTCCACGTTTGAGGCGGCGTCATGGTTGTCTTAATGTATAGGCACTGGTTTACGCATATAGTGACTTTGTTTTGGCTTCTCAGGTGCTACGCAGCATACTGTGCTGTTCGTGTCTTCCCTGCAGGAAGAAAACGAAGAAAACGAAGAAAACGAAGAAAACGAAGGAAGCGACACCTTATGTGGAGCGCTACACAAGTAGAAAAGAGTGCAAGAAAGACCTTGATGCTGGAATAATGGATCTGAACATGGTGAGCAACTCCAAGACGTATCAAAAACGGCACAGTGATGTTAAAGCATTGCTGAAATTAGTAACAATGCTGACTCTAGTAGCAAAATCTGTTCTTTTAACTTCCCAGTTTTTTTCAATATTCCAACTATTTGTTTTAGTTTTCTGGTTTATATTAAATCTTAAATTAGACCTTACAAACATACACTCATTTTCGGTGTCTACGTCTAATTCTGGAGAACTGTTGGACTTTATTTGATATCTTTACGCTCTCAACGTTAATATAAAATCGACGAGAATGCTGTCATTATCACATTGATTTTCCAGGTGCAGTTTTTTATTTTATGCACTTCAAGGATTATGATTGTTGTATCATGTTATGTTCATCTGAACACTCAAGGAGACGCTCTCCTTTATCGTTGGTGGTTCACTTCTTTTCCCTCAGCCATCCACGATCACTTCCCATGAAGAGTTTCAGATCTCACCTTAAGATAATTTTACGTCTTTATGAAGCCACTATATTTTCATAGCTAATGAACATATATTTAAATGGGAAGCGTAGTATTATATAGTCGAAATATTTGCCTTATAACAGGGCAAATAATAACAATTATAAATCCGTATAAATCAAATAGTGGGTGTATTATTAATAATTGCAAATGATATAATGTCTGTTCGCTTTCATTATTAATTTCTACAGCAGTATCATCATAAACATACGTTTTAAACGGATTTTGTTTTGAATATATTTGGCTTCAATTCCCCATGAACTTTGCTCCATACAGGCTTTACACATACACTGATCAGACAGAACATATGACGACCTACCTAATAGCCGGCGTGTCTACATTTGGCACGGATAACAGCCCTGTCACGTCGTACCGAGCGAGGTGGCGCAGTGGTTAGCACACTGGACTCGCATTCGGGAGGACGACGGTTCAATCCCGTCTCCGGCCATCCTGATTTAGGTTTTCCGTGATTTCCCTAAATCGTTTCAGGCAAATGCCGGGATGGTTCCTTTGAAAGGGCACGGCCGATTTCCTTCCCAATCCTTCCCTAACCCGAGCTTGCGCTCCGTCTCTAATGACCTCGTTCTCGACGGGACGTTAAACACTAACCACCACCACCACCACGTCGTGGCATGGAAGAAGTGACACCTTGATGGGTCGCTGGAGGGAGCTGGCACCACATCTGCACACACAGGTCACCCGATTCCCGTAAATTCCGGGAAGGGGAGCGATGAGCTGTGAAGCCACGTTCGGTCACACCCCACGTGTGTTGGGTAGGGTACAGATCTGGTGGGTTGAGTTGTTTGTCAAACCACTCCATCACACTCCTGGTCTTGTGACATGGTGAATTATTTTGCTGAAAATCCCACAGCTGTCAGGAAACGTAATCGTCATAATGGGATGTACTTGGTCTGCAAACAGTTCATTATGCAGAAGGTACTGGGATCCATCGGACCATGAAACGCTCTGCCACTGTGCCGACTCCTGTGTCGATGGTCACGTGCCCATTTGAGTCGTAGTTGCCGACGTCAGGTGCTGACATTGGCACACGTATGCGTCGACGGTTGTGGAGGCCATTCGTTAGGAGTGTTCGGTGCACTGTGTACTCAGATACACTTGTACTCTACGCAGCCTTAAAGTCTGATCTTAGTTTCGTCACAGTTCGCCACCTGTCCCGGTTTTGCAGTCTGACTTCTGTAATGAGGCGTTGCCGCCCAACCTCACGACGAGAGGACATGGTTTTACCTTTGGTTTCGCTGCATCTTGAAGTCATTCACCTCAGCACTTCTCGAAAACTCGGTAAGTCGTGCAGCTCCCGGTACGGTCATGCCGAGCCTCTGGGCCATCACACTCTGACCTCAGCCCAACGTAGACAGATCGCGCGCCTTCCCTATTCTACAAACGAACAACATTGTCACTGATAGTACATGCACCTGCGTGTGTCAGACTAGCAGTCATTCCTTGCCGTGTGACGCCGCTATTGCCTGGACGTGTTTATATGTACAGTAGGTCTGTGGTCGTAATGTTCTGTCTGATCAGTGTATGTGACTTCTGCTGTGCTAAGAACTAAATATAAAACCGTCACCTACGCAATAGCATAACTGCATGATATTTTTAGGTCATCAGACACTCTGCTTTTTCATATTGCTTCCTTCAGTAATATTCTCGTGACTGTGAACCTATTATACCCACCACAGGTTATTGTACGCTTATTTTATTGTATTCTTTACATACACCCACACTTGTCCACTCCATATGCCTTTTAAAGATTGAACTACACAATTTTCTTTTGGCAAGAATGGAGTCATACAAATTCATCACAATTTATGGTCACTCTGCGCCACGTAAATCTATTATAACCTTTTCGTTCTATGTCCACCAGTTTATCTACTTTCATTGCTCTCTTAAAATTAACTTTTAAAGAACAACATATTTGACCTGTACGAATTATAATTTCCTTATTTTAGTGCGATATTAGTTTAGTTTTGAGAGCCAGTTGCAGTTTCTTATATATTTATTGGCTGAGTACACGGGGGTGCCCGGGTATTTATTTCTCCCAATTTACTATTAGAAAGGAAGAAATACACACGTTTTCTGTCTCCTCTCTTCCATCTGCTAACTCACACACTCTCCCTCTCCAGTTGACCACTACGTCACCACCTCCCACATGCACACTTCCCAAACGCCCCTTCCCTCTGTCTGTCTACTTCTATCACTTCTCTCTGCCCATCTCCTATTTCCACCTCTCTCTGGCCATCCACTAGCCCGGTCTTGCTCCGTTCACTTCCTCCTCCCACACTATGTTCATGTACTCCTCCCCCTTTCTCTCCGTTCATCTTTTTCTCACAATATCTCCTGTCCAATGCGCCTGCCTCTCTTCTCTCACTTCCATCTCTTGTTCCCCTCACTCTCCCAGTCTCCTCTGCCATGTCTCGATGGCCATCTCTTCCTTTCCCTCTCCGACTGTCTCTCTCCTCTTCGCTTCTCTCTCGTATACCGCCTGGGACACATTCTGACACACACAGAAAAACAGCAGTGTAACCCACAACACGCGAGTAACCACACCCCATGCTTTCAGTATTCGACCTGAGAATGAGAGCACTCAGTGTCTTTCAAATTTCTCTCGTTGACAACTCCAGGAAATGAAGGAAGGAAATTAGTTTGCCGTTTCTACATTTTCGCTGTTCGCACAGCATCAAGTTTTAATTTATTACTTCTGTACTACTGTGTTCGAGACACCTCTTTGCAGGCTGTATTCACAATACCACAGAGTCTACCATCGTTGTACCACATATAACTGAGGAGGCATGATATCAAAGACTAAGAAGCGTGAAATACGGACACATAATGCATGACTTATTGATCTGTTGGTTCTTTCCTATCAACTGCATTCGCAACACTTGTCACAGACGTATCCACAAATCCCATAGCGCGTACTTAGAAAATTATTTATTTGTACGTCATATATAATTCAGGAGATTTGATGTCATAAATAGTGAGCTGTGTGGAAATGACTCTGCAGGACGAACTTCGTTAGAGATACAGGTAAAATATATCTACAAATACACGTTAAATACAGAGTCCGCAAGAAAGATTTATACACACTTTAAGGAACGGAAAGTATTACTTATGTGTTATTTTACATTTAATAGTTATCACACATTTTTTACAACCTACAGTTTCGCAGATTGTTACTTTAATTGTTCAAAATGTTACCGTTGGCGGCTATACACATAACAGAACGACGACCGGTCGCCGCAACTACATCAGTCAATGTTACAGTGGAGATCGCAGCACACGTCGATAGGCGTTATCTTTCACAGTTCCCCACAAGCAAAAGTCCATAGGTGTTAGATCTGGGGACCGTGTAGGGAACTCTATGGGCCCTCTTCGTCTAATCCAATGCCCCGGAAAATTATCGTCCAGGTAAGCTCGTGTGGCTAGGTGGTAGTGTTGTGGCACCCTGTCCTGTTGGTAGAAGACCTCTTCATCAGCTCCACAAAGAGCACATTTACCTGGCAAAATTTGTGTGTAAAATTTCCAGGTGCATTTCTCCAGTGACAGTAACATCAAAGAAAGAGAGTTCTACAAAGCCCCTGGTTGATAGTCCAAACCACAAATAGACCCCTGGTAGTTTGAGCGCATTATCCACATAAACATGCGGATTTTCCGGTGTCCAGTACACACTGTCATGCAGATTCACAGCTCCATTAAGTTTATATTGCGTCTCGTCACTCCACACTACCTTTCACAAATTGTTCGTCATCCGTTACCATTTGCTGATACCATTCGCAAAATTGCATTCGGCGATCAGGATCGTCGTCATAAATCGCGTTCAGTAATCTAATGACCAATTTAATTAAGTAGCTTATCAATTAGATATCAATGACGTGCCATCTAGCAGGTGGAAGCAATCGCTAGGGTGCCACGGATATGACTTGGAGTGTTAATCAGGGTTTTCTCGTTGTGGCGATATCTTTTAACGAAATTTCAACCTCTCACCTACACCGGGAGAGGTGACCATCGTAATAAAATCAGATGTATTACCGAATTTATGTGCTACAGAAGAATGCTGAAGATTAGATGGGTAGATCACATAACTAATGAGAAGGTATTGAATAGAGTTGGGGAGAAGAGGAGTTTGTGGCACAACTTGACAAGAAGAAGGGACCGGTTGGTAGGACATGTTCTGAGGCATCAAGTGATCACAAATTTAGCATTGGAGGGCAGTGTGGAGGGTAAAAATCGTAGAGGGAGACCAAGAGATGAATACACTAAGCAGATTCAGAAGGACGTAGGTTGCAGTAAGTACTGGGAGATGAAGAAGCTTGCACAGGATAGAGTAGCATGGAGAGCTGCGTCAAACCAGTCTCAGGACTGAAGACCACAACAACAACAACAACAATCGTGGGATGTAAACTTGCAACTTTGCAGCTTTCAGGATTCTTCGTACACTTGTACTGCTATCCCTC
This sequence comes from Schistocerca nitens, assembly GCF_023898315.1. NCBI lineage: Eukaryota > Metazoa > Arthropoda > Insecta > Orthoptera > Acrididae > Schistocerca > Schistocerca nitens. The sequence continues at coordinate 623,895,841 of NC_064620.1, read as the reverse complement.
AATTCACCTGCACATTGCGTAGCAGACTTCCGAGCAGAATTTACAAAATAATTTCCAACAATTGTGTCGACGATGCAGGACTTCTAGTTGTACGCTGTCTTCCTGATCTTCCTTTATGAGATCGAAACAGATAGTGAGAGGAGGTGAGAGGCAAAGAGTGGTGGAGGAGTAAATGGACAGAGAGAAGGGAGAGGAGGAGATGGACAGCGAAAGGAGAGAGGAAGAGAATGACTTTGACAGGGAGAGAAGAGAAGGGCGGAGAAAGGGGAGAAGAAGATGGATAGAGAGAAGGGGAGCCAGAAATTGACTGAATAGGGGAAGAGGCGGAGACGGTCAAACAGAAGGAGGGAGGGAAGGATGGGAAGAAGGTGTAAGAGGGAGGGGGTACGAGGAAGTGGAAGTAGAGGGTGGAGGCAGGAGATCGACATAAGGGAAAGGAGTGCATAGATAGAGGGGGAGCACAGAGAAAGGATGAGCAGATGGAAGGAGAGAATGGTTCAACTGGCTCTGAGCACTATGGAACTTCACGTCTGAGGTCATCAGTCCCCTAGAACTTAGAACTACTTAAACCTAACTAACCTAAGGACATCACACACATCCATGCCCGAGGCAGGATTCGAACCATGCGACCGCAGCAGTCGCGCGGTTCCAGACTGAAGTGACAGCTAGACGAACGTTGATTGTAAAAAGAAGAAGAGTGCTTCTGCGATTCCATATGCTTGGTTACAAGTCCCCTATATTATTTCTCTCGAAACCGTTATGGAGGATAATTCCGATTACCTTCATAATAATAGCCCAAGTGACCCAGACAAGTGTGATCCTGTAAGGCATCAACGGATCACAAATTTAGCATTGGAGGGCAGCGTGGAGGGTAAAAATCGTAGAGGGAGACCAAGAGATGAATACACTAAGCAGATTCAGAAGGATGTAGGTTGCAGTAGGTACTGGGAGATGAAGAAGCTTGCACAGGATAGAGTAGCATGGAGAGCTGCATCAAACCAGTCTCAGGACTGAAGACCACAACAACAACAACAAGTTCTAGGGGACTGATGACCTCAGTAGTTAAGTCCCATAGTGCTCAGAGCCATTTGAACCATTTTGATCCTGTAAGCAGATTTCTTATTTGCACAGTTTGTATGAAAACGTAGCGAACATGAACTGTATAGGATAAAATATTGCTGCACTTCACTAGAGAGGACCAGAGGTGTCGAATGTTTCACGATACATTTTCTTGTCAAGATATTGTGTGGACACATTTTAAACTTCTAGTGGAACTGTCTATGAAGAGACGCCAGTCCTCTGATCTATATTCCGGCAGCCCCAATTCAAGTGAAAGTCCAGGTATATTGCTGCAATACACTATAACCTCTTCTTGGTTGAAGTATGGAAGAAGGTTTTCTTCTCTCGTCCGGTAAGCTGTTATTTTAACACTTGGATGAAGACAGTTCTTTTCCTTAAGCCTGGATGCTAAGAGTTCTGATGCTTGCTTTGAAAGATTGAGTTCTCGTATCAAGTCACTGAGCTCCTTCTGGTCGAACTGCTGGGGTTGTGTCTCACGTCCTTCGTATTCCGAACCACTACTTGTACATTCCTCGCCGTGCACATCGTCATCTGATGATGTTAGCGTGGGTAATGTTGTGAAGGTTGGTACAGGAACATCGTTGCTGTGCACCACCGGTCTTCTTGCTGACTCCAAATCGGGATATTCCCACTTTCGTTTTTGAACCTATTAAAACCTTTCACATTAACAATGCAAAAATAGCAATCATCTGTATGGTTCTTCTGCTCTCGCCATACCATAGGCACTCCGACGTTTAAGCTTTTCCTTTTTCGTTTTGTCCACTGCCGTAAGCACTCCACACAGCATTTACAAACTTTATGGGGTGCCCACGCCTTGTCTTGATCTCCAAGTTTAATTCCGAAATATGCCAGATACGCTTCCTTCACAAAAGGAGTGATATTCTTCCTCTTCTTTTGAAGAACGTATTCACCACAAATGTAGCAGAACTCATCTGGATGGTTCACGCAAAGACGGCGTGAAGAACTCATGTTTTCCTAAAACAAAATTGCACAAATACTACATATTATGCAGAACTTTCTTGTATTTGCATGTCAATCACATCCAACAAACATCATTAATTGTTTTGTGTGAAATGAATACTCACCTCTTATTTGCTACGTCACGATGAAAAGTTTCTATCTCCTTGAAGCTGCACTGCACATGTGTGTGACTTTCGACCATTGCCATTTTTCTTGTTTACACTGAACGCTACCTATCGGCTGTTGCGGGGATTACCTCGGCCAACAAATGAATGTCGAGTACCGCCGAATTCAAATCTGCACAACCCTCAATATCTTCAACACACGCACCGCACAACAGGACTGAACACATGCTGACAGTGTGATGTTTGCATGATGTAATCCTCAACCACACAGATGCACTCCCTGACCACAATTGTTTAATAAAGATAGTACAATATCACTAATTAAAAAACAGGTAGCAAATACATTACACCATATATGGACCCTGCAGTCGATATTATCCACATGAAACTCTCATTTCCACAAATAACCTATATCTCAAAAACCAGAGCCAATTTGGAAAAAGTACAAATATACTCGGAATGAGTATCATAACAATATCCCATTTTCGTTCAAACTTCCCTGGCAACGAAAAAAAAATTTCATTTTGTAGAGCTGTGTTATTGATTAACATACTGAGCAAGTCACGTCCCAAGCCTATTTACGTAAAGATAATAAGTTATACGAAATGAGATGGTCACGTAAAAACCAGTATAAGGAAGGCGAGTCGAGGCTTTAGATTTATTGGAATGTTTCTATGAAAATGTAATGCATACGTAAAGGAAATCGCATACGAGACGCTATTGTGACCATTTCTATTGTTGCAGTGTCTGGAGCCCTTATCACTTAGGAGTGACAACAGACTTCGAAAGAATTCTGGGATCGTAACAAGTGGGAAGAGCACATTGTTGTTGTTGTGGTATTCAGTCCGAAGATTTGTTCGTTGCAGCTCCCCATGCTACTCTATCCTGTACAAGCCTCTTAAACTCCGAATAACTACTGCAGCCTACGTCCTTTTGCGCTACCTTACTGTATTCATCCCTTGGTCTACCTCTACAATTTTAACGCCCCCCCCCATCCCCTCCCTCCCCGCCCCCACTTCCAGTTCTAAACTGATGATCCATTGATGTCTCAAAATGTGTCCTACCAACCGATTCCTTCTCTTACTCAAGTTGTGATACAAATGCCTTCTCTCTCCAGTTCTATTCAGTACCGTCTCATTGGTTACATGACATATCCACCTAATTTTGAGAATCAGATTTCAAAAGTTTCTATTTTCTTCTTGTATGAACTGTTTGTAGTCCACATCTGACTTCCATACACGGCTACACACCAGAAAAAGGCGTACAGAAATGACTTCTTAACACTGTATATTCTATGTTATCATATTTCTCTTCTCCAGAAACGATTTACTTGCCATTGCTTCTACATTTTGTATCCTCTCTGCTTTGGCCATCATCAGTTTTGTTGTTGCCCAAATAGCAAGACATACGCTACGTTTAGTGTCTCGTTTCCTGATCTAATCTCCTGATTAAATTCGACTACATTCCATTACACTTATTTTGCTTTGTTGGTGTTCATCTCATATTCTCCTCTCAAGACATTGCCCATTCCGATGAACCGCTCTTCCAAGTCCTTTCCTGCCGCTGCGAGAATTACAGTGTAATCGGCAAACTTCAACTTTTTTATTTCTTCTTCCTGAATTTTAATTACTTTCCCAAATTTTTCTTTGCTTTCCTTTATTTATTGCTCAGCGTACAGACTGAATAACCGTCTCCCTCTCTCTCTCTCTCTTCTCAACCACTGCTTTCTTTACTTGCCCCTCAACTCTTACAGCTGCAGCCTGGTTTCTATACAAGTTGTATACTACCTTTCCCTCCCTGTGTTTTACCCCTGCTACATTCAGAATTTCAATGAGTGTATTGCAGACGACATTGTCGAAACCTTTCTCCAAATCTACAAAAGGTGTAAACGTAAGTATGCCTTTCCTTCACCTATCTTCTATGACTAGTCTTAGGCTCAGTACTGCCTCGCATGTTCCTACATTTCTCTGGATACAAACTGATCTTCGTCAAGGTTGGCTACTACCAGTTTTTCCTCTTATTGTAAATACATCAGGTCTGTTGAATAAGTAACAATTGCCAAATACTGACAGTTTGGTTAAATTCAGACTTGTCAGTACCTGCTTTCATTAAACTGGAATTATTTCATCGAACAGTCGATACGAAGGTGTAATCGAAATGCTCTGGTAACTTCATTGGGAATTCTTGGAAGAAAGGCGACGCATTGCTTGTGACAACTTATTTCTTTGGTTTAGCAGCACAAGACACAGTTAAAGTCCTTCCCTGCTTATCAGCTTGCGCTATAGATGGACGATCGGCTCCTGAACTGATTCAGAGTACTGGCTCCCTCTACAGAGTGATCAGTTGGTGAGTCAGAAGAATGGAGCACTAGCTCTTCAGATCCAAATGTCTGCCCAGTGATGAAAGTGAGTGAAACCGAGATTCTATCACAGGCTGCTACAGCAGCATTTCACCCAACACGCTGGATTAGTCACTGTGCCATAGAGCATTGTATTATGAAATGTCTCCCAAGTTGCAGAAAAGTATGGTGTAGACGATGTGAATGTAGGTGTTCATATACTTTACTGTTGTGAGTAGCTTTCGTCAGCCATGGAAGGTGTGGAAAGCGGAGAAAAGTCAGTTATTTGAGGGCTTCATGAGTGTAGAAAATGCTTTCTCTTTTTTTTCTCTTGATTTGCGAAGACAGCCTGCAAGGAGCGCACTGCAGCTCACTTGACAGTGAGTGAGAGTTCACAAACTCACACGAGCCCCCCCTTGCGTCACTCTCTGTGCTCCTGGCCCTTTCATTGATACGGGCTGCAGCCATCTTACCCCTCTCCCTGACACAGTTCGCAGTTTGACCTCATCCCTTCTTGACACAGTGTTCTCCATTTGTGTTCAGGATGAGTATTATTTATTTTAAAATGAAGCTATGTATTAATAAATTTTACACACATGTTAGTGCATGTGTGTATTACATAATACAGTGTGCGTACACTTGTTCTCATTTTAAGTTTTTACTACTTAAGAAATTGTGTCTTAATACTTAATATCTTAATTGTATTATATATATATATACATATTGTTATATTATAGTATATTATGTTATAGTATTTTATTATATATTTATTATATATTATATTTTATTATATATTTATTAAAATGTAAGGCCTCCAAATGTTTTATATGAAAATTCTTTAAGTTTTTAAATAAAACGAACTGTATTAACATTTTACATCTTCATTCTTCATCATTGCATATATAATTCCCAACATATGAACCCTGGCGACGAAGATATTTTTCCCAGCAAGAGATCAGTTTGTTGATATCGTCACTATAGAACTTCGACTTTGTTGTCAAAGTTACAGCCCCACCTCTGTTTGCACCGCTTCATAACTATCCAAGTGATGTCCTCGATGGTGTTGTTCAAGTTTTGGAAACAGATGAAAATCGAATGGGGCCAAGTCGGGACTGTATGGACGATGATCGACGACTGTGAACCCAAGGCGTTGGATTGTTGCAGATGTCGCAGCGTCGTGTGCGGTCTGGCATTATAACGTTGAGGGAGAAGGTGTTCCATGTGTGGACGAACTGTTGAGTATTTATAAAATCGATTGCAGTATGCTGTTTCTCACGCACCGGCATATTTGCGTTACGCAGGCCATCTTACACGCTACAGTTCGGAATCCTCTAACGGCAGAGGGCTGCGTCAGCGGAATGGGAAAGTCGATCTAGTAATATGCGTGACATGTAACACGTCACAATTAACAGAATGTTCCTGACTATAATGCCAGGGTCGAATGGATTTCAGCTTAAAACCCAACGTGTCAATACCATCTGCGGAGGACATTTTCAAGAGGAATCGTAGCTTCTTTGAATGATCAATTCACACCCTTCATGATGCAATAATTTACCAACAGCAGTATGTATTGTAGAAATTTATTTTATGAACTTCTTATGTCTACCAGTTTCGGCATTACATTGATGCCATCTTCATTCCCCATTCGACCAAGGCTAAATAGCCCGAAACTGGTAGCACATAAGAAGTTCATAAAATAAATTTCTACAATACATACGGCTGTTGGTAAATTATTACATCAAGAAATAGATGTCAGCCGTTGTCCCACAGTCCATAATGGATCAACAAAGAATTCACACCCTGGCTCGTTACTCGGACATTTAAATATACTTCGATCTCCCTCGAAAAGTCCACCGCAGATGGAACGAAACGTTAGGTTTTAAGGTGCAATCCATTCGACCAAGTCTTAATAGCCCAAAATATTTTGTTAACTGTAACATTTCCGGCCGTGGAAGTTTACATTTTACGTGTAATACCTCACCCGATACTGAGAGCAGTATAATTCGGAGACATTACTGTTCAGTGCTACAGGATATAACTACACAGCCTTCACCTAGAAGACTTACGAAAGATATTTTGAATCATTTCACCAAAAACGATTAAAAAAAGAAAAATGCCGCTACTGCCAGCGGATAACTTCTCTCTCTCTCTCTCTCTCTTTTTTTTTTCTCGTGAAACCTGAGGAGATGTCTAATGTCCAGGAATCCAGCAGTACCTCTTGAACGGTGTGGGTGAGGAAACAGATCAAGATCGCAGCCGAACGATGAGTTTTCTGCAGATATTTGAGAAATCGTTTCCCGCGATTTATCCTCGCTGATGCCTCCTTCCCTTTCAGATGAAGTTCTCCTTCCAGGACGTCAAAGCTAATCGAAATCTGTACCAAGGCCGCCATTGTAATTTCAATCCTGAACACATTCTAATTTATTTTCTTTTTTGATGCCCTCAACTCCAACCGATTTTCGTTTACAACAACCCAAAAGAAAATCTGTCACTGTTATAAAGCAGATCACATTAAATGAAGGTATGGCATTATATAAATGACATCATGAAAAATCATAAATATGTTTTGCCCAAATTATAATTTACAAATTCGGGAAAGGTTATCAGAATCTCTAATTCCCAGTTATTTGGTAAAATTGAAAATGATCTGATAGCCGCAAAGGTAAAGATGGGTGAACAACTACAAATACTATTGGTTTTTATCTCATGAAACATTTTCTGGATGAGAAGACTCAGAGACGTACTTTAGTGAATTCTTCCAATATGAAGAAAGACATACTGCAGAAAGCATAGGGTAGTTATGATTAGACTTTCGCTACTTGTTGGGGCACCCCAGAAAAACTAGTAATCGTAGGACAATGAGACATTGTGGAAACATTTGTAAGGACGTGCGAAATAGAAATAACAAGTAAATCGTTGAAAGAAACACATTTTAATTTCCAGATGAGAAGGTGACATCGTTAATTGCATACCATGTTTACGTTGTAGGTTGCAGGAGAGAAACGTTGCTCATTGTGACGACCGCCTGTACCCACAACAGCCTGGAACCGAACTAGAAACTGCTCTACTGTTGGTCGAAACAGCTTATGTATGATGTTGGTTGCCTCCCTCGCTTTGCTTATCTTCAAATTCCAACGTGTGTTAGTGTCCCGTTGATCAAATATGTCCTTTAGGTAAGCCACGGCCAGAAACGACACCGGTTCAAATCTAATGATCTTGGTTGCCTCATAACTTGGAAGTGATTCGGTTTTCTCCAAATGCGTTACGTAGCAGCCGAGTGACCTGGCGAGCAATGTGAGATGGAGCTACTGTGTGCACCAAAACAGACGAGTCCAAAGCACCTCTCCCGTGCAGCAGGGGTCACATGTTGGCGAAGCAGATGACAGTGACATGTGACGTTCATGCTGCGTGTCTTGGATCTTGGGTCCCGAGTTAATCCGTACCAGTATCGGCGCCTAACGTCATGACACTGGCACTACTAAAAACCCAAATCCTGGAGCGCAAGCTCCGAACATATTTCCTATAAAGTTGGGTAGCATGCGGTAAGTAGTAGCAAACGTTTAATTATAATGATCCTGTATTCCAAATTGAGTAAATGTTGATATTACCTACTATAACACCAAACTAAAATCTCTGTCGTAATAACGTACAGTGCTTCAAACATGAAATCAGCTGTCATGCTTTCGAACCTTCCTCACATCGTATGCTTTTCCTATTCTTTAAACATCGTTGTGACACACGGAATGCAGTACAGAGAACTATTGGTAATTCTTCGAAAAGAGTAGAAGTTATAAGAAAACTTGTGAAACAGAGGAAAATGAAAAAAAGAACAATCACTAACCAGTTACCCCCGTGATCCGTGCGAATTCTGCAGTGTAGGCGGAATTCGATTATATCATCAAAAAAATGGTTCAAATGGCTCTGAGCACTAGGGGACTTAACGTCTGAGGTCATCAGTCCCCTGGAACTTAGAACTACTTAAACCTAACTAACCAAAGGAAATCACACACATCCATGCCCGAGGCAGGATTCGAACCTTCGACCGTAGCAGTCGTGCGGTCCCAGACTGAAGCGCCTAGAACCGCTCGGCCACCGCAACCGGCGATTATATCATCAGCCAGCTCCAAGGAACCACGGTCTGAGACTTATGGCGATTTTCGAACTAGACAAATTTTTATCTGAGGAATATTTGCTTACAAGCAGAGATGAGAGGATAACTCGTGTTGACATCGCTTGACCAGTTCGTTCCGAAAAGACTGTATACTGCAGCTACGCGTATGCACTGTGAGTGCACCGAGAAAACGAACCGACTCACTTGGAGTAAAACTGATCAAATTTTGTTTATAAAAAATAACAAAGATTAGCTCCCTTCTGACTAATATTTTCTCGGCGAACTGAGTGTTGGAAGAAGTTTTGGGCTTGCAACCGGTCGCCGTCAACAACGCTCTACAATATTTCGACTGATGCCTGCCAGACATCTTCCGGTGTGCCATAGGAGACTGATGGCTCACCTCAGGATGACTGGCAGGTTCCCAGTCGAAATATCCTGAAGTGTTGATGACGACAACCGGCTGCGTGCCCAGAACATCTCAGTTCCTTACTCCTGGATACATTTATTGTGGCTTTGTTTGTAAATGACCACAGTAGATATTTTCAGGAAATAGGAAATTAATTTCATTTATGTTGTAGCTCTTATATTGTATCTTGTTTTCAATAGAGTTGTGAAAAAAGCAAGAACGAGTTTTATTTCTATAACTACCCAACTTTATTAAAATATTTATAATTTTTTACCGATATTTCTAATTTTTAATGAAGATTATATGTAAGACTTTTAGGAAATTTTAGAACTAGATTGGATGTAACAAATAAGGTAAAAGTACAGGTACAGTGATCTTGAATTAAAAAGTCAAGGTGCCTTACTTTATTTTAGTAACTGTATGGTGAGTGGCCCCCCATGAACCATGGACCTTGCCGTTGGTGGGGAGGCTTGCGTGCCTCAGCGATACAGATGGCCGTACCGTAGGTGCAACCACAATGGAGGGGTATCTGTTGAGAGGCCAGACAAACATGTGGTTCCTGAAGAGGGGCAGCAGCCTTTTCAGTAGTTGCAGGGGCAACAGTCTGGATGATTGACTGATCTGGCCTTGTAACATCAACCAAAACGGCCTTGCTGTGCTGGTACTGCGAACGGCTGAAAGAAAGGGGAAACTACAGCCGTAATTTTTCCCGAGGACATGCAGCTCTACTGTATGATTAAATGATGATGGCGTCCTCTTGGGTAAAATATTCCGGAGGTAAAATAGTCCCCCATTCGGATCTCCGGGCGGGGACTACTCAAGAGGACGTCGTTATCAGGAGAAAGAAAACCGGCGTTCTACGGATCGGAGCGTGGAATGTCAGATCACTTCATCGGGCAGGTAGGTTAGAAAATTTGAAAAGGGAAATGGATAGGTTAAAGTTAGATATAGTGGGAATTAGTGAAGTTCGGTGGCAGGAGGAACAAGACTTTTGGTCAGGTGATTACAGGGTTATAAATACAAAATCAAATAGGGGTAATGCAGGAGTAGGTTTAATAATGAATAAAAAAATAGGAGTGCGGGTTAGCTACTACAAACAGCATAGTGAACGCATTATTGTGGCCAAGATAGACACAAAGCCCATATCTACTACAGTAGTACAAGTTTATATGCCAACTAGCTCTGCAGATGATGAAGAAATAGATGAAATGTATGACGAGATAAAAGAAATTATTCAGGTAGTGAAGGGAGACGAAAATTTAATAGTCATGGGTGACTGGAATTCGTCAGTAGGAAAAGGGAGAGAAGGAAACATAGTAGGTGAATATGGATTGGGGGGAAGGAATGAAAGAGGAAGCCGCCTTGTAGAATTTTGTACAGAGCATAACTTAATCATAGCTAACACTTGGTTCACGAATCATGAAAGGAGGCTGTATACATGGAAGAAGCCTGGAGATACTGACAGGTTTCAGATAGATTATATAATGGTAAGACAGAGATTTAGGAACCAGGTTTTAAATTGTAAGACATTTCCTGGGGCAGATGTGGATTCTGACCACAATCTATTGGTTATTAACTGCAGATTGAAACTGAAGAAACTGCAAAAAGGTGGGAATTTAAGGAGATGGAACCTGGATAAACTGAAAGAACCAGAGGTTGTAGAGAGTTTCAGGGAGAGCATAAGGGAACAATTGACAGGAATAGCGGAAAGAAATACAGTAGAAGAAGAATGGGTAGCTCTGAGGGATGAAGTGGTGAAGGCAGCAGACGATCAAGTAGGTAAAAAGACGAGGGCTAATAGAAATCCTTGGGTAACAGAAGAAATATTGAATTTAATTGATGAAAGGAGAAAATATAAAAATGCAGTAAATGAAGCAGGCAAAAAGGAATACAAACGTCTCAAAAATGAAATCGACAGGAAGTGCAAAATGGCTAAGCAGGGATGGCTAGAGGACAAATGTAAGGATGTAGAGGCTTGTCTCACTAGGGGTAAGATAGATAATGCCTACAGGAAAATTAAAGAGACCTTTGGAGAGAAGAGAACCACTTGTATGAATATCAAGAGCTCAGATGGCAACCCAGTTCTAAGCAAAGAAGGGAAGGCAGAAAGGTGGAAGGAGTATATAGAGGGTTTATACAAGGGCGATGTACTTGAGGACAATATTATGGAAATGGAAGAGGATGTAGATGAAGACGACATGGGAGATAAGATACTGCGTGAAGAGTTTGACAGAGCACTGAAAGACTTGAGTCGAAACAAGGCCCCGGGAGTAGACAACATTCCATTAGAACTACTGACGGCCTCGGGAGAGCCAGTCATGACAAAACTCTACCATCTGGTGAGCACGATGTATGAGACAGGCGAAATACCCTCAGACTTCAAGAAGAATATAATAATTCCAATCCCAAAGAAAGCAGGTGTTGACAGATGTGAAAATTACCGAACTATCAGTTTAATAAGTCACAGCTGCAAAATACTAACGCGAACTCTTTACAGACGAATGGAAAAACTGGTAGAAGCCGACCTCGGGGAAGATCAGTTTGGATTCCGTAGAAATGTTGGAACACGTGAGGCAATACTGACCTTACGACTTATCTTGGAACAAAGATTAAGAAAAGGCAAACCTACGTTTCTAGCATTTATAGACTTAGAGAAAGCTTTTGACAATGTTGACTGGAATACTCTCTTTCATATTCTAAAGGTGGCAGGGGTAAAATACAGGGAGCGAAAGCTATTTACAATTTGTACAGAAACCAGATGGCAGTTATAAGAGTCGCGGGGCATGAAAGGGAAGCAGTGGTTGGGAAGGGAGTGAGACAGGGTTGTAGCCTCTCCCCGATGTTATTCAATCTGTATGTTGAGCAAGCAGTAAAGGAAACAAAAGAAAAATTCGGAGTAGGTATTAAAATTCACGGAGAACAAGTAAAAACTTTGAGGTTCGCCGATGACATTGTAATTCTGTCAGAGGCAGCAAAGGACTTGGAAGAGCAGTTGAAGGGAATGGACAGTGTCTTGAAACGAGGATATAAGATGAACATCAACAAAAGCAAAACGAGGATAATGGAATGTAGTCAAATTAAGTCGGGTGATGCTGAGGGAATTATATTAGGAAATGAGACACTTAAAGTAGTAAAGGAGTTTTGCTATTTAGGGAGTAAAATAACCGATGATGGTCGAAGTAGAGAGGATATAAAATGTAGACTGGCAATGGCAAGGAAAGCGTTTCTCAAGAAGAGAAATTTGTCAACATCGAGTATAGATTTAGGTGTCAGGAAGTCGTTTCTGAAAGTATTTGTATGGAGTGTAGCCATGTATGGAAGTGAGACATGGACGATAACTAGTTTGGATAAGAAGAGAATAGAAGCTTTCGAATTGTGGTGCTACAGAAGAATGCTGAAGATAAGGTGGGTAGATCACGTAACTAATGAGGAGGTATTGAATAGGATTGGGGAGAAGAGAAGTTTGTGGCACAACTTGACAAGAAGAAGGGATCGGTCGGTAGGACATGTTTTGAGGCATCAAGGGATCACAAATTTAGCATTGGAGGGCAGCATGGAGGGTAAAAATCGTAGAGGGAGACCAAGAGATGAATACACTAAGCAGATTCAGAAGGATGTAGGTTGCAGTAGGTACTGGGAGATGAAGAAGCTTGCACAGGATAGAGTAGCATGGAGAGCTGCATCAAACCAGTCTCAGGACTGAAGATCACAACAACAACATGGTGAGTGGAGAATCCTTAAAAAGAGCTATTTCACTCCAGTGAGTCAGATGTTCTGACAAAGTCGCTGAAAAGAATGGTTTCACCCACGTCTAGTTGGCGTCAGCAGGCGACATTCCCTCAGAACTGCTGGTATGTTTGGGAAAGGCATCCATAACTAAACAAATTATACCTGGTGTGCAAGAAATATAAGACAGGGGAAATAATACAGGGAAAGACTGTAATAAATCATCTTCCAAAGAAAGCAGGTGCTGGAAATGATGAATATTACCGAACCATCAATTTCGTGGTGTTTTCTTAATTTGTCGATGTTTTTCTTGAAAAAAGCATTATTCATCAATTTAAAAAAAAATATTTATCTAAGTCACGTGTCCAAAGGCTCTCAGTCCCGTTTCAACGTCAATATACTTCCTCAACCAGCGACTTGACTTGAAAGAGATGAATTGGGTGACGCTAGTCAGAACCATTAACCATTCCAAATGGATACGTTGCTGGAAATATCTGCAGTGCATAATGCATCTCTGTCCCCCCCCCCCCCCCCCCCCCAGTGCCGTAATTAGTTTGAGGGTGGAAGGGTGGAGTCTTTTCAAGGGACCAGGTGCTCCATTGCTGTGCGTATCATGCAAACTTGCAGGATACGCCAAGTCTACCTTCAACACCATATCCTTTATTAGACCAGCTGTCAAACCTTTGAAATCACCTAATATATGGCTGTCCTCCCCAGACAGCCGTCGAAACTTCCCAACAGCCACATTATGTTGCGTGGCATATACGTGTAAGTTGTTAACACGAAGACACGTGATGTAACTCTCATACTCATATACTTTGAACTGTCCGCCCATTCCCGTCTTGTTTGCCTTGGCGTGTCTCTGCACACATTGCCAAAGTCCACCGTGCATTCTGCATTCGAAAAAGAGCACCACGTTGACAATGATAAAAAATTCAGAGTCGACATGTAGTATAATGTGGAATTCAAAATGTATGTGGTCATGCATACTATTTACAACTTCGCGAAAATATCTGCAAGTAGTCGTACGTCCATGCCCATATATAGCGTTTCATACTCCCCTAAATCATAGACGCTGAATTCCTGCTAAACATTCGCCAGCTATACTCGGTATTCGTTATGGTATTGTCTGTAAGATAACTGGTGAATGTGGGTATGTCAGGCAATGTGAGTTCGTTGAGTCTCTCTTTGAAATCCAGGTATTTATAGGGACAGACAACATTATTCGTCATGAGTGGAAGTTCGCACCATCGGCAAATGCAGGTTTAGAGAGTTACGTGTCCTCCTAACGTATTTCTAAAGCAGCGCTTGCATAAATCGTATTAAGTCCAGGGAGTGTGATGTAATGTTTGGCGCCATTCGCCTGGAGAACGAGATGTGTGTCTAAACGGTCTCAGGCAGGACAGGATCTGGTCTTTGCGCAAACCAAAAACACCCAAGTGCACAGTTACGAAATCGTCATTATAATTGCTGAAATTGTGGAAGGATGTGAGTATGAGTCACGGCATGTAGTTTTTTAAGTTGCATGCAGTGTATGCTGTGCTGCAGAACTTCCCCTGTGGGATGATCATGGAGATTTTGGTGCCATTATTGTCATCAAAATACCACGCAAGTTGTTCTACCTCACTGAGCAGCCACCTCCCAGAATTATCCCTGACAAATGATATCAAACGATTTTTACCTGCGTCACACCACCACACAACTGTATATGTCACAACGTATGGTACATGCTGCTCTGTGAAGGTTGCTTATGTATCAGTCCAGTCTCCCTTACAGAGCGCGACAAGAATGAGTAGACATTTAATGTCAGTGTATGCTGTGAAGGGGCAAGGCTCCTCGTGCTGGTATTTCTTGTTTGCAATTGCCATTTCCACATGTACCGGTTCCTACGAGGATCTAGACCATCTCTCGTACTACAAGTGTTGATGCGTCTAGACCAATAATGACATTTACGACTGTATTTTCTCTTTGGAGTGCAAAGATAGCAACATATAGTCTCTACCTACTTGTATCTGAAAAGTGTATGAAGTTATTCCTAAAGTTTATAACAAAAATTATGGATGTGCGCTATAATTTGAATGCAATATAGTACTTATTATCTGTTTCCTAAAATCTAATATCTGCTTTGCGTAATAGAACATAGAGATTTTTCATAGTGATGAGGTTATTTCCATGTATGACTCTGTGATAAGCATTTACCGTTGGATGTAAATTGCTATATTGGTGGCACATCTTCCATTAAACTGCGCTGTGTATGTAGTAAATTAAGGTTCGAATAAAAATGGCTTTTTTAAAGTCTTATTCTCTGCTTCTGTATAAATTTTATGGATGGTTTAGTGGAGGCAGTTGGTAATGAGGATGACGTTTGGTTTGTACGGCGCTCAACTGCTCGTTCATCAGCGCCCGTACACATTCCCAATCTGTACACAGTGCAGTCTAGCAACTTTCATGAATGACGATGGAATGATGAGGACAACACAAACACCCAGTTCCCGGGCAGGGAAATCCACAACCCGGCCGGGAATCGAACTCATCGAACTCGAGACCCCGAGATCCAGAGGCAGCAACGCTAGCCGCTAGTCCACGAGCTGCGGACTCGTTGGTAATGAGGGCTACTCCCTTTCTCTATTAGCAAGTACCCTCTTGGTTGTGCTAAACTAGCAGCACATCCTTAAGCATTTTGAATTTGATGCAAATCATGTTGCAAGTGAGACATCAGGCAGTGTATCCATGTTATTACTGGAGCGGACGAGAAGGAGGAGGTGGACTGCATTGATCTGCTCTCTCAAGTAGCCCCGACAGAGTGCAGTGCCAGTGTGCAGAAGATATATAATAAAATAAAATGATACCGTATATGACTGTTATTTACTATAGTATTGTACTATCAAAGTAGAAAGTGAGTATTTTGTCGATTCAGAGTGACGTGAACTACACATTTTTACGCATGATTATTGCCATTTATGTGCTGTAATGATAGTTACTAAGTCCTATTTTCTTCTTATGTCGGAACGTTTTATGCTATAATATAAGAGAAGTGTATTTTTTGTGTTTTTTGATGGTAAGTTTCATATTTGTAACCATGTTCCTCAAATAATCGGCAAACAGCATTGAGTACGCATTACCATGCTGTAAATTGCAGATGTTTCATGCAGTTACCCAGTGGAGGCACAGGCTAAGAATGACACTCTCAGAGTGATGGAGGCACTAGTGAGGAGGCGGGTGGCGGTGGTGGGAGGAACAAATTCGAGCACACGACAACAGTGTTGGTAGGAGAAGGGGCACACTACTCCAGTGGGGGAGGAGAGCCATCATTTGAGAGTCATAAATTAAAGTCTTCATGATGATAGTGTTTTATTTTGTATTTTTTACTGGCTTCTGGGCCATACCCATTCAGCCTTCTCAATAGTAATGTCAGTTATGACGATACCAAAGTAAGGACAACACAACATGCAGTCCCCAAACCAAGAAAATCTCCGACCTAGCAGGAACTGAAGCTGGGACCCTTCGCTTAGTAATTCATCTCGCTAACCGTGTAGCTACCGAGGTGGACGTGACGGTTCTCACTTAACACCGAAAGTAATCGAATTCCTGTGTAAACATGAACGCAAGTAGGCTACTCGACAGCAATCATGGCCATAAATTATAGTAACTGTCATGATAGTTATAGATCACCTCATAAACGAACAAAAGAAGGACCTAAGTGAAAGCTTTATTTATGTAAGTGGAACTAGGGCATCTGGCATGTTTGGTTCCATAAGAGAACAATGTTCCTCACTTAGCGTGAACTGGATCTGCACACCCACTCGTTAGGGAGAAACGAACATAAAAATAAACCAGTATCCGCACAGAAGGATTTAAGTATTTTTAAGCCTTTGTTCTTTCTGTGCGCCGTTCGGGAGTGGAACTGTAGAGAAATGGTGTTAAACTGGTTCTATGAACCCTATGAACCACCTGTCTTAAGGGTGAATTACATTTGACCTTTAACAGCGGCCACAGTAAACTGTCTGTATCTCGTTTGTGGTTACACAGTTCGAAGTACTTCAGGTTTTGCTGAGGCGTCTTTAATTTTCATTTTGTGTGCCGTAAGTCATTACTATAAGTCACCTTTCGTCCTAAGCAAGATAGTCATGCATGGCTTCAGTGTGTAATCATTGTCAGATAAGGGTTGAGACGTCTCGTCTGCTCAGCCATAGACTCACGGAACAATGGAATCTGTGCGCCACCAATCTGGCCTCTGTTAAGCTATCATAAGTCAGTAATCTCAACGACAGTCAAAGTGAAACACTGACAACGTATAGCGTGGATTGTTCTTCACGTGGCTATAGTCAGTGTACCACAATATTGTGCGTAATTAATTCACAAAAAAGATTGAGTTTGATAAACGTTAGAGCTTCTATACTTCTACGGGTCGTGGGACATTCAACGCTCTCGTCAACAATAACAGCAATAATCACGAAGGATTAGCTATTTTAACGCTCGCGTTCCACACGCCGAACGGCTAAATGTAGCGGCAACATACGCCTACAGAGGGAACATCAAGATGGTGTATTGTGCAGCACAGTGAAACACGGCGCTCTGCATGACTAATAATAACTGTTCGCAGAGTTTCCCAAACACTTAACATAGGTTTTTCTAATCATTTTGCTCCGAAACGACATACAATAAAAGCAGTGTAAAACAGTTTTTTGAATATTCTGGCCCTTTTATTAGTAAAAAAAAAATCAAATGTGTGTGCAATCTTATGGGACTTAACTGCTAAGGTCATCAGTCCCTAAGCTTACACACTACTTAACCTAAATAATCCTGAGGGCAAACACACACACCCATGCCCGCGGGAGGACTCGAACTTCCTCCGGGATCAGCCGCACAGTCCATGACTGCAGTGCCCTAGACCGCTCGGCTAATCCCGCGCGGCTTTTATTAGTTAGCCTTTGTATTTCACTGTACATAGATTTCATTGGTACTAAACAAAGGGTCAAGCAGTCCTCACTCAAGGGGGGAAAGCGAACTTGGACGAGAAGCTGGTCCATTATATGGCGTCACAACGGAGAATTTCACAACGAGCAGCATATCGACCGTGGCAGGTAGAATCAGATGCCGCAGATTTTTGCTTCATGGAGAGAAATGTGACTGATGAGATGCGTAAGGAGTCTGCCTAACAAACGCACATTAGGAGCCACCATATTTGTAGTTTTGGCCCTTATTGATGGTGTTTCTGTATTATTGCTTAAATACTTTGAATATGATCTGATGTAATGCTATCATATTGAGTATCTCTGGAAAAAAGAGCCGCTTATGGTAAGATTCTTTGTAATAAAATGTAGGTAGCGAAGTATTGTTGGTTAAAAATATTCGTTTTTGGTGTTTTTCGTGCTTGGTGTTTTTCGTATTGTTATTTGCTGGATCCCGTTCCAAGACACCAGCGCATTAGAAGTTTGTCAAAATCGCGCCTTCTTTGTATAATTTATCGTAATTAAGTGTCAGTTAACGACTTCTCGATAGATAATTCTTTGACAACATCGTAGAATCAAATAAATGGACATACAAAAATTGGTTCAAATGGCTCTGAGCACTATGGGACTAAACTTCTGTGGTCATCAGTCCCCTAGAACTTAGAACTACTTAAACCTAACTAACCTAAGGACATCACACACATCCATGCCCGAGGCAGGATTCGAACCTGCGACCGTAGCAGTCGCGCGGTTCCGGACTGAGCGCCTAGAACCGCTAGACCACCGCGGCCGGCAAATGGACATACATTACGTCTTTAAAAAACAGTTTTACGCATATAGTCACGGGCTGAGAACGAAGCGGTTTCTGGCTAGGATCTCTTTTCAGCGAGTCATTTTTTAGGCGTTTGTGTAATTTCTTTCGGTATCTGTGACTTCCTTCTACATTTAGTAGAAGAATATTCTGGAATATTCGATATATATATATTTAAGTTCGGGGCTTTATTCGTTCCAGTTTGGAACGTCGTACGGAACATCGACCATTTCATTGAAAGATCTCTGTCTGCGTCACTGGGTGACTACCTCACAATTCAGCACAGTGTGTCCTACAGACGCAACGACACGACCTTCATCTTGATAAAGGAGCATGCATTCGCATTAATATACACTTTGAAAGAGGGGCAGTGTTATTTTAATGTGGAAATTACCAATTAGAACAATAAACAATGCGAATCCGAGACGTTTCCTTGCGCATGTGAAGAAGTAAAATGCGTTAGGCCGGAGTTAATGACTCCAAAGGAATGCCAAAGCAATTCTCTAAATATGCGTTACAATTCGTTGTTAATTCCACCGAATTGTCCACAATATTCTTCGCTATTTTATCCGCTTATCTTCGACGTTCACTAACAGAACTGACGTAACTATTTCAAAGGCGTCCATTATTGTTAAACAATATTTGTTGGTTGCACGGCATAAACAGTCGAAAATTGCAGCTGGAGAGGCAGTGGTTACAAATTACCGTGGGTAGGATGGTCTGTATGATATACCAAGTCGTAACTGAGTGTGCAACAACTACATTGGAAACCCCGTGAGAATATGTGCATTTTATAATGCCGGTTACCATTACAACAAATAGAGTTTAGCAGCAGACCTTTTCTACTTGTCAACAAAAACTTTCGTCGGAGCAGCGCACTTCGCAAAAAACAGCATTGCTGATAATTTCCTGTAGTATTTCGAGATACACTACCGGTCAGAAGTTTTCGACCCCTTACGAAAAAGGCTATATATTTTGTTTCAGTGTTCAAACACAATATACAAACTTAATTCACCAACAAAATAAATATTTTCTCTCTTTGTGATTAAGTACAGTTCAACATGGTTTAGATTTTAGCCTCTTCAAAGTATCAACACTGTGCCCTCAGTACAATTACACAAACTCTAGTCATTCTGGAGATAAGATTTTGTAGTAAATGTGAATGTATGCTTTCCCGGTGTATACAGCTGGCGAAGAGTTCTCGGGCTTCCAGCCGGGTGGCGGTGTCTTCAAACTGCGACGTTTCGACGAGTGACATACTCATCATCTTCTGGCGAAGTGCCGAGACTTTGCGGATGCCGGTCCCTTTATACCTGCGGTGTGCCCCCCACCACCTGGCCGCGGGAGGCTGGGTCCAGAGGAGCCGGCGGGCGAGGTGGAGGGGGAAGCGGGTGCGCCGTTCGTGTCTCCGTCAGAGCATTGTGATCGCGTCTCGTGAGCTGGACGGTTCTTGTTGCGTTCCTGGCGTATTGCAGCTAATGCTGGATTCCAGGCCGCGCTCAGTTGATAGCCTTCGTCCCTGTTCACAAGATTCTCGTGGACCCGTATTTCTATTGATTCTTTAATGACGCTACCCCAATAGCTCCCGGCTCGGCACAGCACCCTGGTGTTTTCGAAGTCAAAGGTGTGGTTTTCTTTGATGCTATGTTCAGCTATAGCAGATTTCTCTATCTGTCCAAGTCGAACGTGCCTTCTGGGTCGACTGAGCTCCAGAGAGTCTGCCGAATTTGTTGATCTGTTTTGCGGCAACATGTCGTTTCTGCACTGGACAAGAATGCACGCATCCTGATCGCATGTCACCTGAAAATGGCAGAAGCATTACCGGCACACACTTGGGAGTGGGTTGACTGCAGCTCTCACGCCGACAGTGAGGTGCAGAAACGACATGTTGCCGCAAAACAGATCAACAAATTCGGCAGACTC
Source organism: Schistocerca nitens (assembly GCF_023898315.1). NCBI lineage: Eukaryota > Metazoa > Arthropoda > Insecta > Orthoptera > Acrididae > Schistocerca > Schistocerca nitens. Next base: position 623,875,409 of record NC_064620.1, on the reverse strand, counting down.
TCTGGAGCTCAGTCGACCCAGAAGGTGACAAATAGCACCAGAGCTATTGTAAATTTGACAGATAAGGTGCTAGATGCAGCCACAACTTCTGTCCTCACGAAAGGGCTGAACTTTGCACCTGTACCAAGGACCATACCAAAACGGGACATCATCAGCAGCGTAGAGGAAGCAATCCGGGGCCTACCCAAGGAGGAAGCTGAGCAGATCCGAAGGGAGACCTGCAGGATCATCGACTAGTCACGACTCCCTAAAGCTAACATTACTGCGCCGGAGCGAGAGGCTATCCGCGCACTGAGGGATGATGCTGACATCATGGTCCTCCCAGCAGACAAGGGAAATGCGACGGTGCTGATTCGCACAGTCGACTACCAACAGAAAATCTGCTCTCTGCTGCAAGACCCAGCCTACAGGAAACTCAAGGACCCTACATCGACGATGACCAGGAAAACCTTGGCGCTACTGAAGGACTCAGATCTACCAGAGGCAGTGCAGAAACGGCTGTATCCCAGAGCGCCAACGACACCGCGCCTGTATGGATTACCCAAGATTCACAAAGATGGGGTGCCTCTACGGCCGATTCTGGACACCATCAGCTCGCACAGTTATGGACTGGCCAAATACCTGGCGACACTATTGAAACCACTGGTGGGACACTGCAGTCATCACGTGAAAAACTCCGCGGATTTCGTTAGAATACTGAAGGACATCCGAACACAGAGTGATGACCTACTCGTGAGCTTCGACGTCACCTCCTTGTTCACGAGAGTACCGCTACAAGACGCCTTGGCGCTCCTTAATCAGCACTTCGAGCCTGAAACAGTGAAGCTCTTTGAATATGCACTTACGACCACCTACTTCAAGTACAATGGAGAGCATTATGAACAAGTGGATGGAGTGGCCATGGGATCTCCCCTTGCTCCAGGGATCGCGAATCTTTATATGGAACACTTTGAGGAGGTGGCACTACAAACTGCTCACCGTAAACCCAGCCACTTCCTCCGCTATGTGGACGAAACTTTCGTGATTTGGCAGTATGGCAGGCAGGCACTGGAGGAGTTTATGGACCACCTAAACGGCATACATGAAAATATCACCTTCACGATGGAAGTAGAAGAGAATGGCTGTATTCAATTCCTGGGCATACTGATCAGGAAGAAAGCGGATGGCACGCTGGGCCATTCAGTATATAGAAAAAAGACGCACACAGACCTGTACCTCCATGCAACCAGCTGCCACCATCCGGCGCAACGCCAGTCAGTACTGACCACCTTGGTACATAGGGCGCACGTCATTTGTGACAAAGAAAGCCTCTGAGACGAATTACACCACCTAAGAGAGGTATTTCGGAAAAACGGGTACAGTGAAACACAGATTGACAGGGCCTTCAAGAGAAGACAGGCTGACAAATTTCAGGAAGAGGAAGTTAACAAGAGACTCGCCTTTCTTCCATATTTGGGGCCCACATCAGCCAAAACCTGGAGGCTATTAAGAAAATCTAACATAAATACCGTCTTCCTACCACCGCCGAAGACGAAAGAGCTGCTGGGCTCAGCTAAAGACCCACTCAAACTAAACACACCTGGTATATACAACATTGCCTGCGAATGTGGTGTGCAGTACATTGGTCAAACGCAGCGCTGCATCTCTAAAAGGTGCGAGGAACACATTAGGCATGTTCGACTTGGACAGATAGAGAAATCTGCTATAGCTGAACATAGCATCAAAGAAAACCACACCTTTGACTTCGAAAACACCAGGGTGCTGTGCCGAACCGGGAGCTATTGGGATAGCGTCATTAAAGAATCAATAGAAATACGGGTCCACGAGAATCTTGTGAACAGGGACGAAGGCTATCAACTGAGCGCGGCCTGGAATCCAGCATTAGCCGCAATACGCCAGGAACGCAACAAGAACCGTCCAGCTCACGAGACGCGATCACAATGCTCTGACGGAGACACGAACGGCGCACCCGCTTCCCCCTCCACCTCGCCCTCCGGCTCCTCTGGACCCAGCCTCCCGCGGCCAGGTGGTGGGGGGCACACCGCAGGTATAAAGGGACCGGCATCCGCAAAGTCTCGGCACTTCGCCAGAAGATGATGAGTATGTCACTCGTCGAAACGTCGCAGTTTGAAGACACCGCCACCCGGCTCTAAGCCCGAGAACTCTTCGCCAAGATTTTGTAGTGTTTATGCAGATACTGTAGTCCAACACTTCTGTAAATTATTCCACAGACCTTCAACATTAGATTACCTCATTTATCTATTCTCCCTGTCAAGTCCATCCCGTAAGACTTCAATGGAATTTAAAGCAGGAGTCTAACCTGGCCAAATCATATTCTCCTGTTCCCCACATTTTTCGTTTCTACTGACAAACCCTCTGCACAATTTAGATGCGTGTCTCGGATCGTTGTCCTGCTCCAGAACAAATCCACGAAATGTAAGTCTCTTGCCAGACGAAATTGCGTTGTTGATGAGTATCCTTGTACTATTACTCCTTCTCTAATTTTTTATTAATTCACATTAGACCATTGACTTTACCAAACGCAAAACATCCCCACACCATGGCCGACCATTGGCCGTTGCCGCCAAACATTTTTCCTCATACGTTCTCCACGAAGTCGACGATGGCTTATAAAATACTTCATATTTAGAATCGTCCGTGAAAACCTGGCTTTCGCTGTACCCGTTGTAATAATTCCACTTTATTTTGTTCACATAATAACCGTTTTCTGGCCGCTATACACCACTTTAAAACTTGTTCACGGAGAAGGCCTTGCACTGTTGGGAGGGCAACTGGAGTTGCTCGCGTAGTATTTACTTTCTCAAGTATTTAAGGTGCAGTACGCGTACTCTGGTGATTAGTCTGAACACATATGAATTGATTTTCCCTGTATGACGTTACTCGGTGTCTTCCAGACACACTTACATTGTCTCTAGTTTACTTGAACCGCTACAACGTATACATCACTGTAGATAGGGTAATGCCAACTTTTGTTGCTACTGTCTTTCTAGATGCAGGGCTAAAATTACAGCACGTTTTTGAATTCCAGTCTTCTGCTTCTGTCTCATTAGGAGATAATACGTTATGAACCTCACTAGGTATAAAAGCACACTGCCAGATTCACCCATTGTACTGTACACTAACGCGAACTGATGGAATGAGGCCTATTAGAACGAAACCAGCTTAGGTTAAGGTACGACAATGTTGGACCGGATGCTCATCAGTGTCCCTCTAGGTGAAAAACCAGTCGAATACACGTTACAGGCGCTTCCAACTTCACATGGTTATACTTGTTTTATTATCGGATTTGGGGATGTGATAAAATATTTAGAATGAATTCCCTGTTTTAATTAAAAATACATAGCTGTGACAGGTAATTGAAAGCTTTTGACCGGTACTGTATATGACGGATCGAAAACCACAGCTGATGGTAGAGGTTGTTGCATGTTCCTGTGGCCAAGTACATGTTGCAAAGAATCTGATTGCACTTCCCAAGGATGCTTTGCATAGAAGCGCCAACGAACTATGCGTGAAGCTTCAAATTAGTTGTAGAAACTCACAATATAAACATTTCGCTTTTAGTGGACTGTGGAAGGTTGTTCCAAGACATTCAGACGTGAGCTCTTCTCAGGAAAACTAATCTAATGGTAGCGGACACTAAGAATGCCACAAAAAAGGCCTGTACTCTGGCGTAGAAGTTAACATTTGTGTGGATCAAGGTGGGCGCTAACATTATATTTAATGAAGTAGTCGATAAGTTAGTGGGGATCGCTGATGTAAATGGCTCTTTAAAATTTGCCATCTCACCTAAAGATTGCATTATACATAAGAGGAAGACTCCAGTGGGCACTCGAATATGTCATCAAGGGGCAGTAAATGGAAATATTAAGGACAAACGTACCCAAAAATGCCCTTTAAGCCCTAGTTCCTGGTTCCACAAAGTCAAGGCAACAAAAATTTATACGTTCCATAATTGGCATTACATTTAGTCATGAGTGATTCCTTAGCCATCTACATCGAATACAAGATTGACACGATCTTCATTGTGAATGTGCTCTGATCTTTATTCATCTCTGAAATATATATATCTCTGATTGGAGACGAAAATGAAGGTGTAAACATTGCACGTCAGTTAATGAACGGTGCATAATATGGTGCCGACACCTGGGAACCTGTGACTAGGATAGCATGGCAGTGGAGTGGGAGTCCAGCTGCCAGACGAAAATCGTCGTCCACCTGCTTCACGGCCTCGAATCGAGGTAAGATCGGAGACAGCATATAGTAGAATAATCAGTAGTCGCAGAGCCTCGGCACAGAAATTGAGTTGCACTCTTTACTATTCTAGCAAACGTATATTAAGTAAATCCTGAAAGTATTGTGGGGTTCATTCACAGGCTGGATAGTAACGGTTTAAACAAAGTCGTGTAATGATAAAATATTTAACCGCAGGCAGCGCTTTCTATTGTTTGTTTATATTGCTATAATCTTTGAATTTTCCATCGTAGCACCAATCCGCGATAGCACAATCTATGGACAGTTTCTTGTACTATACTCTCTGATTGTTCGCATGCGAAATCAAATCAAGGTATGATGTGAAAACGGATATAGAAATACGTTTGAGCGATTTCAATAAGAAACGAATGATTGAAAGAAAGCTAGTAACACTGTTCAGTACAGCTATTGATGAGGAAGGTAAAGGCAAAGATACAGATTATGAGACCTTTCTACCGCGACTGAAAGAGATGTTAGATCGTTCGAGAGCCCGAGATGACACAATTCAGGATCTGCTTTCTAACACGCTGATATAAAGAACTGCGAAGAATAAGTCGACATCGCTAACAGGGCAGTTTTGAATGGGACATGAACGATAGCAGATACTGCATGCTAATCGTTTGTTAACGTGACGCTTACTCCAGCTTCAGCCGCGATATCAGCATTTGTAGCAGTGACACACACCGTTAAACTACCAGCCATCAGCTTAAAGCTACTTGCAGGAGAAATATTTATTTATTTCTCAACTTGAACAGTTTAGGGTCATCAGGCCCTGTCTTGCATCGGACCAAAGTTTCACATATGAAATACCTTTTTACGTCATATTTACCTAAAAAATAGAAGTTTTAATATGATAAATAGTATCAAAATGGTCATAGTATCAATACAAATAATGTGCGTAAGTAACACTATGAGCTGAGAAGTTAATACTAGCAGTACTTCTAACACTGCTGCTGCCACCACTAATAAAGTTAATAACAATAAGAAACGGTAATCATAACAGCGCTGACATTGGTGATAGTGGCAGATATAAAAAGAATGTGTAGGTGTACAGAATAGAGGTTTTTCGATACAGCGAGTTATGGGGAAAAGAAATTTAAGTATGTTTGGCCCCAAAGAGTGCGTTCAGGGACAGTCGTAGCCATTATTTATGCTTCAGTAGATATATCACTAGCTCTATTTTGAAGTTGTAAATGTTATTCAGTTATCAAGTATAGTGCAGGAGGTTATGCCAGAGTCGTGTTCCTGCTTCTGAGAAGGACTTCGTGAAAGTGGCTCAACCATGGAGTGGTGTAGAAAGGATTTTTCTCTGATAGGTGTGGGTATATCTGCCAAATTGTTGAGACAAGAACGTTAAAGTTCAGGAGAAACATGAAGGACAGTATACCTTGGTAAGACAGTAGAGACTCCAAAGGGTATGGAAAGTATCTGCACCAGTCTGCACGCAATTGTTATAGGTATGTATATGATGATGAAATATGATCTAAGAGTCAGACACCACAGATACGAGGAACACAAACATTCATAATCAGGTAACGGTACCGTGAGTTTTCCTGAGAAAGATCTTGCAGGGTAACTTCAGTGTTATCAGTGATTGGAAGTATGCAGTATGTGTTCGTAGAAATTTCTTTTCCAGGTCAACAGGAGAGAACCTTTTATGGTATATTTTTGTAGGATATGGACAGATGCTGATGCCGTCTTGAACAGAGCATTTACGTGCTCAGATCAATTTCCATTTTCATCTGTTATTTCTTCTAGAACATATGTTGAGGTACAGAAGTTGATATTTGTCCCGTTTAGCATTGAAGGCGTTATGGATTCCCTATAATTCTGGCTAATGAGGCTAGAACAACCAGTCAGTACCGCTGAGATTTTGGGTAGGTTGCCTTTTAACCCGACAGACTGTCCCCATTTTGGTATCGCACAAAGGTCGGTATTGACATTTTCGATAGCTGTTTTCACGCCTATTGGGTATTTTCAGCAGGTCAAGACTGATCACACATCATTGGCATTCAATGAACAGATTATAGAAACTAATACAGAACTGTAGGACCTGTCTAAAACTGTGTAAGTAGGCTGTTTAGGTTTTTTTATTGGTAACGCCACCTCTGTATGAAAATCACTGGCTGTGCTGTCTCTGTATGAAAATCACTGGCTGTGCTGTGTGCAGTCTGTGGCTGCTTTGCATTGTTGTAATACTCGCCATTGTAGTGTTAGGCAGCTGGCTGTGAACAGCGCGTAGCGTTGCGCAGTTGGAGGTGGATGTGGGGAGAGAGATGGCGGAGTTCTGAAATTTGTCATGAACTGCTCTCTCTCTCTCTCTCTCTCTCTCTCTCTCTCTCTCTCTCTATATATATATATATATATATATATATATATATATATATATATATATATGATGTTATCAAGGTAAATACATTGTTTGTTCTCTATTAATATCTTTCATTTGCTAACTATCCCTATCAGTAGTTAGTGCCTTCCATAGTTTGAATCTTTTATTTAGCTGGCAGTAGTGGCGCTTGCTGTATTGCAGTAGTGGGAGTAACCAAGATTTTAGTGAGGTAAGCGATTTGTGAAAAGTACAGGTTAATGTTGGTCAGGGCCATTCTCTTGTAGAGATTATTGAAAGTCAGATTGCGTTGCGCTAAAAATATTGTGCGTCATTTTAAGCACAGTAGTGTACTATTATGGAAATGGGACGTTTCAACTGCCTGCCTCCTTTGACTCTTCATCGTACCCAACATGATACATTGCTGGCGATGCGACATGTATCAGCGGTACCATTACACTGCATTCGGCGAGAGATTTAGTCTGCTAAGTTGGGAAAGTAAAATGTCGGCAATGTCAAATGCTTTGCTGAAGTCCGAGCACCACATGATAGTTGCCTCTTGTGCATCCATGTCAAGCTTCTGGTCTTATTGTATGTTAACTTTATTAAAGCAGATAATGTGCTTCGATGTTTACGGAAGCATGATTGTTATTCCTCTAGTAGGTTGTCTGCAGTTAGGTAACTTGTTACCTGGCGTCATAATGTTTATTCTAAGACCTTCGGCACCGTATTCTGCATGGCGGAAGGTACCTTGTCCACTACTTGTCATGTCTCCTCCTATCCCTGTCGCAAATAGAGCGAGAGGAAAACGACTGCCTAAAAGCCCCCGTACGAACTCTAATTTCTCGCATCTTATCTTCATGGTCCTTATTCGAAATTTACGTTGGCGGTAGTAGAATCGTTCTGCAGTCAACCTCAAATGTCGGTTCTCTAAACTTGTCCAGTAGTATCTTGCTGAAAGAGCATCGTATCCCCTCCAGGGATTAACATTTGAGTTCACGAAGCATCCGCGTAATACTCGTCTGCTGATCGAAGCTATCGATAACAATGCTAGCAGTCCGCCTCTCAATTGCTTCGATGCCTTACTTTAATTTGTCCAGTGCAGGGATACCAAAAAGTCGAACAGCACTAGAGAATGCGTCGCACTGGCTTTCTAAACGCCGCCTCCTACATGGATGAGTTACTCTTTCCCATACTTCTCCCAATAAATCGAAGTCGAGCATCCACCTTACCCATTACCAAAATAATGTTTTCATTACATTTCATGTCACTTTACAACATTATGCCTGAATATTCAGTCAAAGTGTCTGGGTGAAGCTGCACCCTACTAATGCTGCATTTGAAGGTTACAAGACTGTCTGTCTTATTCATCCGCATTTACTTACGCTTTTCTTCGTTTAGAGCAAGCTGTCATTAGAGATTTTATCTAAATCATCTTGGATGTTCCCATAGTCATTCAACTAGGATACCTACCCGAACACCACAGTGTCATCGGCAAACAACCGTAAATTGCTGCTCACCCGGTTCGCCGGACCATTTATGTACATGGAGAATAAAAACGTCCCTATCACAGTTCCCAGACACACTCCCGGAGGTACCCTGAACACACGCCGTCGAAAACTCTGTGCTGGGTTCTACTACTTAAAAAGCTTTCAAGCCACTTACATATCTCGAAACCTAACACATATGCTCTAACCTTTAACAGTCTGCAATTGGGCACCAAGACAAATGCTTTCCGGAAACCTAGAAATATGGAATCTGTCGGAAAAAATCATGGTTTGTAGAATATCACGTGAGACAAGGGGATGCTATAACTGTTTTAGTGGCAGCAGTGAGTCAATAGCAAGCTTCATCACTTGGACTTTGGTGCCATCGTGTCCAGTAGACGCTGATCTGATACGCATGACAGCTTTCGTGACAGAATTTTTCGAGCTACAGTCGTTTACCACCATTAAGGAATCAATGGGTTTCTGTTTCGTTGCAGTTCGATTGTGGTTGTTGTCAATGTGAAGTATCAGTTGAGTTCTTCGGCTGCGACAATGAAATCAGCTGCAACTTTAACTTTCCATATACTAAGAGAACGCAAGTTTTTCTCAGGTCAGCTAGTTTATTTCTGTTGTCGGTCAACGTCTGGACATTCCTGAGTTTTTCCTTTCTCACGGCTTGACTGATTATTACTGTTCTGCTTGTAGACAACATGATTTTCCGGCTTAGGGCATAGTTTTTTATCATGGATGTCTCGAATCTCTCAGACTCATGAGCTGTTTTATTTCTTCAGTTAGGCAACGTGCAGATTTCCTCCTTATTCTTTTGGTCCGTAGGGGAGCACATTTTTGTCATAAACGTAAGTTTCTTAGTAAATCGAGAGGTTTTTCGTTTCCAAGGAAGGAATGGATGATGTCACTCAAACTATTTCTTGCGTCTTACTTGCAAATTGTCCGCCCCCGGTAGCTGAGTGGTAAGTCGGCTCTCAGCCGTGACAGCGTGCGGACGGCCCCGCGCGCCGGCCAGTGCTCCGCTGCAGGCGTTGTTTACTTCCGCGTCGTAGCTTTAAGGTTTGTGTCCGTCCACCGTGAACAACATGTCGAGCGCTTACCGTCCTGCGACCCTTAACGTTTCCTTCCCAGCTGAACATGCGCGACCTCGTGCACATGAAGTTGAAACGTTCACACGTGAAGAAGTCGTTTGGATCCTAACCACGTTATCGGAATCCATTTTTCGAACAAGAGTAGTGTCGTTCATATTAAAATGACAAACACCGAGGTGTGTGAAGATGTTATTCGCCGCCATGCCAATGGACTTAAGTTCAAATACTCTGATGGTCACGTCGGAGCTGTAACACTTGAACTCGCAGAGTACGGTCAACGCACGATTAGGGTGTTTGAACTACCTTTTGAAGTGCCAAAGGACGAAGTTGTCTCTGCCTTACAACCATACGGTAACGTCATCGGTTACGTAGAGGAAAAATGGCAAACCTTCACGACCTACCATGTACTTAATGGTGTGCGTCAGGTCAAAATCGAACTGAAAAAACATATACCATCATACCTGACAATTGGCGGGGTGCGAGCCATTGTTATGTACGACGGCCATCCCCGAACATGTGCGGGTTGTGGACAAGAAGGCCACGTCAGATCCGCCTGCATGCGACGCCGCCTGATCCAGACGCCGGTCGGCGAGGAAGCGTCCCCAGCGGTAATCACTCAGATCCCTGTCACATTTGCCAAGGTTGCCCAGGGAGGTAGCACCTCTACACAGGGTCTTCCTGCTCCGTTGATGTCGTCTGATCAGGTAGATGCAACCGCTCCTGAGATTCCTTCTGAGGTGCCACAGACGCCAGATCCTGACCTGCCGAATCATCGCAGCACTGTGACTGAAAATGCTACTGAAATGGACGTTGATCCGGGAGTGGTACCTACTTCTGCTTTCCTTCAGACTGGTCCGGAGTCAGACGAAAGCCACCCGCAATCGGACTCTGAACGACCTGTTCGAAAACAAGGGTCGACACGAAAGAGAAAGAAACGTAGCCGTACACCCCCTGATGAATCCATTCTACGGATGAATACCAGGGATGTAGACCCGAAGATGGATGACAAACCGCTCATTGATGACCAAACGTCTGATGCGAAAGACCCGCCACAGACGACCACTGGCAACGAACACCCCTCCTTACTGGCGCCGTCGCCCCCACAGGTCGACGTTGAAGAGAGCCTATCCGATGGGACGAAAACTACGTCTCCTCTCCACGTGGATGATGTGCACAGCCGATGCCCTACCGCAGTATCAGTCTCCTGGGCAGACGACGTGGAGATCTAAGGGACTGGGGTGGACGGTGCTGATGATGGGGAACCCCCATCGGTTGCGCCCGTGCCCGCGCCCGTAAACTCTCCATAATAGCAGCCTCTTCAGCGGACCGGCAAGATCGACGACCTCTCGCTTCTGAAGAAGAAGCCCCACCTGTGCCTGTGGGACTCCAACACCAGCATTATCGTGTCGCAACGATTAACCTCGCGACCACTCGTGCGCCCCACTAACTAGCGCTGCTCAGCGATGTGATTTATGATGCTGACATAGGAAGAGCATGTCGCCGATTTTTCACCACCACATGGCTTCACAGTGCATCTTTCTCCCGCTTCGGACACCGGTAGTGGTGTTGCCATCATCTTACGCGAAGGTCTTCTTGCCGAAGACGTCCAATACCTCCCCAACGGCAGAGGTATGGCCCTTACTCTTTTTGGTGTACGCATCGTCAACATTTATGCACCGTCGGGCTCCAGCTACCGTCGTGAACGCAATGCCTTCTTCGCGAATGAAGTTGAAAGGTGGCTACACTGAGCCACAGCGCCAAAGATCGCGCTAGAGAGTATTGTTCCGCCGCCTCCACTGGCAGTTCTTGTCGAGAAGTGGCAGTAGTCAGTTCTTGTCGAGATGTGGCAGTAGTCAGTTCTTGTTGAGAACTCGTAGTGGACAGTGATTATTGAGATGTCGTAGTGGGCAGTTCTTGTCGAGATGTGGCGGTAGGCAGTTCTTGTCGAGAAGTGGCAGTAGTCAGTTCTTGTCGAGATGTGGCAGTAGTCAGTTCTTGTTGAGAAGTCGTAGTGGACAGTGATTATTGAGATGTCGTAGTGGGCAGTTCTTGTCGAGATGTGGCAGTAGGCAGTTCTTGTCGAGAAGCCGTAGTGGGCAGTGCTTGTCGAGATCAGATATTGTTCCAATGGAGATATTGTAATGATTAGAGTGCTTTTCGTCAATATATATGAAGGGTACAAAACTCTTATTTTTTTCTCATTATTTCAATGACTACATCTACATCTACATCCATACTCCGCAAGCCACCTGACGGTGTGTGGCGGAGGGTACCTTCAGTACCTCTATCGGTTCTCCCTTCTATTCCAGTCTCGTATTGTTCGTGGAAAGAAGGATTGTCGGTATGCCTCTGTGTGGGCTCTAATCTCTCTGATTTTATCCTCATGGTCTCTTCGCGAGATATACGTAGGAGGGAGCAATATACTGCTTGACTCTTCGGTGAAGGTATGTTCTCGAAACTTTGACAAAAGCCCGTACCGAGCTACTGAGCGTCTCTCCTGCAGAGTCTTCCACTAGAGTTTATCTATCATCTCCGTAACGCTTTCGCGATTAGTAAATGATCCTGTAACGATGCGTGCTGCTCTCCGTTGGATCTTCTCTATGTCTTGTATCAACCCTATCTGGTACGGATCCCACACTGCTAAGCAGTATTCAAGCAGTGGGCGAACAAGCGTACTGTACCCTACTTCCTTTGTTTTCGGATTGCATTTCCTTAGGATTCTTCCAATGAATCTCAGTCTGGCATCTGCTTTACCGACGATCAACATTATATGATCATTCCATTTTAAATCACTCCTAATGCGTACTCCCAGATAATTTATGGCATTAACTGCTTCCAGTTGCTGACCTGCTATTTTGTAGCTAAATGATAAAGGATCTATCTTTCTGTGTATTCGCAGCACATTACACTTGTCTACATTGAGATTCAATTTCCATTCCCTGCACCATGCGTCAATTCGCTGCAGATCCTCCTGCATTTCAGTACAATCCTCCATCGCTACAACCTCTCGATACACCACAGCATCATCCGCAAAAAGCCTCAGTGAACTTCCGATGTCCTCCACCAGGTCATTTATGTATATTGTGAATAGCAACGGGCCTATGACACTCCCCTGCGGCACACCTGAAATCACTCTTACTTCGGAAGACTTCTCTCCATTGAGAATAACATGCTGCGTCCTGTTATCTAGGAACTCCTCAATCCAATCACACAATTGGTATGATAGTCCATATGCTCTTACTTTGTTCATTAAACGACTGTGGGGAACTGTATCGAACGCCTTGCGGAAGTCAAGAAACACGGCATCTACCTGTGAACCCGTGTCTATGGCCCTCTGAGTCTCGTGGACGAATAGCGCGAGCTGGGTTCACATGACCGTCTTTTTCGAAACCCATGCTGATTCCTACAGAGTAGATTTCTAGTCTCCAGAAAAGTCATTATACTCGAACATAATACGTGTTCCAAAATTCTACAACTGATCGACGTTAGAGATATAGGTCTATAGTTCTGCACATCTGTTCGACGTCCCTTCTTGAAAACGGGGATGATCTGTGCCCTTTTCCAATCCTTTGGAACGCTACGCTCTTCTAGAGACCTACGGTACGCCGCTGCAAGAAGGGGGGCAAGTTCCTTCGCGTACTCTGTGTACAATTGAACTGGTATCCCATCAGGTCCAGAGGCCTTTCCTCTTTTGAGCGATTTTAATTGTTTCTCTATCCCTCTGTCGTCTATTTCGATATCTACCATTTTGTCATCTGTGCGACAATCTAGAGAAGGAACTACAGTGCAATCTTCCTCTGTGAAACAACTTTGGAAAAAGACATTTAGTATTTCGGCCTTTAGTCTGTCATCCTCTGTTTCAGTACCATTTTGGTCACAGAGTGTCTGGACATTTTGTTTTGATCCACCTACCGCTTTGACATAAGACCAGAATTTCTTAGGATTTTCTGCCAAGTCAGTACATAGAACTTTACTTTCGAATTCATTGAACGCCTCTCGCATAGCCCTCCTCACACTACATTTCGCTTCGCTTAATTTTTGTTTGTCTGCAAGGCTTAGGCTATGTTTATGTTTGCTGTGAAGTTCCCTTTGCTTCCGCAGCAGTTTTCTAACTCGGTTGTTGTACCACGGTGGCTCTTTTCGATCTCTTACGATCTTGCTTGGCACATACTCATCTAACGCATAATGTACGACGGTTTTGAACTTTGTCCACTGATCCTCAACACTATCTGTACTTGAGACAAAACTTTTGTGTTGAGCCAACAGGTACTCTGAAATCTGCTTTTTGTCACTTTTTCTAAACAGAAAAATCTTCCTACCCTTTTTAATATTCCTATTTACGGCTGAAATCATCGATGCTGTAACCGCTTTATGATCGCTGATTCCCTGTTCTGCGTTAACTTTTCCAAGTAGTTCGGGTCTGTTTGTCACCAGAAGGTCTAATATGTTATCGCCACGAGTCGGTTCTCTGTTTAACTGCTCAAGGTAGTTTTCAGATAAAGCACTTAAAAAAATTTCACTGGATTCTTTGTCCCTGCCACCCGTTATGAACGTTTGAGTCTCCCAGTCTATATCCGGCAAATTAAAATCTCCACCCAGAACTATAACATGGTGGGGAAATCTACTCGAAATATTTTCCAAATTATCCTTCAGGTGCTCAGCCACAACAGCTGCTGAGCCAGGGGGCCTATAGAGACATCCAATTACCATGTCTGAGCCTGCTTTAACCGTGACCTTCACCCAAATCATTTCACATTTCGGATCTCCGTCAATTTCCTTCGATTCTATTGCACTTCTTATCGCTATAAACACGCCTCCCCCTTCACTGTTCAGCCTGTCTCTGCGGTATACATTCCAATCTGAGTTTAGGATTTCATTACTGTTTATGTCTGGTTTCAGCCAACTTTCTGTCCCTAGTACTATATGGGCGTTGTGACCGTTTATTAATGAGAGTAGTTCTGGGACCTTTAGATAGACGCTCCTGCAGTTTACTATTAGCAAATTAATATTGTTATTCCCTGTTGCATTTTTCCTACTCCTACCTCGCCGCGTCTCAGGAGGCGTCTTGTCGGGCCTAGGGAGGGGATTCTCTAACCTAAAAAACCCCCATGTGCACTCCACACGTACTCCGCTACCCTTGTAGCCGCTTCCGGCGTGTAGTGCACGCCTGACCTATTCAGGGGGACCCTACATTTCTCCACCCGATAGCGGAGGTCGAGAAATTTGCACCCCAGATCTCCGCAGAATCGTCTGAGCCTCTGGTTTAAGCCTTCCACTCGGCTCCAAACCAGAGGACCGCGATCGGTTCTGGGAACGATACTACAAATAGTTAGCTCTGATTCCACCCCGCGAGCGAGGCTTTCCGCCTTCACCAATTCCGCCAACCGCCTGTACGAACTGAGGATGACCTCTGAACCCAGACGGCAGGAGTCATTGGTGCCGACATGAGCAACAATTTGCAGTCGGGTGCACCCAGTGCTCTCTATCGCAGCCGGTAGGGCCTCCTCCACATCTCGGATGAGACCCCCCGGCAAACAGACAGAGTGAACACTGTCCTGAATAATGCGTCATTACAGGTTCTGTCAACAAAGCATCTGGCTTGTGTTCTTGGATTAGAGTGTAATTTTGGTTTTCTCGAGTAATTATGGTATTTCTATTTTCTTTAATTAATTCAGTATAAATGATATTTAAAATTTCTTGTGTTATTGAAGAAGAACCGTGCCAGATGCGTACGTTGAATCACACTTCCACACACAGAACAGTTATACTTGTGCTTTGGTTTCGTAGGTTTTATAGTTGCTGGGGACTTAATTAATTAATTGTGTTAACGAAATTTTCCATTTCATTCTTTGTTGTTGTTCTATGCAGTCAGATTGCGTAATAATACTAGTCAGGGCCTACCGTTTACGAGACTTCGTAACCGGACAGACACCTACTAAATCAAAAAATTAAAAAGTATTTGCATTCTTTTTTTAAATAATAAGCCCCCATGCAAAGTTACACCCCTTTTTATGGGACCACACGATGACTGGGTCATGGGTGGAGACTTCAACTGCACCCAGCGACCTCAGGATCAATTGCCGCGTCACTCACCATGCGCAGCTCTGGAAACAGTAGTGACGCGGCTACAATATGTCGACACGTGGAGACTTGTTCACGGTGATCTTTTGGGCTTTACGTACTACACTGCGCACTCCTCTAGCCGACTGGATCGCATTTACATCTCGCGATCCCTAATTCAACACACTCGACAGGCTGAAATCTGGCCTGTTACTTTCTCAGATCATGAGGCTTACTTCTGCGATGTTGTTCTCACAAGACAGGCAGTATGGCACGGACGTTGTTTATGGAAACTGAACACGGCACTTCTTAATTCACTTGACTGTCGACTTCTAATAGAAGACACTTGGATCACATGTAATAGACGCCGACCCACGTATCCGTCTACCATATCCTGGTGGATCCAGTGGGCAAAACCTGCTCTTCGAAAAACTTTAATCCGCTATGGCAAAGATGTTGTCGCCTGGAGGAAGAGCACTGTGGACTTTAACTACAGGATCCTACGAGAATGCTCCACGATGCCAGCCTCCCCTGAGCGCCATACAAGGATGAACCATGCTAAGACCCAAATCTCCAATCTCATGCGAAGGCATTTGGAAGGAGCGATAGTACGATCTCGTACTGCTGATCGCATGCCTCATGAACATCCGTCGATGTACCATATCATCCAAGAACACCAAAATCGACGCCGAAAATTGCTTCACGTCGTAACAGATCAAGAAGGGCGTCGCTACGTAACCCAATCTGCAATAGGGAATGTGCTTCACGCCCACTACCAGCAGCTATACGCCGCAATTCCACATTCCCCAGAATTGATCGAGGAAGTCTCACAGCTCAACTTCGGTGGTATCCCAGGAGATGCGGCGATTGACTTGATGTCAGAGGTGACTGATGAGGAAGTCCGCGATGCGATCCGGGCAGGAACCATCAATCGCTCCCCAGGACCCGACGGTCTTCCCCTCGAATTTTATCGCACCTTCCGTGATTTGTTAGAGTCCACCTTCACCTCCATCTGTCGGGAACTCATGTCTCCGGAAGTACCTGTGCCGGACGCTTTCATGGAAGGAATTATTATTCCTGTACATAAACCGCATGGTGGCAACAATATCAGTGATTATCGGCCCCTCACCCTCCTTAACAGTGATATGAAAATCTTCACTCGCCTTTTGGCAGCACGACTTCAAAACGTTGCCCGATATGTTGTGTCGCCAGACCAAGCATCTTTTGGAGGGGACAATAATATCCGCACGGCTTTATGCAGCTACAGGGATATGATCGCCGTTACCCAGGCACAACGCCTCTCTGGGGCACTTGCGTCTTTGGACTTTAGTCAAGCTTTTGATGGGGTTGACCATTCGTTCCTTACGGCCGTTCTCCACCATATGGGTTTCCCAGTCGCTGTTATCACGGTAGTGATTCGCCTTCTGCGGGGTGCCTCATCCAGGATTATGTACAATGGCAGACTCACTCCACCGATAATAATAGGTCGATCCGTACGTCAAGGTTGCCCTCTATCAGCAATTTTGTACGCCTTTTCCTTGGAATCTTTGCCATGTGGACTAAGACAACGTTTTGTAGGGTTGTCCATAGATCGCTACCGATTCTGTTGCACGGCCTATGCTGACGATGTAGTCATCTGTTTACGTAATGCCGACGAGGTTCGAGCTGTTTTGACGTGGGTAGCGACTTATGGTGAGGCGTCGGGTAGCTCTTTAAACGTACGTAAGTCACAAGTTATGTTCATTGGCACGGGACTTCCCGTGGAGTGCGTTACACCTCTCACCACCGTTGATACCATTCGTTGTTTGGGAATAGATTTTTCATCTGATCTGCGGCGTTCAGCCACCATCAACTGCCGACGCCTCCTTTTAATGATCAGAGCAGGTCTTAAGGACCATCGCCTTCGATCCCTAGATATTCTCCAACGAGCTCGATATGTCAATATATATATCGCATCCCGAGTTCCCCATGTAGCACTAGTTCTACCTTTCCCGCTTACTGTGGCACGTCGCATGTTGTCAGCGATGGCATCTTTCGTCAGCTCTGGGCTGTTGTTCAAAGTTAACTATGCAACCCTTATTCTTCCCCGTGAACGAGGTGGGATAGGTCTGTTTCACGTGCCGGATAGAGCTCGCGCCCTATTTGTCAGCTCCCAGATGACGATATGGACACGTTGCCCAACGAGCCTCACTGGTCTCCTCCTGTCGGCATATTCCCCGGTCTCACTGTCAGCCCCAGTGATGATCTCGGATGTCCCGGCCCAGTTCCATTATATACGGTACTTCTTTCTGGAACTCAGTTATCTACGCCTCACCTTACCAAGACATCTTTTACTCAAGACAAGGGCAGTATACAATGTCATCCAGATAGGTCGTCCACCTAACCCGATTGAACAAAAGTTCCCCCAGGTTGACTGGCGTCATGTATGGCGCGCGGTGTTCGCCTGTTACCTTGACACGAATGTTCAATCTGTCTGGTACCTAACTGTCAATGGTAAGCAAATCAACCAATTTCGCCTTCATCGTATCCACCTCGCCCAATCACCTCTATGTTCCACGTGTGGAGTGCCAGACAATGATGAACATCGGTTTGTTTGCGGACCGGTGGCGGAGGTTTGGCACTTGGTTCGACGTATTGTGGCTTTTCTAACGCGGGACATTCCGGATCGGATTACTCCCCTTTCATTATTATTTCCGGAACGTGACTATTTTCCTCGGACAAAGACCAATGCTGTGAATTGGATTCGCGGACATGCCATTCACTACTTATTTGGACAAACTGTAAACTCTGTACTCGATTTTTGGACATACCTCAATGACCGTCATTATGTCGTTGTCCGTCACCCAAAATACAGACAATTTTTCTCGAACTTCCTTGGGAGTGCTTTCCATGAGCCGCCTCGCAGCTGGAATGTGTTAAGCCAAGAGAGAAGAAGGTTTCCTGTTTGAACCAATGAACATTTCTGAACAATTGAACGGAACACATCAATTTCGAGAAGACGTGACTCAACATATTACCAGCGGGGCGCAGAAGGCCTCTGATCAATTACACAACAAAACTAAACAAAATAAAATAAAATAAAAACAAGAAAAAATAAAATTCAGAAAAAGGAAAAAAAAAGTGGTCAGCGTGACAGAATGTCAATCCTAAGGGCCCGGGTTCGATTCCCGCTTGAGTCGGAGATTTTCTCCGCTCAGGGACTGGGTGTTGTGTTGTCCTAATCATCATCATTTCATCCCCATCGACGCGCAGGTCGCCGAAGTGGCGTCAACTCGAAAGACCTGCACCAGGCGAACGGTCTACCCGACGGGAGGCCCTAGCCACACGACATTTCATTTTTTCACTTGCAAGTTCAGATAAATTACTGCATCTGAAGCCTCGGTATGTAGTGAGCTGTGTTTTCTTTCTGGGACATTCTACTGCATACTTGATGAAAATTGCGTCACAGGCAGGCATGCCAGGTGCAAGTAGCTGAGAGGTGAAAAACACTGTGCTTGGGATATAATTGCAAATATTTGTACGAGAGTGTGACTACAGCTCATATGATGGGCAAGACAAACCTGAAGCATTGACACGTTTGAAGAAGAAATCACCTGCCGAAATTCCGTACTGGAAGGAATTATTGTGCAGAAAATTCATGTTAACGTCATCAGCTATGATCGTGTGCTCGTGTATTGTTTCGAGACCTGAAAGAGAAATTCAGAAGTATGCAGCCACAAGTACTATAGGAAGTTTGTAAAGAACACATTTCAGGGACTTTCTGCTGAGGAATATAAACACATATTCTACTTATTTATCTTCATTTTTGTTAGATGTGTGTAACATAGTAGGTTATGAACCATAGAGTATGTATATCCCTACTCCTCCCCCTCATCTGTTATATCTATCGTGTCTAAGAAACGCGGAGTCGTCAGAATTACCGAGCTTGTGGCAATGCTTTGTTTCAGCCAAATCTCTGACAGAAGTATAGTACGGATACCTATGTCTTCCAATCCATGACGGAACTCCTGGAGAGAAGCTGTCAGAAACTGAATATATTCGTACGTGCAATATGGAGCTTAGTGTATTCAGGTGCAGCACGTTTGATGATACTGCCTATGGACACTTGCGGCACTGAGTAAGCAATGACCAGACTATAACAGAATACGCGAAGGTGGGGCAGTGCAGGTTCTAGGAAGTGAAAGCGCTGGGTATCTTTAGGAACGAAGGAGGTCTTATGGCCGACGCTACAGGGATTAGCAGCAGTCGTTAAACAGCAGAGAGGCGACAAGAAAATAAAATCCCCAAACAGAGCTAGAAAATCTGTTAACAACAGTATTGAAATCAAGATAAATGGAATAAAAGTAGATTGTACAACCCTATTATTGGCTCTAACAATGAGAAACAACAATAATGTGGTAAAAAACTGTTCAATATAAATGGGGTAAGACTAAGACGTGAGCGTTCCCAAGTGTAAATAAACGATGTTGATGAAATCTGGGAGTATAGCTTTGTTTCTACCTAGTTCCTCTATTAATAAGTGGAACACAACCCGTAATGTAATCTAGATTTAGAGGGAATATCTTCTAAATGATGATATAATGTTTTTCGTATAAAAGCTGACTTTTAATTAACGTTCTTGAAAATTATATACAGCTATTGTAATAATCTGAAATTTTGCAAACTACTGGACCACAATTAATAATTTTGAAAAATTATAACTTTTGTTACAACATAAATTCGAGAAACTTTCGAACCACGTAGATCCACGCGTAATGAAGCTGTGCGGCGAGTCGGGTTAAAAGTCGCGTTGCGTTGCGTAATTGTATGACCACTGTCTTTCGTCTCACTGTGCACTACAAAAAGTTCCACCTACCTCAGTACGGTATCTGGTCACCAGCCCGATTCT
Source organism: Schistocerca nitens (assembly GCF_023898315.1). Taxonomy (NCBI): domain Eukaryota; kingdom Metazoa; phylum Arthropoda; class Insecta; order Orthoptera; family Acrididae; genus Schistocerca; species Schistocerca nitens. The sequence continues at coordinate 623,855,273 of NC_064620.1, read as the reverse complement.
CTTCATACGTAGATACTGTTCAGACGTTGTTAAAAACAGCTTGAAGAAAAACATCGTCAATACTCACGTTTGCAAAGTCCGCCTAAACTCTGGTAGCAAGCTATCCTGTAATATGTTATACCGATTTTCGGGTGGAGGGCGATTGCTTCATTCTTTTAGGAAAAGTGTCAAAATTCAGCAACAAGTTCTTTGTTTCTTTAGGTTCAAAATTAAAGAATTAGCCATCAGCCCGTATTTATTTAAACGACTAATATCAATGTCCTCAGCTCACAGTTCATACAACCCAATATACACGCAAGACAGCCAGAAACGTACTTAAGTCCGACCCGAATTATTACGTGATCTACAGTCGATGCTCTGCTACAATATATGAGTTTCACTTTCGGTCTTTTTTTCAGTGGATTTCTAATAAAGAAACTGCTCGCCAACTATTCCATATATGAATATGAAACATGTCACGCGGAATTCTACAGAGGCCGAAAGTTCACACGCGTTTATCTTCCCAACTAAACACTTCACAAAGCTGAAGTTTCCACAATCTGTCTGTAAATGAAACTGCTTTTCGGTAATACCATCCGGACGCGAAATACCTGTAACTTCTTCATTTTACACGTCCAACATGGCTTGTATGTCCAATAGCTACCCAACGACTGACTCCCTACCGTTCCTTCCAGGGCCTATAAGTGCTTGATAGAGCGTGGGAAATGCCTAACTCTAATTGGATGTTCAAAATGACCACCCAATCAAAACAATCCTTCGAGTTCTTTCTCGCGCCAAAACTGTGCAACGTCAATCAATATTCATTTACGTCACTTCATCATGCAAATCTTAATAAAATGTTTAACAAAACCAAACGAAAAGAAAACTAATCTTGAAGTGACTTTAGAAACTAATTACTCTGCAAGTGGCTATTCCGACTGCCTTCTTACAAATGCAAGTACTCTTGGACGTACGTCATCAGCAAGGTAGGGAAATTATAGCTTTCATTGCAAATGCTTGCTTCACAATTTCCCATGACGTAGTTACGTAATGTTTAACATCAGATAATATTGAATCTTTACGTATGTCCCACATATACACTCTTACTCACTCTCATTTATTCACACAACAAAACAAATCGTTATTAAATAAATATTAACCCTTTCTGAATTCTATGTTATTAAAATGAAAAATAGTGATGTTTTTAATTATAAAAAATCTAAATAAATTGTTCTGCCATTTAGTGAACTTCAGTAATAACTCTAAATGATACTAAGACACAAACTGCTATGAATCCTAATTGTCTTTAATTATATAAGTGTCGGTTTTTGGTGTTTTAGGTAATTGTCTCTAAATCTGAAAGTATCTCAGCTAGATAGCTCAGATTTTAATACAACCTTCCTTTTAATAACAAAGAGCTATATATTGACTTTTAACAAAACTGAATAATATTTAATACTGTTTATTTAGATTCTTATGGACTTGAACAATCTGTCGCTCGAACTAACACAGGTTGCGCTTCCCATGGTTAGGCTAAAGTGCGCGTCATATATGACGGCGGCCGAGTTTAGGTTCGTTTTGCGCATCTGATGTCACAAAACACAGTCAGCCAATGAACAGAGAACGACGTTGCCAGAGCTCGACTGCAGTACAGAGCACAGACGAGTGTCTTCAGTTTTAGAAACGTTCAGTCATAAATAAAGTAACTGAACGAAAGCAATGTCTTGATAGCAGAATTTCTTTTATAGAAAGTTTGGAAATAGCATTCTTTATACCAATTACTTCATATTCTATTAATTAATTAAACCAAACAAGCAATGAGCCTCCTAATTCAGGCGATAGCAAGGAAAGATGTTTGTATCATTCTCACTAACCGCTTTTTCATAATAAAGAACAGCTATAATTGTTTATTTCCTATTGTACTTCGACAAAAGTGAGTAATTCATAGTCATACCAACAGTGTTTGTCGGTATTTTGCGTTCTAGTTTCAAGTCCTCCAGGAAGGATATTGAATGACAAGGTGCGTTAGTGTAATGGTTAGTGTTTGGCTGCTAAGTGAAAGGTTCTGAGTTGGAAACTTTGTTCAGTGCTTATTATTTTCTTTATTTAAGAACAATATCGAAGTGTCTTACTTCATGAGTGTTATTCGTTTGAATGCAATTTTTTGAAATTTCTAGTGGGAACTGAAATCAACCATACGGAAAGTATACGCTATGGACTTTTACCTCTGTAAACTCTTCAAAATTTCGTGCAGTGGTTTACTGCATTTAATGCTGCATAATAACTACGTTGAACATTGAAACAAAATTAAGTCATTTATGGGGGGAAAGTATCAGTCAAGAAGATGTGTAAAAATCAAATTTTCGGGCCAAATAGTTTTTGTGAAATCGAATGATAAGTGCGTCAAAGCAGTCGGAACAACTTGTGTCTGCACAGGAGAGCAGTGCAGTGATGACAAAATCGCGCACAGCGCGGATTGTGGGGAGCACGTCTCTGTAGCAGCGAAAGGGTTAATGCGGTCGTGGTGGCTTTATTTCATAAACTGCGCGCTCCCCCCTCAACGTAAGTTGGCTTGGCACGTGCAAATGGCAACACAGCAATCTCCCGCGTCTGGGCGGGCATGCGCGAACCGCCAAGATAAAAGAATTGAACTGTAGTGGCAGGTGCGAGTGAGTCACCAGCGGCTATATATTGCCACCGCCTACGACTCCAAAGCTACGAGCCCGTACTTCAAAGTAGCTTACTGCAATAAAATGCTATTGCGTATTGACTCGCGACGTTACAGGTGGTTTCTAAAAATTGGTTCAAATGGTTCTGAGCACTATGGGACTTAACATCTATGGGCATCAGAGCATTTAAATATTATATTTTAAATTGTTATTTTACATTTCACACTTGTGTCCTTCTTTCCTTTTATTTTACCATTTCACATACATGTATATTGTTAACTGATAACAATCAGTAACTCATTATTATTATATAAAATCATTACATCAATGATAATCTGTGAACAAATTCTTAAAGCATAGAGTTTCTTTACACCTAACACATGAAATGAACGAAATTTCTTCACAAAATGTACACGACAAACACAATATGAAACAAAGTTCAGCAGGATTTTAAGCTGTAATGTTCATCCTCTAAATATCCCGATAAACCTTACGAGCCAAAGGGAAAAACGTGAACAATTGTAGTCGCATGATGGCACCCAAAATTCTGTGTGCGTTACCTGCAGATATTGTTCAACACTGGTTTATGTATGCTACAAGACTACAGAACGCAGAAAGCCACGTTAGGAAGCTAATGGAATTTTACGATTGTTAAGTGATAGTAAGATTAAAAGTATGTTTACAACTGTCGTAGAACGAAAAGGATAGAGATACAACGAGATTCCCCCGGTTTCATGTCGAGAAAAAAGATGCAATTTGTCAGACTATGATGACGTCATCATTCACAGGTTTAATACACGTTTACAGTTTGGCCTCACATACACCAAGTTTCTACTTTTCGCAACTTTGCGTGATTTGGCTACAGGACATAGGGGCACATACCCTACTGCAGCAGAACTTCTGCTTGAAAGTACTTTAGTGGACGACTTTGCCACCTGTTGCGAGGACGACAATAATCTGATATCCTTACACAAGCAACTGACAAGTCTGCCGAAACAGAAAAAACTTAGAATGAAAAAATGGGATGGTTTTTATAATATAAGAGAGGCCATATGGAAAAAGGATCAGCGAAGAGTTGAAGAACACACTGCAGTGTTAGGCATGGATTGGGACACGGAATAAGTCTTCTATGATTACCGTCCCGTAACCAATAAACTGCAGTATGAGCCTGCTAATTAAATGAAAGTTACTGCACGCGACTGCGAAATTCTATGATTCTCCTGGTATCTTTTCATTAACATCTATTGTAGAAAAAATTGTTTTTCAGGGTATGTGATGTCGTGGGGAGGGTTCATGGAGCAGTGAAGTACATCAGAATCCCCAAGACTAAAAACACATTGGTTATTTTGGTCGTAAGTAAAAGCAGTGTACCTTTATTACTTCCGCGCCTTGACTAAGTATACGCCTTCCTGTGTTCGCGACTTCTGAGATTTTTTTCACCAGTTCTCCGTAACTGACATCGCAAACGCAAGAATGTGGAGCGATCCTATGGTGACTCTGGACTAGATACGGAGAGACCGAAATTACGAGAATACGTTTGTCTGTAGAGTAATTGATACCTAAGAAGTTTGACGCCATCGCAGTGGTGACATTGTTCCATCACATATGATTCTGCAGATCTGGTATTACGTGGAACATCAATGGGAAAGTTCCGATCTTCTATACTATGATGGAATGGACCTCCGTGTTAAAGTCAGCCACTTCACACGTGGTCTCTGGAAAAAATCTCTGACGATTCCCTTCCAGAGATACGAAAGATATCGAACATTCTTTCATTATTAATGCTTTGGTGTGTTCCATTGACGAGTCAAAATATAGAAGGTACTGGAAACATTACGCATAACGGCATGGATTATTGCCTTTGATCTACAATGTTCGACATTCAGAAAATGTTAAGAGCAAATTCGCTTTCCAAGAGTTTGAATCAGAAAAACGCAGTTGGATGCGGATGGTCCAGCATCATAGCTTCCCTGCCAAATACCCAGCTTCCAACGGAATATGAAATTGAAAGTTATAACAAGTTAATGCGTAACGAACTTTTACGACTTGGAAGACGACTTCACTTTGCGGAGTCTAAGATACAAGAAAAGCATCCACCCCTCATAGAGTATTTCCACCCACTCACAAAACTACTCATTCGACAGAGGCATGTACATTTACACCACCTAGGAAGTGCTATAGTGCTGTCTGAAATACGTAACGACTTTTGAATCTTGAAGGGCAGAGAAACGGTAAAAATGATCATACATACATGTCTCCTTGGAAACTAAACAGAAGTGTCCACGTATCCGAGGTAGAATGTCCTCTACCACCTGACTGTATTGAAATCACCAAGCCGTTTTCTGTAATAGGCGTAGATTTCGCAGGTCCACTTTTCGTCAAACTCGATACCTTGATTCGGTGCTACAACCTTCTTTTTAGATTTGCTGTAACAACAGCTCTCCAATTTGAACTAATATTAAATATGAAAACAAGCAAATATATGGTGCCGTTCCGATATTTCCGGCGAGATGGGGACTGCCAGGGATTATATTTCATGTCGCGCACAGAACTAAAATACCTCACTCACCTCTTAGAGAACACGAAGTCCAATCAGTACTTGACTCACCAAGGTGTTTCTTTGAAGTTTATTGTACTACGTGCGGCTTGGTACATGAGCGTATGATAGTAGAGGAAGAAATATTTAGGACTTTATTGGTAGATATGCACTGAAGATCCAAACAAATTGGTACACCTACCTAATTTCGTGTAGACCCACCGCGAGCACGCAGAAGTGCCACAACACGGCGTGTCATGGACTCGATTAATGTCTGAGGTAGTGCTGGAGGGAACTGACACCATCAATCCTGTAGGGCAGACAATAAATACGTAAGAGGATGAGGGGGTGGAGATCTCTTCCACACAGCACGTCACAAGGCATACCAGATATTCTCAATAATGTTCATGTCTGGGGACTTTGGTAGCTAGAGAAAGTGTTTAAACTCAGAAGAGTGTTCCTGGTGCCACTCTGTAGCAATTCTGGACGAGTGGTGGCCGTGTTGTCCTGTTGGAATTGCCTCAGTCCGTCGGAAGGCACAGTGGATATGAAAGGATGCAGGTGATCAGACAGGATGCTTACGTACGTGTTACCTGTCAGAGCTGTATCTAGACGTATCAAGGGTCCGATACCACTCCAACTGCGCACACCCCGATATTTTACTCGATTCCTGATATTCACGGTACACTCATAAAATGGTCGCAGGCGAAAATTCTCATTTCATCGCTACCTAGGAGATGCTGTGTCCCACCGATTGTGCACCGACTGCAACACCACGTTCAAACTGACTTAAGTCTTATAACGTGCCATTGCAGCAGCAATAACCGATCTAACAACTGCGGCAGACACGTTTTGTCCTATACAGGCGTTGCCGATCATATGGCCGTATTCTGCCTATTAACATACCTCTGTATTTGAATACGCATGCCTATACCAGTTTCTATGGCGCTTCAGTGTGGATGCCGCCATCAGCTCGCGATCGACCACACAGTGCGACTGGGAGATACTGACACGAAGCCATTTCTAAACTGGAGAACGGTTGATTTCATTACCCACTAGTCTTGAATCTCATATACACAAAACTCTTGGAAGAGATGCGAAACTATCAGAAAAACTGCAAAATAATTTCATGAAGAGATGGAAGAAACATTATCTCCTGGAATTGAAAGTTTATGAATACCACCGTCCTCACAGGAAAACTGATAAATACCGAGTTGGCGATATTGTACTCTTTAGCTGACAGTTGAAGCATATGTCGAAAAGAACCCGCACTATTGAAAGAAGTCCTGGGAAATATAGAATAGGGCGGACCTTAATTCTTCAAACTTTGGTCGCCCGGTGCAGACGGTCACCCATCTTGAGAGTGACTAGGTTGGGGAGGCTGTTGACGACTGAATAAGTTCTCTGTTTGTTATTTATCTCTGTATTATGTATATATTTGAATGGAAACGAAAATAAATCAGTAAACACTACACGTAGTCTCCTGTCAGTTAATACATGATGTATAATAAAAAGTGTTAGTATTTTCCCCTGCCAATAAGTTCTCTAGATTGAAAATATCTGGTCACTAGCTGACGAGCGATTAAGTACGCCACCAGTCGACAGCTGGGATGATCGATGGCCTCTGGTACTGAGTTGAGGTAGCACGGGATGAGGTACCAGTATCTCCCATCCAAGCTCAGTTAAGCTCTAATCCGAATCGTGTTAGAATTATTATCGCTGACTGAGATGGGAGCTCTGTATAGATCGTATTCTGCATACCCCTTGATCATCAGCAAATTTAATCACGTTTTCTTGATGCTCTTGCGTTTACGCAGGGTAAGTAAAACTTAGTTATTTTCTGATCTTCCTGGAGTTGCAATTTCAATGGACAGCTGTGAATTTCTTTCGGGTAGTGAATTGGCCATTATCAAATTTAAGGATTGTCTGTTTTATTTTCTGTAACATTCTCGCACTCAAATCATTCCTGGGGCTAAGAGTGGCTGAAACCTGATGTAGAAAACTCTGAGATATTTAGCGAATAATGTTACATATATCGGAAACGTGGATCAGACGCCATAGGAGGGGGAGTATTTAATGCACTTCACGATAATATTGTCTCTACTGAGGTCAAAGTTGGGAGTGACAGTAACGTCATCTGGTCGCGTATTACAGGTCGAAGGGAAACCATGTTAATTTTTATATGTTTTACCGGCCATCCAATTCCACTGTGACAGTTCTAGAGTCATTCAAAGAATGTCTACGGCCAGTTGCACGTAAATACCCAGATCACGCAATAACAGTAAGAGCCGACTTTGACCCATCGAGTGCAGACTGAAACGTCTATAGGTTCATTGCATGGGGTACAGACAGACAGTCTTGCGAAATACTTTTGATCACGTATGCTGAAATCAATCTTGAACAATTAGGTTGATAGCCCACACGCAGTTGAAATATGTTAGACATCGCAGTTAGCAAGAGGCTGGACCCTATCAAAAGCGTCAATATAGAGGTAGTAATTAATAATCATGATGTCATTATAGCAAGTATGGTTACAAAAGTTGATAAATCAGTGAAGAAAGCTACGAGAGTGTTTCTTCTAGAAAGAGCAGGTAACAAGTTGTCAGCATCTCACTCAGACAGTGAACTGGAATCACTTAGTTCTCGTGAGATAGACGCAGAAAAATTATGGCCGAAGCTTAAACAGTTTGTAAATCGTAGTCTGGAGAATTATGGTCCTAGTAAGTGGATTAAGTACGGAAAAGAGCAACCGTGGTTTAACAACGAAATTCAGAAAATGCTAAGAGTACACAGGCTGTTGCACTTTCGGTTCGAAAGAAAACGCGCAAATGGCAACAGAGAAAGGTAGACATACATTCGTGCCTCCGTGAAAAGTTCTAAGCGCGAAGGACACAACAACTACCACCGCCGTACCCTGGCAAAAAATATGGGCGGGAACCCGAGAAACATCGCTTAGCGGGGCTAAGGCTACCATTCAGTGTCTTTTTGACCTGTCTCGCATCGCACTTGAAGACAGCAAAACTAAAGCCGTTTAAGAAATCGTTCACGGATTGGAGTCGGACAAACATAGCGTCGCCCGGTTATTGAACAGACTCCGATGCGGGCGACATAGTAATAAGAATCCCTGGCGTAGAGAAACAACTGAAAGAGATGAAAACGAAAAACTCACCGGGCTCGGATGGAATCCCAATTCGGTATTACAAAGAGTACACTAAGACACTGGTCCCTTACTTAGCTTGTATTTATCGTGAATGTCTCACCCTGTGCAAAGTCCCAAGCGACTGGAAAAAGCGAAACTGACTCCTGTGTATAAGGAGGGTAAGAGAACGAAGAGAACGGGCCAGCAAAATTGCAGACCAATATCCTTAATATTGTCTTGCTGCAGAATCCTCGAACATATTCTCATTTCGAATATAATAAATTTTCTTGAGACCAAGAAGCTTATGTTCACGATTCAGCACGGTTTTAGAAATCACCAATCGTGCAAAACTCAGCTCTCACATGATGTACTGCGAAATATTGTGAGTGGCTCGAAGTTTTCTTAAATAACACAACCCAGTATGTTGTCCTTGCCGGCCGCTGTGGCCGAGCGATTCTAGGCGCTTCAGTCTGGAAAGAGACTGCTGCTACGGTCGCAGATTCGAATCCTACCTCGGGCATGGATGTGTGTGATGACCTTAGTCTAGGAGACTGATGAGTTCAGATGTTACGTCCCATAATGCTTAGACCCATTTGAATCATTTCTTTGTTGTCCTCGACGGCGAGTGCTCATCAGAGACAAGGGTATCGTCGGAAGTGCCCCAGGGAAGTGTGATAGGTTCGCTATATTTTCTATACATTTAAATGTTCTGACGAGACAGTGAGCAGCAGTCTGAGGTTGTTTGCTGATAATGTTGAGGTGTACGTAAGGTGTCAGAATTGAGCGACTGTAGGAGAATACAAGATGGCTTAGAAAAATTTTCTAAGTTCTCTAAACGTAGAAAAATCTAAGGCAATGCAGTTGAGTGTGAAAAACAAACCCTTAATGTTGGGATAGAGCATTGGTAGTGTCCTAGGTGACACAGTCACGTCGTTAAAATGTCTGCGGGTAATGCCACAAAGCGATATGAAACGGAACGAACATGTGTTTATTGTGGTAGGAAAGGCTATCGGATGCCTGCTGTTTATTGGGAGAATCTTGGAGACCGAACGTAGGACGCTAGTGCAACCTATTCTTCAGTAGTGCTCGAGTGTTTGGGATCTGTACCATATGGGATTAAAGTAAGACATCCACGCAATTGAGAGGCGGTGTCCTATATTTGTTACCAGTAGATTCGAACAACACTCAAGAGTTACTTCGGAAATGCAAAATAGAATCCCTGGAGTGAAGTCGACATTCGTTTCTAGGAACATTATTGAAAAAAATAGAAAATTGGCATATGATCTGACTCCACAACGGTTCTACTGCCGCCGATATACATTTCGTCTATGGACCACGAACATAAGATATGAGAAATCAGGGCTCATATGGAGGCATGTAGATATTAATTTTACCTCGCTCTGTTTGCGAGTGGGACAGGAAAGGAAATGAAATGTCGTGGTACAGGGCACCACCTGCTACGCACCGTACGATGGTTTGCGGAATGTGTATGAGGATAGACGGTAGTGAAAATAGTACAGAGTACACCAGAGGGATACACTAAGTCGATCAGAAAGATTTCTGAAGGACTACATTTCCAAACAGTAGAGGAAATGTAACTATTTTATCTTTGTTATTAAATTTTCCTGAGGGTATACTTTGTCGTTTCAGAGGAGTTCTAATAAATGGGCATTTCATTCTTCTGTTCTCATTAGATACATATATCAGCATTTGTACAACTCTGCTCATAGATAAAGTGAAAAATTTGGTTTTAATTTAGAGTAAAGGACAATATCTTCGGAATGACATCAGAAACTCTGATTGGAGAAGGGTAGTAAAGGAAATGAGTTGTGATCCTCTTCAATACATCCCGCCACGCACTGACTTAAGGGGCTTAACGTGTCAAGGGGACAACAAAATTTGGATGTGAGGTGTGACATAAAGTCAAGTAAGAGGCAAGCGACACAATAAATCTAAATTTTTTTTATATACTGGTTTTATTGGCGTTGGAGAAAAGTTGATCACTTGATATTCATCAGTTCAACATTATATATATATATATATATATATATATATATATATATATATATATATATATATATATATATAATTTTTCATTCCTTCTTCCTAAGACTGCATCTAAAAATATGACACTGAGACACCGCACGTGTCACCTCAGTTTTCTAGCTGGCTGAACAGAAGACGCACAAGTTCTCGTAAATTAGTGAGCTCGGGGCGAGTCAAACGATAAGAAGAAAATCTATGTGTGGCATCAGCTGGCAACAGGTGGCTCCCAGAAGCCACTGTACAAATTCAGGGAAGAGCAGTGGCCATTTTTTCTACGTACGACCCAATCCTCACAAGAACCTCAGTCTGCTAGTCATCTGGACGTAAATGACATTCGCTGTCGCTCCGTTATACCGACACTCATGAAATGTTAGCCATGTTTATACACCAGATTACCCTTGTCATAATAACAGGTCAATCTATAGACTGTCAGTCCTTCTCATGTTACCCGCGATCTCAATTTTCCCTTTTTAATTTTTACAGATCATACATTGCCGACTACCTCACTTTTTTTCCTGTGTCGATCTGTTTTTCTCTGCTTCAACAAGCAAACATGTAGTAAATGGAGCAGTGTTTCTACAGCCTTCACTTTAAGAATAGATTATTTTCGTTCTGACGTACACTGAAAGAATACTGTTTTAATTGTATTGAACTGCTATTTTAAGTATCCCGGCGTGGAAAGCCAATTGTAAGATTAGGTTTTATGTCGTGTGGAATAACTAATGCTCGCAGGATAAGCTAACTGAATGGTTATTAATCTTAAAATGTTGCAACAGTGCAAAATTTGAGTTTGTTAACTTGTTTGATTTGTTCCTTATAGGAATCACACGTGTAATCCACATGGGTCTGTAGTGTACATTAATATACTGAAAATCAATTAAAAAGGAATACTCAAATGACTGGAAGTTATAAGCGTGTTAATTCAGCATGTAAAGGGAAGCTATTTCAATGTGTGGTCACTCGATTCACTACACGTCGACTTACATCTCGAGGCTCAAAATTACATGTGATTAAAATACTTAAGTACGTAGGTACCAGTGCATGACATCTGGAATGGAATGTTCAATAAATTAGTATCATATGTATGGGACATTCACACACTATACATGGTGAAGGGAAAAAACCGTAACACCGAAAAATAATTAAAGCAGAGAACTGAAAGTTCTCGGGAATACATTTGCCAGATAACATGTAAGTGCAATGCAAAACAACAAATTAATGTAGGCATGAGATAAGCCACAGCAAAAGTGAAACGCTGGTACATTAATGACCGGTGTATCTTCCAGAATGTAGAATTTAAGCATGAAAACGTACCTGCAGTGTGTTTTACAGGTGCTGGTTGTTGGTTTGCGATGTTGCGATCCATGTTTGCTGCACTTGATTCGTAAATATAGGTACGGATACCGCTGGTTCTGGATGACGCTGAAGTTGTCATCCAATGAGGGCCCATATGTGCTCGACTGGAGACAGATATGTCGATCGATCAGGCCAAGGTAACGCGTCCACACTCCTTAGAGCGTGTTCGGTAACAACAGCGGTATGTGAGCGAGCGTTATCCTGTTGAAAAGCGCGGTTGGAATGGGCTCACGAATGGCAGCACAACAGGTCGAATCATCAGACGCCTTACAGATTCATAAGGATGTAGGTTGGAGTTGTTACTGGGAGATGAAGAAGCTTGCACAGGATAGAGTAGCATGGAGAGCTGTATCAAACCATTCTCCGGACTGAAGACCACAACAACAACAACGGTGCGTGGGATAACCGAGAGAGTGCTCCCGCTGCCGTTCGAAATCGCACTCCACATCATAACTCCAGGTGTAGATCCAGTCTCTCTAGAACGCAGACAGGTTGCTTGCACCGAGACAGAACCAGTTTTCATCAGGAAACACACCTGACCTCCACCCTGTCCTCCAATGAGCTACCGTTTAACGCAACTGAAGTCGCAGGTGGCGGTCGTTAGGGGTCAGTGAAATGCACGATACAGGCTGAGTGGCTCAGAGTCGTCTTTGAAGGAACCGATAAGTAACAGTTCATTGTGTCACTTTGCTGCGAACTGCTGCTGAAATTTCTGCTGCAGATGTAGTAAGGTGCGCCAGAGCCACAAGCCGAACACGATTGTCTTTCCTCTCGATAACGCCCCCGCAGCCAGCTATCGTGTGCAGTGGCTCCATTCTTGCCAAGTCTTTGTATCACCGATGAGCATCCAGCTTCTCGTAGCCCTATTTCACACCCTCTTTCAAACACGATGAGGTAATAACAATGGCATCTACGTCGAATTATAGGCATTCTTGACAAACATCGAGTCACCACATCTTAACGTCCTGTTCGAATTTTAATACACTGCGCATTGATCTTGGCCTGCCATGTACTCTGGATGCCATTTTAGCGGATGACCCAGGAGCAGCTGCTGGCGTTCTTCGTTTTATCCACTTGACAAACCTGTCTAAGGACATTTGATTATGCTGTTTTCTTTTAATCCCTTGCCTGTTAATGTGCCTTTTATAGTGTTGTCCTTTTTAGTTGCTGTTTTTCCATTGTTCCTCGCAATGCATTCATAATTTAGTCTGGGCGCTAATGACCACTGTACTTGTGTGCCCTAAAACCACAAAAAAAAAAAAAAATGGAGACACCACGTCCAACCTTAAAGGTAACTAACGTCAAGACCGTTACAACGCGTATTTAAAGCAAACCTGAGAGTTTCTTGGACCACGACCTCACATGCCGAAAGGTTTACCAGCAGCTAAAACTGATTTGAATACTTATATTGGCGTTACTAGCGCCACTCCTACGCGACTGGCGCGGAATTTAGAATAATAATCATCTCTCAGGTGCAGAAACACACCTACTAACTTTCGTTTATGTCGGAAATTCCTTCTAGGTGTTGTGATTTTTTCCTTTTTGTTTTAACTTGAGAAAAGTAAGTATCTTGTAAGTGACTCATCACACGAAAAAAGTGTTCTAGGTTAAAAGTTTGTGTTAGTAAAGATGACATCTATCTCTGCTGCAACTGGCCACCGCCTAACTACTTTTCCTGCTTGGCCGGAATCAGCTTCTTATTTTCAAATGGGAAACCACATTTTTTAGCACATTCGGATTCTACGCCAAAAAATACGTACGGTTTACGGAAGGGATTGTTTACCATTCGTAGTAGATGGCGCCGTAATCGACAAATATCATGTGTGCCTGTTTTTTTTTTCAATTAGGAGTCGAAGTATTTGATTCTAGATTTCGTTTACGATGTAAATGTAAACCTGTATGTTCTATTGGTTGACGCGTATGTTCAATGTTACTTGAGAGTTGCATATGTGATTGTACAACACAAATAATATGGTTAGGCCCTTACATTTCTGGCAGATAAAAATGGTTCAAATGCCCCTGAGCACTATGGAACTTAACATCTGAGATCATAAGTCCCCTAGAACTTAGAACTACTTAAACCTAACTAACCTACGGACATCATACACATACATGCCCGGGGCAGGATTCGAAACTGCGACCGTAGCAGCAGCCGCTCGGTTACAGCGGTCGGCTCTGGCAGATAAGCTACATGTATGGTAACGTAGTATTCTGTTCCTGTAGGGTTGCTTTTGGTGAGCCTCAATACATTCGGAATGCTTGATTTAGGATACAGCATTCGAACCCCACCGCCAGGTTGACTGATACCGGTGTGTGTTTCCGTCAAATCCTCGTAACTCTCGCGCTGACACCTGTGCGGCTATCGATGGAATACGAACCACAACCGCTGTAATAACGTAAAATACATTCCAATGGTAGGAGGCAAGGAGATTCACCGAAATCAATCATCCCGATGGGAACAGAGAACTATTAGAACCACGTCGTTGTTCGGCGATCATGCTAAACTTAGCTTCTAAGCAGATAGTGAAACGGCTAGCCGTATTGTACTGTACACACAAACTTGGAACACAATAGTAAATTTCGAACATAAATAGGAACCGTTAGAACACAAAGGTCTACATTTACACCGTAAATTAAATGTACGACCAAATGCATCGGTTCTTAATAGCAGTAAAGGCACACTTGATAGTTGTCGATTACAGCGCTGTCTACCACGAATGGGGAAGAATGACTTCAAAAAACAGGAAGTACTTTTTGACTTAGAATCCAAATAGGAAATTAAAAGGGGGAAGGATGTTCTCATTTGAAAATATAAACTGGGTCCTTCACAACCACGAGAGGTGTTTAACTGTGACATCATTTAGTACAGACAAATGCTTGAGCACATGTTAGCGGAATTCATTGACATGATCCCTCTGAATAGTAATGGAAGAGATGCCCTTCGCCTTTATCACGATTTTTTCCACAACGTCCGACTCTGTCGCTTACCCTTTTACCCACAATTACGCAACGGCTTAGAGAAATGGTTCTATCACCGCCAGCAGGCGTGACTGTGGTGCTGTAAAAGAAGTAATATGCTGGGTCACGGCTAATCAGTCACTTGTAAAAGTGTTCGCGTTACCAACAAGTTTTCAAATTGTTGTTGCACGAAACAGTACGTTCCCAGACATGCGTTCTGGATGAAAATATTACCTATCCACTGTCCTGTACTAGAAGTACTGGAACTCTGTAACGTGATTTTTCGAAAGCCCTGTATATAGAATGAAATGGAAATGATGACATTTGGCATCTTGTCCAGAGCACTCGTAGTCATTTGGTGTAGGGTCCTCAGATCACTAAAATGCACTGCTTAAAGAGGTTTTCTATAGTTTGCTCCTCTGCTACGAAGTCGCAGTCAGAGATAAACGGAGACATCACTTCTTGAAGATAAAACTAAATATCCCTTGACCTGTCCTAACATTGGGACATATTTAATATGGTATTTGGAATCCTTCAACCTAGTTCTTGAACCAGGTGAGCATTGTTGGCCGGATGTTCGTTGCAGTGTTGTTATCACGTGGAATTCGAAAGAACTGATACTTTCTGAATTAACCGGGGTGACATGAGTGACTTCAGACTGTTTGTTGGTAGATCTTGTAGGACATCGTACATGGGAGAGCAAGTTTACGTTATCTGCTTCCTTGCTTAGATTTTCTGTTTTCAGTGTAAGTTACAACAGATAATTGGTGCATTCAATTCGATCTAACTAGAGGCTTATGAAAATATGGGATAGTTGCCAAGCAAAGGAAAATGGATTTAACAGCTGGGAAAGCCGATATGAGTCTTACATTTTTTTCATTTAGTCCTTAAACGAACAAAGGGAAGGTTGACATATCTATCGAGCGAGGATAAAGTGATTACTTACTTTTAGAATAATTTAACCATCTAGCACAATTAAATTTATTCCTACCAAATGACCTGTTTCGGCCGACATTGACCATCCTCAGATCATAAAATACAGCCAGTGGTTCCATCCCACCGCTGCGTGAACCACGTTGTCAGTGCTAGGGCTGAAGCACCTATTGTATTTTATGATCTGAGAGTGGCGAATGTCGCCCGAAACAACGATTTCTCTGCTTATTTGTTAAAAAATTATGTGATTGTGTCAGATAATTAAATTATTCTAACTTTAGACACAAGTACAACATGCAAGGTAGGTTTGCTGTTATTGTTGTGGTCCTCAGTCTGAAGACCGGTCTTACGCAGCTCTCTAGGGTGCTTTACCGTGTGCAATGCTCTTTATCTCCGAATAACCATTGAAAACTACATCCATCTGAATCTGCTTACGGTATTCATTTCTTGGCCACCCTCTAAAATTTTTATCCTCCACACTTTCCTCCACTACTAAACTGGCGATCTCTTGACGTCTCAGAATGTGTCCTATCGACCGATTCCTTCTATTAGTCAGGTTGTGCCGCAAATTTCTTTTCTGCCCAATTCTGTTCAGTGCTTCCTCATTAGTTACGTCATCTACCCATGTAATATTCAGCATTCTTCTGTAGCACCAAACTTCAAAAACTTCTATTGTCTTCTTGTCTAAACTGTTTATCTTCCATGTTTCACTTCCATACATAGTTGCACTCCATACAAATCCTTTCAGAAAATACTCATGACACTTATATCTGTATTCCATATTCACAAATTTCCCTTCCTTTGAAACTATTTTGTCATTGCCAGTCTGCATTTTATATCCTCTCTACTGCGGCCATCATTAGTTATTTTGGTGCCCAAATAGCAAAATACACCTATTACATTAAGTGTCTCGTTTCCTAACCTAATTCCCTCAGCATCATCTGATTTAGTTCGAGTTCATTCCATTACCCTCGTTTTGCTTCTCTTGATGTTCTTCTTATATCAAGACACTGTCCATTCCATTCAAGTGCTCTTACAAGTGTTTTGCTGTCTCTGACAGAGTTACAACGTCATAGGATAACCTAAAAGTTTTTATTTCTTATTTCTGATCTTTAATTCCTAGTGAAAACTTTTCTTTGTTTTCCTTCAACGTTTGTTCATTGTACAGATTGAATATCATCGAGAGTAGGCCCAAACCACTCCACTCCCTTATCAGCCACTGTTTCCTTTTCCTGCCCATCAACTCTTATAACAGTCGTCTGGTTTCTGTACAAGTTGTATATAGCCCTTGGCTTCATGTATTTTACCGTGCCACCTTCAGAATCTCAAACACATTATTCCAATCAATGTTGCCAAAAGGTTTCTCTAAGTTTGCAAACGCTGTTAACATAGGTTTGCCTTCCCTTACTCTGTCTTCTCAGAGGATCCATAGATCCAGTGTTGCTTCCTGTGTTCTTCCATTTTTCCGAAATCCAAATTTGTCCTCCCCGAGGTCGGCTTCTACCAGTTTTTCCATCCTTCTATAACGAATTCATGTTTGTATTTTGCAACTATAACTTAATAAATTGATAGTTCGGTAATATTCAAATCTGTTAGCTACTGCTTTCTTTGATATTGGAATTATTATATTCTTTTTGAAGTCTGAGGGTACTTCACCTGTCTCATATATTTTGCACAGCAGATGGGGGTGTTCTGTCATGGCTGTTCTCCCAAGGTTATTAGTTGTTCTGACCGAATGTCGTGTACCCACGGGGCCTTGTTTCGACTCAGGACTTTCAGTGGTCTCTCATATTCCTTTCTCCCATCTCATCTTCATCTAAGTACTCTTGTGTTTCAGTAATACTGCCTTCAAGTTCTTCTACCTTGTACGGACCCTCTGTATACTCCTTCATTTCAGCTTTCTCTTCTTTGCTTAGGACCAGTTTTGAGTCTGAGCTCTTGATGTTTATACAACTGCTTCTCTTCTCTCCAAAGGCCCCTTTAATATTCCAGTAGAAGGTATTATCTTTCCTATAGTGAAATACGCTTCTGAAACCTTACATTTACCGTTTAGCCATTTCTGCAGAACAATATTGCACTTCTTATCAGTCTCATTTTTAGACATTTTTATTGGGTTCGACCTACTACATTTACTGCATTTTTATATTTTCTCCTTTCATCAATTAAGTTCTACACTGAAGCGCCAAACAAACTGGTATAGGCATGCTTACTGAGAGATATGTAAACAGCAGACAAACCTGTATAAAAACAAAGAGAGTCAGGCGCAGTTGTTACATCGGTTATTGCTGTTACAATGACAGGTTACCAAGATTTTAAGTGAGTTTGAACGTAGTGTTATAGTCGACGCATGTGCGATGGGACACAGCATCTCCGAGGTAGAGAAGAAGTGGAGATTATCCCATACGGCCATTTCACGAGTGTACAGTGAATATCAGGAATACGGTACAAAATCAAATCTCCGACATCGCCGCAGCCGCGGAAAGATCCTGCAAGAACGGAACCCACGACGACTGAAGATAATCGTTCAACGTGACAGAAGTGCAATCCTTCCGAAAATGCTGGAGATTTCAATGCTGGGCCATCAACAAGTGTCAGTGTGCGAACCATTCAACGAAACATCAAATATATGGGCTTTCAGGAGCCAAAGGCCAATCGTGTATCCGTATGACTGCGCAACAGAACGCTTTACGCCTCGCCTGGGCCCATCAACACCAACATTGGACTGTAGATGACTGGGAACATGTTTCAAATTGTATCGAGCGGATGGACGTGTACGGGTATGGAAACAACCTCATCAATCGATGGACCCTGCATGGGCTACTTTTCAAGCTGGTGGAGGCTCTGCAATGGTGTGGACGTGTGCAGTTGGAATGATACGGAACCCCTGATAAGTCTAGATACGACTCTGTCATGTGACACGTACGTAATCATCCTGTGTTAATTCATGTTCATTGTGCATTTCGACGGACTTGGGAAATTCCAGCAGTGCAATGTGACGCGCCACACGCCCAGAATTGCTTCACTGTTCTGAGTTGAATCACTTCCGCTGGCCACCAAACTCGCCAGACATGAACGCTATTGAGCAACGCAGATTTGCGAAGCAAGCAGCATTAAGAAATTAGCAAAGCAATTGTAATATTACAACTAATCTAAGGCAATGTGCAGCAAACAATAAAAATAAATCATTAGTAAAACTGGCTTAACAGAATAACACAAAGTCAAATTCAATAACACTATGCCTGGCAAACAGCAGCAACTTATACCTAAACATGACATAGCTCAAGCAGAAAAAATATTACAGTAAAAATGGCCATGTCTTATACCTATGTCACATCTTAACACTAGAGTGATGCATCACAAAAACTTACTCTACAAAAAAAATTTACCAAGTAGTTGAAAAGAAAATTATGTATGCAGTTCCTGTTATTAGTCCCTTCTTATTGTTCTTTCCATTCCAAGAGCTCCTTTTTCGAAGAATGTGGGGCATAAAATAGTTATTTAATAGATCTGTTGACAGAAAGTGTCCACATTAGCAAATGAATTTTTTTATTTTTATTTTTTTATTTTTTTTTATATAAAACGCATGCTGCAACACAGCTGGAAACTAGATATCAAATGAAATAAGCAACTATGAAAGGCAAAGCATAAAAATATCAGTCAATAGTCATGTGACATTTCATAAGTTAGTAGAAAAATCTATCAACTAGAGAGACAGTAGTCATAATCAGGTGTATAGACATGAAAATATTTCTCGTCATTTCATTAGGCATCCAGTGTGATCATATGTTTTCAAGTTCGACCGTGTTGTTTTTACGATGCCTTCTACAAAGGAATGTCAGAAGCGAGGTTAATGGCCTCTTTTTTTCTCCACCTAATGGCTTTTTCTCCGGGCGGCTGGCCCAGCTGCGCGCCACAACGCATTACATCAAGGTCACTTACCTTTCTTAATGAAATATTTACGACAGCAGTTTTCGCTACAGCGACAGTCTCATATAAAAATATTTCACAGGTCAAGAATTAGCGTTGCAAATCTGTAGAAACAAAATCCTATAAATATAAGTGTCAAAAAAAATATTCGTCAGCATTGTGATACATTAACGCATTTACACACATTTCATAATTCTAAAAGTACGATTCTCGGTTTCCAACATACGTCTTCACAAGGCAGAGTTCCTAACCGCTACTCATTACTCCTTACCTTATTATACATATATATATTCGTCGACGCTTCTTTAATAATTCATCATATGAAATACGTAGCATAATCAAATTCCTCATATAGCATCAGCTTCTTGACCATAAACATACCTCAGCAGCATAATACACATCGTCGTCGTAAAAATATCATAACATCTCAGTCAATTCTCAAAATCGTCGTAGCTTCCTCCAATAATTTCAAAACCTAAAAAAATTCTCTGCTCATTCCAATAGTGTCATCTACCTAAAACGTACTTTAAAAATTATGATCCCATACCAAATACATCATTCAACGCTCTCATAGTATCACAATGGTTCCGAAAAATATGAGCATTTCATAAAGTACAGACAAAATACAATTTCATAAGTGTGAAGGTATCCAACTGCGTAATTGCGTAAACATCTGTCATTGATGTGGTAAAATAAATGTTTGTTTCTTTGTTAAATAATCGGATAGCTGTGTAATTTGTGTGTTAGAGAAATATGGTACCGATGTGTAAAGTTGTATAAGCAAATACCATATTAGCTAGGGCTCCTTGTGCTCGCCAAACACATGGTACACAAAGTAAGCGTGTACCCCCCTGTGGATATGTGTCCTGTAGCGCTAAACTGTGCGTCATGTTGTAATATAATCTCTGTGGAAGTCTCGTAGTTATCGTCCTCCGAAAGCTAAGTTCTGCAGAAGTCAATGTACTTACCTGATGATACACAAAAGTGAAATGCTTTGCGTGTAGATATCTTAGTTATTACGCTTATTGTTGTGATGAAGAAAGTACTGTGCTGTAACGTATTGTTGTGCTACGGAAAAGGCTGCCTCATTGTTGCTATACCACAAAAGTTACTACTAAAACATGTTTTACTTTCCAGAAGAATTCAGAAAAACTGTGCAGATATAAAACAGATACACCGCAAAAGCAACAAGGTGAATTGTGTCACACATTAGTAGCGTCGTGATAAAATCGTGTAGCTGTCACATAAACTAACCACTGTGTCGTCTGGTATCTCTCAGAAAGCACCTTGAATCCATAATGTATTTGCAAGTAAACCAAAATGTTGCATTACAAAAAAAAGCAGATTATCTTTCAATAAACGGTTTTACATGTGAAATGTGGTGTAAACCTTTACTCTTCCTAGTACGCAGAGTTTCAACTTCAACGCAATTATCATGTGGTATACATCGGTAAAGAATACTGGAATTTTTCTCAAGGTTAGCGTCTATGTTATTTTTCTCGGAGCCAGCGGGCGCACGCGGCTGCCTGCTGTGCGAGTCATTGTCTGTCTCTTTGTTGGCGCGCGTCGTTACTGGGATTTGGAGACCTAACTTCTACAAATTCACGTTGTCGAAAATGCCCTGCTCTGTTTGAATCCCGCCAGTTCTGATGAAATTCAGGTCTGTCGTTATGATTATCTCGTCTGTCGTCATGTCGGTAGATTTCATAGTTTCTTGTTTGTCGGTCATGTGGTGGAGAATTTCTCCCTGAATCGCAACTGCGCGCTGAACTGTTGCGTCTGAAAGTATTCTGTCTGCCTTGATAATAATAGTTCTGGTTCCCATAATGTCTGTTTCTCTCATTGTCTCTGTGATAGTCATTACTATGGAAATGCGATCTTTCTCTGTAATTATTTTTACTCTGCCAACGGTTGTCATACGGGTGGTGTCTGTTTTGGTCACGATTTGCGTTGTAAGAATAGCCTTGTCGTGTCCAGTTATTATTTCTTTCATCGCGGGATTCCGACGGATGTGACCTGTAGTGATTGTTTTCCTGTTTTCGCATCCCGCGACTGTCTGTGTCGATTTCTAGTTCTTGTAACAGTCCCTGAAAAGCCTCAATGTCTTCATTGCAACGTCCTGCTAAAATAATATGTCGTAAATGTTCAGGTAATTTGATTAAGCAAATGCGGATGAGTTCTGAGGGGCTGTATGGGTTTGACAGGTACTGATTCTTGTGCAACATGTCTTCAAAATATTTCACAAGACTGGAAAATTCAGATTGTTCGAAATGTTTCATCATTATGATGCTATGTTTTACTCGGTCTTGTGTAGCTTGAGACCAATATGCTGAGAGGAAGGCATGGTAAAATTCTCCTTCACTATGACAATCGTGAATGACCGAACGCATTCTTACAGCTGGTTCATTCTCTAAATAGCCACACATAAATTCTAATCTGTGTTCTAACGACCAGTTGGGGGGAAAACAATGAGAGAATTGATGGAGCCACGCTTGTGGATGAATGTCGTTGGCAGAATTTTTAAACGTTTTGAATTTACGTGTAGTAATGAACAGCTTATAGTCAAAGTCATCGTGTCGGTGAGTAGCATATCGGTCATTGTTAGGTCGTGTCGGCCGTTCCATCTCAAAATTCGGTGCACATTGCCAATTTCTTTCATAACTTCCGAAATGCCCTGTGTTCTTATTTTGTGGCTGTTCCATATTTCCAAGTCCCTCTTCCCGTATTGGGGCGCGAGTGTCCTCTGAAGTACGTAATTCTTGTACTACTTGTGCCAACTGATCTTGCACTTCCCGGATTTCTCTTTTGTACTGTGTATTGATTTGATTTTGATTTTGTTTGAATTTTCTAATTTGTTCATACTCTTCAGTGTCAGTGAAGGCTACAGGTGTTGTGTCATTCAGATCATCATCTACCTTTGTAGATAAGTTAATGAACTGATCTGAAAGTTCGGCTACTTTATCCGATAGTGTACTTATTTCCTCAGTGTGTTTTTCTGAACCAAGTTTCAGAGTATCTACTGTGTCCTTTAAGTTTTCCTGAGTTTTTGCAAGTTGCGTAACCGAATCGGTAGATGCAACTGAGTCAAATTTAGCTTGCAAGGTCTCATGATTTTCATGAACAGCAGTTTGCAGTTCTTTTATGGCTGCTTCGTGATTCTGTAATGCATTTGCATGCCGCGAAAAAATAGGTTGAAAATGCTCACAAATTTGTGTTTGTACGTCATTACAGGCTTTTTGACATTTCGATTCAATGTTATGTAACTCAGTAGTTAAATCTTCACGTGTTTGTTCAAGAGTTTGTTCCAATGAGTCTAACTTTTGTAGCTGTTGCTGTGTTTGTCTCTGATTTTGTTCCATTTGTTTCTGATTTTGTTCAATTGTGTCTAATTTTTGAAGCTTTTGCTGTGTTTGTCCCATTTGCTGTATTAATTGTAATAACAATGCACTGGTGTCTGGAACATGTTCCTCAGTGCTTTTCGGCAGTGTATTTGCACCGGCAACATTCACATTTTGACAAGCAGAAAATGTGTCTTGACTTATTTGAGAAAACGGTGAGGACCCAAATCCTGAATCCACAGCATTTCCGAGATTGTTTCCTGTCATTTCGGATTCCTGAGGCGAGCTGTCGCCGACCGATCGATCGATAATGCTTCCCTGTTCTCTAATTGTTTCGCTGTCTACACCACTGTTTGCCACCCGCTCCATTTCCCTATGCACAGTTACCAAATTACTACTTTGAATATTAGTTAATTCATTACACGGTGGCGCTAAAACACTGCTTTCGTCTTCGCTGTCATTTCTCAATTTACTTTGGAGCCTAGTGTTACGTTTTTCACACGCCATTATTGTCACAGTATTTCACACGACAACACAGTAAAACACAATTTGAAGAGCAAAAATAAGAGAACACATTAACATAACACTGAAAATAATATCTAGTTAATTGCAGCTGCGAAATACTTGGTGCAAATCTACATGCATGCCACAACTATTTTACTATACAACAATGAAAAACTACAACTACAATGGAGATTCTCTCTACAATTACGCGCTAGCAATAAACAAAATCTACACTAATTACACAAACTACAAGAAAAAAAAATCAGAAGATTCCAGTGAGGTATCCTCGACTAAGGGTCGACATATGAAACGTCCCCTTTTAACAATTTTACACGACTGTGCTTAACCTGACACACAATATTTATAGCGCAACGCAATCTGACTTTCAAAATTCGCTACAAAAGAATGGCCCTGACTAACATTAACCTGTACTTTTCACAAATCACTTACCTCACAAAAATCTTCGCTGCTCAAGCTACTGCAATACAGCGAGCGCCACTACTGCCAGCTAAATAAAAGATACAAACTATGGAAGGCACTAACTACTGATAGGGATAGTTAGCAAATGAAAGATATTAATAGAGAACAAACAATGTATTTACCTTGATATCATCATATATATAGCAGTTCATGACAAATTACAAAACTCCGACATCTCTCTCCCCACATCCACCACTGCTGGCGGCTCACCTCCAACTGCAACGCTACGCGCTGTTCACAGCCAGCTGCCTAACACTACAATGGCGAGTATTACAACAATGAAAAGCAGCCACAGACTGCACACAGCACAGCCAGTGATTTTCATACAGAGGTGGCGTTACCAATAAAAAAACCTAAACAGCCTACTTACTTCAATAATGCCTACCAGCATTCCTATTTTCTTATTCATTATTAAGCCTACTCCTGCATTACCCATACTTGATTTTGTATCTATAATCATGTATTCAATTGTCCGAAAGACCGGATCCACTTGCCAATAATCTTCAGTTATTCTCACAATATCTAACTGTAGCCGCTCCATTTGCCTTTTTAGGTTTTCTAGCCTACCTCCCCCTACTAAGAGCTCTAACATACCACGCTCCGATTCGTAGAACGTCAGTTTTGTATTTCCTGACGACGTTATCTTCTTGAGTAGTCCTCTCCTGGGTATCCGAATGGGGGACTATTTTATTTACTGAATTTTATACCCAAGGGGATGTCATCAGCATTAAACAATACAGTAAAGCTCAATAAACTCGGGAAAAATTTCGTATCTAGTTTCCCCTTGCTTTCAGCCTTTAGCAGTACCAGCATTGCAATATCGTTTTGGTTGATATTATAAAGTGAGATCCCTCAGTCATCCAGATTGTAGACTTATAAACTAAAAATCTACAAAACCCATGAAGTGAATTACAAAACAGACTATTAAGATGTAACAGCATACATTACTCATGAAACAGTAGTTTACGGGTTAAGAAAATACGTGTACCTGTTATTCTTACATGTTGACTTTAGTTGCTTACATCCGAGAGGGGCTACGTAAACATTATACAAGGACGAATGATGGAAGACTGGAAGACTCAACGATATCTTACATAACAATGCCAGAATGAAAAATGCTTTCATAGTACAAAAAAGGCAAGGAAGGCCTGTGCAGACTTAAGGATGTAAAAGAAGGGAACTAGCTTTTCTACTTGTCTGGCACATTCAGAGACATTTAAATCAAAATATCTTGACATACTCGCAATTTTTTACTTGTTGGTATTAGTACACATGCCATGTAATATAATGTGTCATGTCAAGTTAAGTAACATCGTACAAGATGTCATATAACATGAAACATGTCATCATGTCTACCAGAATGGCATTTGTCTTGTCGTGCGGTATGATATAATTGGTCATTGAAGTTTAGGATGCATGCATCCCCACTCGGGGATACATCCTATATACTCGTACAAGCAAACACGCATCTTGGAAACTTCCTCTTGTAGATACATCTCACTCCCTAGAAGCTCATAAGTTTGTTCCTACGTCTCTTACCGTACATGTAACAAGTGGTGGGCTTGTGGAGAAATTGTCCCTTCGAGGAAAAAAATCAACTCCCCCACCCAAAAAAATAAAGAATAAAATGTTTTTTTCATCAGAACAGTAGCAAATCAAATCCCAGAAATTTTGTCCCTGGAGACAAATTTTCTCAGAAATTACATTGATGCTCTTCAGGCGTATGGTACTATATACTGTTTAGTATGGTTGACGAATATTCTGGATTTTGGCAGAGGATGAGGAACTTTTGCAAGATCAGGTGTACCAACACCTTGCAGCTCAGATAGCTCACTGCCCTGAGAATGTAGGGTTAACTCAAAAAAGAGGGAATATGTCAAGACGTTTTCACTTAAATGGTTTTGAAGCTGGCACATAATTTTACTTCTTCTGCATCCCTAACTCTGCCCAGGAGGTACTCACCTTTTTATGCTACAGTAAGAGCATTTTTCATTCGTGTGTCCCAACTTTTACTGTATCACAATTCTGACATTAGATCGCCACAGCTTGGCAACGGATGTATATTTTTGTTGACTCGGACGACGACCGACCCGGTTTAGGATTTTTTATTGTCTTTTCTACCATGTTCTTTGAGATGGGCACCGTTAGTCTTTACCCTCTACGATTACCAAGCTGGGATGGTTGAACTCGTCCAGTTTCGCATGCTGTGTCCTGAGAGCATGCCAGCATGACTGCCACTCCAAGGTCACATGCTTGTACGACGGTTTTTGCTTATATTTTTTCATACGT
Source organism: Schistocerca nitens (assembly GCF_023898315.1). Taxonomy (NCBI): domain Eukaryota; kingdom Metazoa; phylum Arthropoda; class Insecta; order Orthoptera; family Acrididae; genus Schistocerca; species Schistocerca nitens. The sequence goes on along the minus strand of NC_064620.1, from coordinate 623,829,119 downwards.
TTTATTTCTTACTATTTTTCTATTTTGTTATATAATTTGTGTTTTCTCATTCTGCATATTTTTTATTTTTATTCTTAATTTTTTGTTTTGTAGTTACACATCTTATTCATATACGCATGAGGCTGTCTACGCATTGTAAATATAAATGCTCAACACAGTATACAAAATAACAGCAAACAAAAATAAGATATACACAAAACATTAAATACTGTTCGAAGTTTTTGATAATATTGATATAAATAGTTTATGCTGCCTAGATTCAACCATAATATATAGATAAACTTAGGATGCGAACAAAAACGTACAATGGCTGTACAAAAAATGACGTGTGCACATGGTCCACGTGAAGTAGCATCTTCGAAGCTTAGCAAAATGTGTAAATCTCTCCACTCACAGATACTACTGTTAAAAAGGGTTACTTGTCAAAGGCTTTCTGAACGGCAAATGGCTTTCGCCTATTTCAACAGCAACAACAGACGTTACGTCATTTTGCTTCATAAAAGTAGCTGCAAAGTAGCCAACAAGAGCCAAGGGACCAAACACGTTATGAAACAGTTCACAGGCAAAGTAACAATCGACCACTATAAAATGTCAAAGTATCTTCATAATGTATCATGACATGTAGGTAACCACGCCCTAGGATACGCTGACCAACATATACCCAACTTAATGGGAATCGTACAGATCTGTGGTCAAATGGAACCTGCTTGTCAGCTAAGCGTATGTGTTGTTTCAAAATTTAGAAAATTTCCGAATGATCTTGTAAATGAAATGTTTCATCTCAATCACAACAAGAAAAAAGTGACTTTGTAATGAATCATACGAACGCTGAATGTTTCGAGCAACAAATAATAAATTACTGAAAAGCATACATGTTGCAGTTGTCTTATCTTAAAGTTCTTGTCATTGTTTGTTAGAACAAAGCAACAACATCTACATCTACACTGATACTCTGCATATCACACTTAAGTGCCTAGCAGAGGGTGCATGCAACCACCTCCATAATAATTCTCAGTTATTCCAATCTCGAACAGGGCGTGGAGGAAACGAACACATATTCTTTTCCGTGCGAGCTCTAGTTTCCCTTATTTTATGACCGTTCCTCCGTATATAGGTCAATATCAACAAAATAATTTTGCATTCGGAGCAGAAAGTTGATGATTGAAATTCCTTGAGAAGATTCTGCCGCATCGAAGAACGCCTTTGTTTTAATGATGTCCACCCTAAATTCTTTATCATGGCAGTGACACTCTCTCCCCTACACAAAACGTATTGCACTTCTTTGAACTTTCTCGATGTTCTCCGTTAATCCTATCTGGTAAGGATCCCAGACCGCGCAGCACTACTCCGAAAGATGACGGACAAGTGTGGTGTAGGCCGTCTCCTTAGTAGATCCGTTACATTTTATAAGTGTTCTGCCAATAAAGGCAGTCTTTGGTTTTGCATTCCGCACAACATATTCTATGTGTCATTTCGAATTCAAGTTGTTCGTAATTGTAATGAAAAGGTATTTACTTGAATTTAATGCCTTTAGAAAAGACGCTGATTTATCATGTAATCGAAGCTTCATGGATTCCTTTTAGCACTCGTGTAGGTGACCTCACACTTTTCATTATTTAGGGTTAATTTTCAATTTTGGAACATACAGATATCTTTTCCGAATCGTTTTGCAATTACCTTTAATCTTCCGATGACTTTACCAGTGGATAAATGACAGCGTCATCTGCAAACAACCTCAGTCGGCTGTTCAGATTGCCTCCTAGACCGTTTACAAAGATAAGGCATCCAGTCACATAATTTACACGATATTCCATAAGCACGCAATTTCACTACAGGCCGCTTGTGAGGTACAGTGTCAAAAGGTCTCTGGAAATGTAGAAATACGAAGTAAATTTGAAATCCCTTGTGAACAGCACTCACCACTTCGCGTGTGTGAAGAGCTACCGTGTCTCACAAGAACGTTTTCCAAATCCGTATTAACTGTGCGTCAACAAACCGTTAGCCGCGCGTAGCGGCAGCGCGGTTAGAGGCGCCATGACAATGACTGCTCGGTCACTCCCGTCGAAGCTTCGAGTCCTCCCTTGGGCTTGGGTGTGTGTGTTGTTCTTAGCGTAGGTTAGTTTGTGTTAGTTTATGTAGTGTGTAAGTCTAGGGACCGGTGACCTCAGCAGTTTGGTCCCTTAGAAATTCATACGCATTTGAACATCCAACAAACTGTTCTCTTCGAGATAATTCGTAATGTTCGAACACAACATATGCCCCAAATTGTGCTGCATTTCGACGTCAATTATACGTGCCTGTAATTTAATGGATTACTCCTATTACCTTTCTTGAATATTGGTGTGATCTGTGCAACTTTCCTGTCTTTGGGTGCGGATCTTTCGTCGAACGAGAGGCTTTATATGATTGTTAAGTATGGAGCTGTTGCATCAGCATACTCCGAAAGGAACATAATTGGTATAAAGTCTGGAACCGGAGACTTGCTTTTATTAAACGATTTAAGTGGCTTCATACTCCGAGGAAAAATGGTTCAAATGGCTCTAAGCACAATGGGACTTAACATCTGAGGTCATCAGTCCCCTAGACTTAGAACGACTTAAACCTAACTAACTTAAGGACGTCACTCACATCCATGCCCGAAGCAGGATTCAAACCTACGACGGTAGCTGCAGCGCGGTTCCAGACTGAAGCGCCTAGAACCACTGGGTCACAGCGGAAGGCTGCTCCGAGTATATCTGCTATTCAGTTACTCATGGTGGCAGCTGTTCTTGATTCGAATTCTGGAATACTTGCTTAGTTTTCTTTGGTGAAGGAATTTAGGAAGGCTGTGTTTAGTAATTCTGCTTTAGCAACACTGTAATTGATAGTATTTCTGTTGATATCGTGCAGAGAAGGCACTGATAGTCTCTAGCCGCTAGCATACTTTACATACGTCCGGAATCTCATTGAATTTTCTGCCAGGTGTGGCAGTGCTGGGCAACTGGTGCGACGTTTGGAATGTGGGAGAGAGGTACTGAAGGAAGTAAACCTAGGTGACTGGTAATCGAACCCGTGATCCCGTGATCCAGAGGCAGCAACGCTAGCCACTAGACCAGGAGCTGCGGACATCGCCAGAAGAGGAAAAATCAGTTTTTCGTTGTTGAGAGACCACAAATTGCATAAAAAGCAACAAACAATTGACTTTTACCTGTCGCGAGTCTGTTCCAAGATATGTTGAACATGCTGCCCAACGTTATCTGCACAAGTTGAGATTGAGAAACATCATGTTCCACAACAGATCGGAGTATCTCAGGGGTCACGTTGTGAATGCGTTGGGAAATTTGTGCTTTCAGCTGAGCTACGTTCGTAATGGGAGCCCTGAACACATCTTTCACAGCCAGAGACTGCATTGGAATTGTGGGAGAAGGAGTAGAAGAAGGGGTTAGGAGAGAATATGAGCTTGGCAGTAGGAATAACAGAGGAGAAAGACTAACGAAGTTTGCAATAAATTTTTAGGTGCTGATAGCGAATATTGCCTTCAAACCTCGGAAGAGGAAGAGGCAAACTTATAACAGGCCAGGAAATACAGGGCGTATCCAGCTGAATTACATTTTTGTAAGGTAGAAGTTCCGAAATCAGATACTGAATTGTAGGGCTTACCTAGGAGCAGATATAGATTCAAAGCGCAGTTTAGTAATGATGGAGAGTTGGCTAAAGTTCAAGATGCTATTTAGGAAGAATCAGTGCGTAACATAGTGGGTTACGGAAGTACTAAGGAATGCAAAGATGGGGTTTAAGTTCTCTGAAGCTATACATACTGCGAAAAGTATATTAGTCAGTAGGCACTTCAGATAAAGAGGAATCAGCGTTTCCGCCGCGCGGGATTAGCCGAGCGGTCTAAGAGCACTGCAGTCATGGACTGTGCGGCTGGTCCTGGCGGAGGTTCGAGTCCTCCCTCGGGCATAGGTGTGTGTGTCCTTAGGATAATTTAGGTTAAGTAGTGTGTAAGCTTAGGGACTGATGACCTTGGCAGTTGAGTTCAATAAGATTTCCCACACATTTGACGTTTTTGAATGAGCGTTTCTAAAAATGTCAGTCGTAAATGTTTGAAAGAAAAACGTAAGTACATGAAAGGCAACTGTGAAAAACCATGTGTAACAGAGGAAATGCTTCAGCTGGCCGACGAAAGAAGGTACAAAAATGTTCAGCCAAGTTAAGGAATAGGCCTGAAGCACCTGACGAGACTGAATTGTTTCAGGCGGCAAAATCTGGTGCCACCACTGAGAATTGGAATCGAAAGCATTGACAATACATTGTTGTCATTCATCGTCCCTTCGTCCCAAGGAGTTCAAGGGTCAGCAAACTCTTTAACCTGTTATTTGCTTACCAGTGGCTATTGCTTATTGATTTTAAGGAGCATGGTGTCTCTTTCACTGGAAAACGGTGCTGCGCAACGCGTCAGGAATTATGCCGTATATGTTACGCGAAACGTACCTGAAAACTGCTACAAAGGGAGCAGCTGCTTCATGATATCGCACGTCCCCACATCGAAATTGTCGTAATGCACAAGTCACGCCAACTTAAGTGGGATACACTCGAACACCCGGCCTATAGTCCTGATCTCATCCCATTGCATTATCACTCCATCGCTCTCTTAAAATAAGACCTTGACAGATCAGCGATACCTGTCGGAAGATGTGTATCAGGTAGCTACGGACTTCGTCAATCAGCAGGACTTGTTGTTTTAGCTAACAGTTGTCTTCAACCTGATGCGTCGCTGGAATGATATCCTGAATGTCCACAGCAATTTTGCCTGATCGGCGTACCGATTCTGGACTGTACGGCCTTTGAGCAGAAACTTTCTGATCGTCCTTTATAAAATTAGATAACTGATAGGCATATGTGATTGAGCTTAAGTTGACATTTTATATGATTACGATCTTATTTTTCTTAGATACTGTCATCTTCTTGGTAATCGTTTGTTTAGGTAATCCGTCCTAAAAAGACACATTTTCTTCAGCACGAAGTTTCAACAGCTCCACTGGTAAGTAGAGCAAACACAGAAAGAACCATCAAAGTCTTCTATGGCAAATATTAAAGTGGACAGCTTTCATCTAGACTTGTGTGAGTATTTTGTGTCATCTAATCTGCCGTGGGACGTTCTAACGAACACAATATTTTAAGACCTTCCTGCAATATACCAGAAAAGTCGACAGTGCAAAAATTATTTGTGACATATGTATGAAAAGGCTCTTGCTGGTATTAAAACAGAAATTTGTAAATACTGCATTTGGCTTTCGGTCGACGAGACTAGTGACGTCAATCGCAAAACTTTCGCAGCCTGCAAAAACTTTCTGAGAGGCAGTAGAAAAAGTTTCATATTACACGGCTTAGAAGTGAGGTTCATTGTGTACTGCAGTTCCATAATGTATAATGACTGTAGCGTTAGGCCACGGACTGTGGTCATACTCAGGTACGCATTGGAAGTCTGTGTTTTTGTGTGAGTGACATATGACAGGATTTTTTTCCGTAAAACGCGTCCCATTACTATATTATCAAAAGAGAAGATAGTTGTAGCACCGGTAAGTATCTCAACTACTTGTGAATTTTTCCGAGTTTCGACATAGGGAATAATTAGTCGCTCATTTGCCATAAAGAACTAGAATAGATCTGCCAAAAGTATAATGACGGTTTCTATTTTAATATTGGAGTCCATTACACTTTCCATTGAAGGACTCCAAAAACGCTAAAATCAGTTTTACAAAAACCCAATAATGCGGGCGCTAGTCATCACCAATATTTTTGCTCCTTAGCATCGGTCCCAGGGCAGGCTCACAACAATGAAAAAATCGCGCGACGTGACTCTATCGTTGCTTAGAAATTGTCTGCTTCGAGAGCTCAAGCTATCCGGGTGTGTGTCGGAGTTCTCTGAGAGGAATACAGTGATTAAAAAGTTTGCAGCCGATCTTTGCAAGTAGAAGTTAAATAAGAGTTTGAAAGAAGGTTAACTGTTGAATAGAAGCAGACTTGTGACGTAAACAATGGAGGTAAGTGACCAATCCATATTCAACCATCATAAGACGTCCACGCTGAATTCTGATACTGTAGGCAACAACTCAAAAGCTGCTACTGCTGAATGCTGCGTGTCCTAATCACAGTAAGATACAGCGTGAATCCGAGCAACACCAAAACCACTTCCAAAGTTTTTACGGGTATTTCCTTAGTATTTTGGCGTGGGAGTCTTCTGTGAATCATGCATCACTCTGCTTCAACAGATATGCTCCGCAAACCGCTTTACGGTGTGTGACAAAGAGTGCTTCAGCACTCCTGCCCTCCCTCTTGTATTCGCACGTGATACTGGGAAGGTCTCCTGTAAACAAACCATCGTAACTACTGCAATTGTTCTGATTTCCCAGTCGTTAGCATTTCGTGAGGATATGTTGCCCATCTCTCTTCGGCACGTATGCTCTTGAAATTTCTACAGTACCGTCTTCGTGATGTACAACGACATCTTGTGACGTCTATTACTGGAGTATGTATTTTGAGCATACCGTTACGTTCTCGCGCCTACTCAAGAATCCTTCGATGAAACTTCCGACCTTAGTTGAATCTTCTTAGTCACTTATGTTAGTCGAATTAGACAAAGGCTCCAGAGTGATTAGGAATTCTTAAAAATCGGTCGAACCCCAAAATTTTTGCAAGCCGCTTCTGTTGTGAATGAATTACGTTTCACTAAGTCTCTTCCAGTGAATCCCAACCTGATATCTGCTTTCACTACAATTAATTTTATGTGAGTATTTCACTTTAGCCCACTTTAGCCCACATTAATCCTAGGTATTTTACAGAAATTGCTGTTTACAGAGATTTTCCCCTAATACTATTTTATCGAACAGTAATGAATGTCTTCCCCTATTTCTAAGCAGTGTGTTACAATTCATTAAGTTTTTAAGGTCCTGCCAGTCTCTGTACTACTAATCGACTCTCCCCAGATATTTCTGCATTCTGCTCACAGTCTTCTGACGTTGCAGCCTTCCTACAGCCAGCAGGCTCGCCTGCGTGTAGTCTCAGTGGGCCTCTGACGTTATCTACCTCTGTTTGTAGAAGACCCGTTTGCAGATTTTCTTTTCCCTAGAAACGTCGTAATGCGTGTGCGTAAAATATAGTCCACAATTCAACAACAGACTGACGTCAGTAATACTGGCCTACAATTATGTGCATGTGCCCGACGACCACCCTTGAATACGGGAATGCCTTGCACTTCTTTTCCAGTCGCTTGATGCGAGTAATCTGTGTAGAATGTCGCACTGTCTCACTCATCAACAATGTGTTTCCTCCGATGAACAATTCCAGTTGATTTCCTACTTTGTGGTCACTTGTTTCAAAACTAGCTCTTCGCCATTTGTGTTATGATTCAAAGGAGCAATAGTTGTAAAGCTTCGTGGCGAACCATTTTCGGGAGGTCAAATACAGCAGTACGGCTTTCTCTTTATCGCCTTCTATTTCTGGGCCAGTACGGCTAACTCAGTGACTGATTAGAAGATTTAGATTATTTAAGGGAAATTGCGATGAACTCACACATCTTCAGTGGAGTGACACTTGTGGTGAACTCAGCATGAGCCACTTGAGTGTCACCAAACAAGACGAGTAGCGGATTCTTTTTCGCTAACTCAAGTGAAACTAGTTAGAACAGTTCACAGTGTCATGCAGTAATCGAGAATGCAGCTGCTAAATTTTAACTCTATCTCAGGTGTGTGCATGTTCCTCCAAACGGCAGTAAACATACGTCGGAAGGAAAAAGGTCTGTTAAATGGTTCATCTGTAACCCTCCGACCCATCGCCATCTTAGATAAATTCTTCGCCATATATGCTAAGTAAACTGATCGCCTTATATCCATTGTCAATCAGATTAAATTTTTTTGAGAACCAGGAGAGACCGATTTCGATTTGGTTTTTAGCGTGAATCTAAAACTGCAGTAGTAAAACAATTAAATAACGTGTTTTGTCAGTACGTTCGTACCTATTTGTCTAATTACCATTAAGTCCTTTTTGTTCAGTACACAAGAACATGGAAGTGAACTAAAATATGTGGTTAGATGCAACTGAGAAGAATTCTAGGAACAAATAATTAAAATAATAATCCCAGATACCGTGTCATTTTCACTAATGCCTCTCAGTATCAGAATTTGCTGTTCCACTACTTAGAAGCATACATTATGTAGTACTGAATTGAAGTGTTTCGTAGGACAGCGTTCATACTGAATGTCATTATCAGCTTAGCATTAACATTACCATTGAAGTTTCTCGAAATTTTTTATGGAAGTTTACATGTTCAGTAAAGTATGTATTACATAAGTTTTCTTAGGCATTAGAAGGTAAAGACACTGCAACATGCATGTCGCCACAGGGTGTACGCATTAATCTTCCTCCATTCCGCAGCATTTTGCATCTAAGTACAAGATGACAATTTTGATTTTAACAACTTGTTTGCATATTCCTGAAACGACAATCTTCAGTAATCTTATTCGGGCACAAAGATATATCAGTCACAAGAAAGGTGTACCATGAATATAATTATTTAAATGTTGTCAAGTCTGATGCGCATGTTCATCACAAGCTGTACGCTGCAAAGTCACCGAATTTTCTGATTCTGCTGCGGCTGCACGTTGAGCTATGTTGTAACACTGATAACTATTTACAGTAAAAGCAACTGGCAGTTATTTTGCGAATCTCAAGTGTCTCATCACGATATATTTACTATCGGACTATTTACTGAAATTTATGGCTAATGCAATGAAAGAAACTGTTTAGCTTTGTTGGTCGTAGGAATCGTTCACTACTTAAGAGACAACCCAGAAAGAGGGATTGATGCTAACCGTGGCCGATTTACTCCATGAAGCACTGCTACATTCTTTACCCTTCATCTGTGCACAAAATAATGAAAGAGTTTAGTAAGCTTCAGGAAGGAAGGAAGTTGATGCAAAGTTGATTACTAGGATCCAAAAATTTACCACCTTTTTTCTAGAGCTATGTTGGAACTTCGGCATATGCTGTGAAGCTCTAAATTAACAGACGTAGAAACTTGGTTTTGCCGTCTCGTCGACTTTCGGATTGGGCAAAGGTGTACCATTAAATGGATCATAAACTTTTCAGGTGAACCAATCCCGTTTCCTAAGTGGCTAAAGGAATTGAATAAAATTTCAAGTGAGATCGCTGAATGACGGTGTGAGTAACTTTAGACGTATGAAACTCCAGCGCGTTAACCGTTCCGCCAACACTGCAAGGTGGCTACAACTTTACAAGAGAAATCATTTTGTGTATTGGAATTTGCTAGAGATCAGTCCATTGTTCACGTCCAACGTGCATCTCGCCGCCGATACAGCAAGAAGCCACCTCTGCACATGCAGATTTATTAGTGGTATACAAAATCCTTGAAAGTTGGTTGCATACCCACAGGGAAGGGCATTGGTCGGCTACGCACATGTGATGATAACGTCGAGCATATCCGAGACGCGTTCACACAGAGCCCTCGCAAGTCCACAAGAAGGCCAGGACAGGAATTTAAAGTTCCTCAAACAACGGTGTGGGTGTTCTGAAACGACGTCTGCATATGAAGCCTTACAAGTTGCAGTTGCTGCCGAAATTGCGTCCCGTCGACGGTTAGAGAAGATACGAATTTAACATTTCATTTCTCCAGAGTATGACAGAGGACACTCTTCCCGAACGACTCAGCTTCTCAGAGGAATCGAAGTTTCATCTATCTGGTAAAGTAAACTGTCGTAATGTAACAATTTGGGGATCACAAAATTCTATCATCGTCTTCGGCCACCGAAAATGAACGTGTTTTGTGCCGTTTCTGTATGGAGTGTTTATAGACCTTTCCTTAATGCGGAGGAAACTGTGACAGGAATGTCATACCTGAAAGTGTCACAAAATTGGTTGTTTCCTCAACTTCACGAAGATTCGAATGACCATATTTTTATGAATGACGGTGCCTGCCTCACTTTCACTTTAAGGTATTGTGGTGTACATACTGTAAGACCTTCAGTACACACACAAATACCTGACGGGAATATTAAGTCCTTATGTGGGTAAATGCCCTCATCACATCCGTAATTCCGTGGATTTTGTTAAACGCCTTGATAGCTTCACGTTGGGTGAGTCAGATATCATGGTGAGTTTTGACGTCGTTTCCTTGTTCACGAATTGATTAGTCAGAAGTTTGACGAGAAGACCACTGAACTTTTTAGGCATGTCTTGACTTCCACGTATTTTTTTTTTAATGGAGAATACTACGAACAAACGGAGGGAGACTCCATGGGTAGCCCACTCTCACCGGTGGTAGCGAATTTGTACATGGAGAACTTCGAGGAGGAAACCTTGTCGTCATCCGAATGGAAACCTACTTGCTTTTTCCGTTACGTGGACGACACGTTCGTCATCTGGCCACATGGTATGGATAAACTCCTTGACTTCCTTATACATCTAAACTCCATACACCCCAACATCAAATTCACTATGGAGACTGAAACGGAGGGTAAACTACCTTTCCTTGACGTCTTGGTCAAGAGAAGGCCTGACGGCACCCTAGGCCATGGGGTGTATCGGAAGACAACGCACACTGATCTGTATTTGCACGCAGACAGCTGCCACCACCATTCACAGAGGAATGGGGTGCTTAAAACTCTAGTACATAGGGCGCGCACTATCTCTGACGCAGACAGTCTACCCCAGGAATTGGAACATCTGAGAACTGTATTTCGAAAAAATGGGTACTCAGAGTGGCAGATTCAACGTGCTCTCCGCCCACCCACTACAGCACAACCTGTGGAGAGATGAAATCACGAGGGAGGAGGTAGGCACTGCGTTTATCCCATATACAGGCGCACTCTCGGGGAAAATCGCCCGCATTTTGAAGAAACACCGGGTCGGAACTGTGTTTTGTCCTCCGAATAAAACTCGTGCACTGGTGGGGAGCGCCGGCGTGTACCAGATTCCGTGTCAATGTGGCAAGTCGTATATTGGTCAGACGATGCGTACCGTCGAGGATCGATGCCGTGAACACCAGAGGCACACTCGACTGATGTATCCGAGCAAGTCGGAGGTCGCTGAACATTGTTTGTCGGAAAATCACGCTATGGAGTATGAACGCACGAGGATTCTGGTACAGACGTCGAGATACTCGGACAGCGTTGTTAGAGAGGACATCGAAATTCGCACCAATGACGACCTCATAAACCGTGACTGTGGCTATAATCTTAGCAAGGCTTGGGAACCAGCGATTGGGTTAATCAAGAGTAAATCGAGCAAATGTATAGTTGTGACGATCCCGGCGGACAGAGCCATCACACCGACGTCATCTCAGACGCCGTCGCAATCTGTTCCACCGCGCGACCGTGGCGCGGACGGCGGAGTGAGCGCGCCGCGGGCGGAGGGTATTTAAATCGGCCGACGCCGCGACCGAACCCAGTTTCCCCTGAGCAGCCATAGTGTACGGATCTCCGTGCCGGCACGTTCACAGGAGCTCAGTCCGTCAGTTCACCTGATGATGGCGACATGTATGATCGCCGAAATATTGTGCCCGTGGGACACTGTAGACCGGCAGTACACCCGTGGATATTTTGATTATCAAATACGCCGGGAGAAACTCAAATATCACAGCATAAAAATTACTTAACTTGGTTCTGGGTACTATTTACAATTGCAATTTGAAGTTCGTGTGGTATTGGTACGTTAATCTTATTCTCACATATATCTCTGATACTTGACAAAAGTGTCTATACATTTATCTTCATGGCTATGTACAGGAATATGGCAATCTTATTAGGCGCAGACTGAAACTTGACTATATACTGGTACAGACAAATGTAGAACTCGTACAGACTGGTACAGACTAATGCAGACTGGTGCAGACTGATGCAGACAAATGCAGACTTACTAATCGGATATCGTTATAATACCTAGCGCATTCATGTATCACTGCGTGAGTGTGATCTGCAAGGAGAAAAGGTTCTACGTTAGCAGCAATCTCATTGGCTGTGTTACATATTAATACGCGGATCAGCGGAAGCAGAATTTGGTCTGTCTCTATGGCTGCGCCATCTCATTGTGCGGAGATGGACGAGCGCTGCGCCTGCGCTGTTGTGCTTAGCGGGGCGCGCTCTAGTAGGAAAGTTGTGTACGCACTGACTACGCGGAACTATGTACACAACAGGTATAGAATATTTTTAAGAACACCATCCCATAACGCTGGACTGGAAGAGGTGAACGACAAGATCTCGTTCTTTCCTGTTGGCTTCCCGGGTCACCAGACCTCACACCTCAATATTTATTTCTCTAGAAGTGCATAAAAGAAACAGTCTTCGCCACAGCTATGGCAGCTATTCGCCAGCAACTGATAAATTGTTGAAGCTACCGCCTTAATAAACAGGGACTTGTTGATTCGTATGTGGAGTGAAATTGACTACCGTTTCGATGTTTCAACAGCAACACATGGTGCATGTGTTGAGTGTATGGTGTAGTGTCTGTGCGAAGATAAAACTTTCAACCTCCCTCTACCCAGTGACGTGCATAAAGTGTTCTGTCCTTCATAGTTTGTAATAAACAACTGAAATCTGTTGTTTCTTTATGAATCGACCTGTATGTTTGTCTATCAAATCGTGTTAATCAATGCAGAGTAGGCAAAGTGTAATGTGAAGAAGGCGTTAGCAGGACAGGCAACACGCACATGGGACGTTTATTTTGTTGCACTTTTAGTATTATTATTTGGCTTGGGTTTACTTATAGATAATGCAAACACCTTGGTACACATCTAAGCTCATATATGCAGAGAAAAAAGGGTCTAAATAGTGCTCACAATGGCTTCAAATTATTTAACTATGTCACACAGGTTCAATACATATAAGAAATTTTCACATATCTAATATAGACAGAATATAAACGGCTTTGTTGATACTCCTCTGTGTAGAGCTTAGATGTTGTGAATAAAAATAATCGTGGTCAGTTAGTTGTTCTGTGACCAACCAAGACCGAAATACCAAACTGAAAGCCGAAAGAAAATCTTGTGAGTCAACTTGGTTCCCTTTATTGGGGGCATCTAGCATGTAGGCTACATCATAAATCAACCTCATTTTTCATCCTAATAATTACATATTCCCACTGATTACTTTCATAGATTTTATTTATTAAACTGACAACTCAAATATATATATATATATATATATATATATATATATATATATATATATATATATATACCACCAAATGTTTGTTGCTTATTATATCTGGAAAAACTGTCACTAAATTGTCCATTCCAGGGCCTTCAGAAAGTAAGTTACACATTATTATGCCAGGCCAAGTGACTTTTATTAAATGCTGCACTACACTTCCAACTGACATAAATACATGAGACAGTTCTACATTATAATCATCAAAACTCTGTAAACGACCCTCGTGACGTTTTACCAGTCGCTCAGCTGCCCGAATGTCAAAATCATCTCTTTGGTCACGGAGCCATTCCAGAACCGCTGTGTAAATTGCTTCGTCGTCGCTAAATCTTTGATCACTGTGAATCACTTCCACGACGGCCTTCACACTATCGTCCGTGGGCGGCTTGGAAGTCGATGGCCCTCCTTCCCGTTCAGCATCGGCCACAACTGTAAGGGCTTGCTCAAACTGTCGGAACCACCTCACTGTAATGGACGCTACATTGCCTTTAGCTCACATCGCACCAGTATTCACGGTTAATCTGTGGACAAATTAGACGTTTTGCCCACTGAATCGTACTGTCCCCCGCAATTCAACTTTGGAGTTGGCCGCCAGTTGCTGCGCCCATTCAGTCTCATACTGTGAGGTACCTGTTATCTGCACCACGGTGAACTGTGACTGCAGGAGACCCACAGCGTGTACTGTCCTCCAGTAATGCCCCACTCTTCTTACGCGATGATCTTAGCGTAAGACGATGTGTGTCTTTTGTAGTTCCTTCTGCTGTTACTTATGGAGTTGCAAAAAAAGTTCATTTTTTTCCCTGCAACAAAAACATATTTTGCATTTAGCGTATTACACAAATGTGAAACCCTTTCAACTGAGCAATGCGCATCAGAATAGGCTTTTACTGGTTTATTCAACATTTAATATGTAGCAGACACAGTCCTCGAAATTTCGTTTGTGTAACATATTAACTGATTTTGTAAGATTTTACGAGTTGCTAACAAGGAGTGAATTATTTAGTTTCACCTGTGTGCATTGTAAGTTCAGTTTTTGAATCTCAGCTTGTTACTTTATTTTACTAGACACAGTTCTTGCTTTTACGTCGGTGTCTATAACGGAGTTTCGTAGTTCGTATCGTTAATGGTTTGTTTGTCTGTCTAGTGTAGTTCTCCACCATCTTTAGAAAGGATAGAGGCTGTGATTGCTGTGCGCGGATGCGAGCTGACTTGGTGACACTTGGCTCTCAGATCTAGTTGCTTCGATTCCACAGCTTAAGGCTGCAGTGGATGGGCATCACTGTTATGGACGGGCCGTGGGCTTCGAACGGACGTTCAGAAGTACTAAAGAGTCCTCCGATCAGTCCGTACTGGTGGCCAGTCCAGTTCCTGCTCGCTCTGAGATTGAACCCTCAGCTGGGGTCAAGTGGGCGGTCACCTCAAGGGGGGGAGGGGGAGAGGGGGGGAGAGGGGGCAGACTACTAAAGAATTCCCGGGGAGGCCAACCAGCGTAGGCTAACAAACGGATTCCAGGTGCTATCTGTGGCTGACAATGTCCCTCAGTCAGATACAGTCGCTTGCCCTATTTCAAAGGAAACCTGTCGTCCTGCAAGATCTGGGCACTCACAAAGGGTTGGATTACTGGTAGCTGGAGGAGCAATGTCAGGCGCGTTATAGAAACCCTTAAGGTTATGGCTGCCAAGGAAGGGAAGAAAGCCCGTGTGCATACCAGGTGGAGCTAATCCAGACGTGGAGCGGGTCCTTCCGGCTGCCATGAAGATCACAGGGTGCAGGCAACTGCAAGTGGGTAATAGAATGTACTGATACTCTAATAGTTATAGGCACTTAAAGCTGTGCTCAGTCGACATTTTTTGCGTAGAACCTAACACTGTTCAGAAAGGATAGGCCGAATACAGCTGGCAGTCGCGTGTTTGTTGGTGTTCGAAGCAGTTCATCTTGTACCGAAATGTAAGTTAGTATGGGTACATGTCATTCCTGACAACCGGAATCAAATAATAATTGGATCGTTGTACCGACCTCCTAGCTGAAATAATACACTTGCTGAAAGGTTGCAACAAAACTTCAGTCTAATTTGAAACGTGTACCTGACTCATACCGTTATAGTTGGTGGTGATTTCAACTTGCCCTCGATATGTTGGTGAAAATACATGTTTAAATCCGAAGGTACCCATAAAACATCATCCGAAATTGTGCTAAACGCATTCTCTGAAAATTATTTCGAGTAATTAGTTGACCAACCTATTAGAATCCTAAATGATTGTAAAAACACTGTCGATATCTTAGCAGCAAGTAATGCTGAGCCATTAACGAGCATCAAAACGGATACAGCAGTTAGTGAACACAGGGTTGTCGTAGTGAGCCTAAGTACCGTAACTCCAAAACCCACTAAAAATACTTCTATTCAAAAAACCAGATAAAAATTCGCCTCACGCTTTCCTGAGAGACATTTTCCATTCCTTCTTAATTAACAATGTATGTGTAGACCAGATATAACTTGAATTCAAACAAATATTATCGACAGCAATTGAAAGATTTATACCAAAAAAATTAAAAAAAAACGACTACAAAAAACAGGTCATAAAACCGCTGCAGAAATAACGAAAAAGCATGCCAAACTTAAACGGACGCAAAACACCCAAAATTGCCCATCTTTTACAAAAGCTCGAAATTTAGTGCGGATATCAATATGAAATACTTTTATTAGCTACCATAAAGGACCTTTGACTCGAAACCTAGTAGAAAATCCAACGTGATTTTGCTCATGTGTTAAGTATCTAGCGGGAAGACACAATGATCGCTTTCTTCCGCGATAGCAAAGGAAATTCTATCGATTACAGTTCTACCAAAGCAGATTTTCTAAACAAAGCCCTCCGAAATTCCTTCAACAAAGAAGACGGATTAAATATTTCATAATTTCAATCAAGAACAGCTGCCAACAAGAATAACTTTGCATTAAATGTCTTCGGAGTAGTGAAGCAACTCAAATAATTTAATAAATCAAGTTTTCCGGTCCTGAATGTATGCGAATTAAGTTCCTATGAGAGTACGCTGATGCAATAGCTTCACAATTAACAATATAAACTACCACTCGCTGTCGATAGATACGTACAGAAGGACAGGGAAATTTCACAGGTCGCACCAATACTCAAGAAACGCAACAGGAGTAATCCACTAAATTACGGAATCCTAGCATTAACGTCGATATGCAATCGGATTTTGGAACATATATTGTGATCAAACTTTTACTTCGAAGATTTAAAAACATCGTTCTTATGAAACACAAGTAGCTGTATACTCAAAGATGTGATGAGTGGAATCTACAAAGGATTTCATATTGATCCCGTTTTTCTAGATTTCCAGAAGGCTTTTGACACCGTACTTCACAAGTGGCTTGTAATCAAATAGCGTGCTTACTTGGTATGGCCTCACTTATGCAAGTGGATACGGGATTTACTGTCAGAGAAGTCACAGTTCGTAGTACACCGAGCGAGATTGCCCAGTGGTTAGCACACTGGACTCACATTCGGGAGGACGGCAGTTCGAACTCGCGTCTGGCCATCCATAGTTAGACTTTCTGTAATTTCCCTCAATCGCTTCAGGCAAATGCCGCGATGTTTCCTTTGAAAGGCCACGGACGATTTCCTTCGCCATCCTTCCCTATATAGGGGGCAGAGTTTCACGGACATGATACGGTATTTGGGGTGGCCATCATTAAATCACAAACGCCTCTCATTCCGGCGGGACCTTATCACGAAATTTCAGTCACCAGTTTGCTCCTCCGAATGCAAAAATATTTTGTTGACACCGACATACTTCGGGAGAAAAGATCATGTTGATAAAATAAGGGAAATCAGAGTTCGCACGGAAAGGTATATTTGTTCGTTTTCTCTGCGCATTGCTCGAAAGTGAAATAAAAGTGGATTATTGTAAAGGTGGTTCGATGAACCCTCTGCAAGGGATTTAAGTGTGATTTGCAGAGTATCCATGAAGATGTAGATGTTGATGTATGCAACGAAAGTTTGAAAGTGAGAGTCCTAATTTAGACCCTCACGCTCAAACGTTCGTTATATATGTGTGTCAGGCTGACTAACGTTATCCCTGCAGCAACAGGTCAGCTCAGAAATCATAAGACGCTGGAGCACCTATCTTTAATGATTTCATTTGTCCTGGTTTTCTTATCTGGTAAGCGCTTTCAGATGCTCGGACCCTGTGCTAAGGAGTCCCAGCCTCGGCTTTTAGAGACTGTGTCTGTCACATCCTGCAGTATGAGCATACTGAATGAGCGCCCTTGCATTCTGAATATCTCTTCTTGCTCGACAGTACAAGGCCTTTAGGATGTGAGTACTTCTCCCCCTATGTCATAATTAGAACGCTGGATAAGTTTTGACAAGGGAAGGGGCCTAGACACCGAGAAGAGCACGTGGTTCCAGTGTTTTCTAAAATCAAACATAACGTCAATTCCAGACCGATCAACAGAATCAACCATAGAGCGAGCTTAGCATTGGTCAGGGAGAGAGTACGTGACATGTGTAATCGACTTGATGTGACATCGAGAGTGTTGCTGTCTCTACACTATTTTATACCAAACCTTCTAACCAGACAAGTCTTGGACCGATTTGATGGCATCTTTTGGTCACTAGCGGAGTGCACAAGGGAGAAATCAGCGTCTTGTCAACTAGCCAAGTCTGAACGTCTTAATAACAAGGCGCAGCAGAACGAGGGCGCTCGCACGGTCGTCAACCTGAGTGAGAAGGGAGTCGACGTAACCACATTGAAAGTGCTCAACGAAGGGTCTTAATTTCTCTGTTGCCCCCATAAATGTTCCTGCGGCGGCCTTCGTTAGTGCAATGGAGCAGGGGACCCTGAAATTAACTGTCAATGATGCTGAAGAAGCGCGAGGTGAGATGTGCAGAGCGCTCACGAAACATCTCTGGTGATGGGATGTTTTTCCTTAAATAATTCCGGGAAGATGATAGCGTTGTGGTGTTACCAGCAGATGAAGGGGGATGCTACCGTCGTCCTACAGAAGGCAGGAGGATCCGGTAAAGACCAGTAGACATCGACTTCACAAGACAAAGTGCATAAGAAGATCTGGGCTCTTCTAAAGGAAATCGACCTTCCAGGAAAGATCGTTAAGCAGCTAAGAGCAAAAGCACCAGCGACGCTAAGACCTTATGGTTTGCCTAAGGTGCAAAACGAAGACGTTATTCTACATGCAGTAGTCAGCAACACGGGCGCAGCCACCTACTTCACTGCTCAACACCCTCAGAAGATGCTCTCGCTATATGTGGGAAAGTTTGACCGTCACATTCGTAGCTCAGAGGATTTCCTCTAACGCCTGAGGCAGTTACAGGTACCTGACATCACGGTTAGTTTCGACTTGGTGTCCCTGTTCATCCTCGTACCAGTGAATGATTCACTGGATCTGCTAGGGAAAAGTCCGACGGTTCTCTTCTAGACTTATTGAGGGACATATTTACCTCCACGTACCTCCTATATGGGGATCATTTTTACGTGTAAATGAAAGGGGTGGTAATGGGCAGCCTTCTCTCACCCATGATGGTCAATCTCCTTATGGAGAGATTTGGCACTTACAACGGCCCCAGATCAACTCAAATGCTTTTTTAGGTACGTGAAAGACGCCTTTGTTATATGGCATCGAGGGAAAACCTCAATGTTTTCTTGGACCTCCTAAACTCACGCCATCCTAACATTAAATTTATCATCGAACTGGAGATGGAGGGGGTATCCAATTCCTAGATGTACTAGTCAAGAGTAAGGCAGATGCTATCTTGTCACAGTGCGTACCCCAAACACACTCCGACATGTAGCTTCACGCCAGCAGTTGCCACTAACCGACATAAAAAATAAGTGTACTCAGAACTGGTTGAACATACGCGAATAATTTAGCGACGGAGATAGAGCACTTGCAATCTGTATTCTACAAAACCGAATACTCTTCTATATATGTTCAAAAGGCACTGCGGTCTGTTTCTCCATCAGAGGTTCCTGAAGAGGAACAAGACGAAATGAAGAATGTTGGATGTTTGCCATATGTCGATCCGATATCTCCAAAAATCAGTAGAATTCTAGTGAAACATAACACCAAGAGTGTGTTCCATCAACCTACCAATCTTAAGGCTCTGCTACGGAGTGTGAAGGTTTACCTGGATCTGCGGAAACCAGGCTTTTACCACATACCATTTGAATGTGGGATGGAATATATCGGCCAGGCGACTAATACCGTTGCCATAGGTGCAAAGAACATCATAGGCACACCAGACTGAGACAGGCAATGAAGTCAGTGATTGTTGAACATTCTTTAAAATTCAGTCATTCTATGATCTACACCGATGCCAAGATTCTAACACATACATCGAGATATTGGAGCAGCATTAACAAAGAATCTATTGAGGTTAAGGTCACGGATAGTATTATTAACCGTGATATAAGTTTCCAGTTGAGTTCTGCCTCGAATTCGGGATCCGGTCTTGTGAAGTCGCAACGGGGACAACACGAAGACCCCATGGACACAAATATGAAGACGGAATTAGAGAAAACTGTCCGGTGCATGTGGCAAAGGACGCACATGGAATGGTACCTTAGACAACAGATCAATAACTGAGGACGCTCTACCGGGTCTCGAGCGGCAGTTTGAGCAACAGCGGCCTGAAAGTAACACTGCAGCCGCCCCTGGTGGGCACGGACCTAGGACAAAACGCCTGACACGGCACGCCACGGTAACAGAACGTCCGAGGTCACAGGTGGGCTTCAATGAGGACAACCGGAAGATAAAATGTCTAGCACGACTTGGACGTCGTTCAGAACTGCAACAGCGAGACTGACAACGGGTACTAACCACAGCGTTCGAAACTGCCGCGGGAAAGCACTACAGTCGCTGCTATTGGTCGGTGCATACCACATACAGAGAGCATGACGCGGCGCAGATCGCAGACGGAGCGCCTAGCACTACATGAGCATAAATACCGGACTCATTCTACACTCGAATCAGTATCAGGCACCACCTGCAGGGGACTGCAGTTAGGTGGCGCCAGACAGGAATATGGTACTGCTGGGAGAAGAGCCAAGATAGTCAGCGCGCAGCACAGTTGTTAACGTAACTGCCTAGGAAGCAGGAGATACCGGTTTCGAATACCTGACCGGCACGCATTTTCACTCGTTGTCGCTGATTCCGCATAAATTCCCGGATGCAGCTGACATCAATATTTCCTTCCATTTCAGTTAGTTTCTCCGCCTTTTTTCCATAGGATGGGGCCCCTCCACGCCCACACTGACGTGGTGACCAAACCAAAAGTTCTACAGTCACTTCCGTATAACATGTTAGCTTTCCAATTAGGAGTCACACGATCCGGGCTGTGATGTTGTCCATGCGTCTGGGTAGAATTACTCATTGAAATAGTCCATCAGGAGACAGAAAGTGGACTAAAGCGATCGAAGGGTATCGGTTTGTAAGGGCAGAGGGAAAAAAGTGACAAGGCAAGTGCCAAGAGAAAAAAAGCCTCTGCCACAGTAGGACTAGTAGTAAGGGCAGTAGTGGATTGCTAGCTACGACAGTGCATGCAAGGTGTGTTTATGTTGGTGCGACGTATCGTGCATTGCTACCTTTGTCGTCGCGGGTACTCGTTGTAGGGCGTGCTGCAGCGGCTGCGTCCCTGTAGCAGTTCAGTGTCGTCACACATAGTGGGCAATCGGCCATAGATCAACTCACAGTCTAGGAGGTTTGTGTGTGGCTGGTTTGCGTGTTGTGTACAGTATGGCTTCCCTGCGATTGCCTGTTTTTCGGCGACCATCTGGGGTTGCCAGTAGTAGCTATGTTGCAAGGGCTCGCCAGTACTGTTGTGTTAGCGTGCTATGGATCATAGATGTTTAGTTCCCTTATAGTAGTGTCTTTGGTCTATTATGTTTCCATCTAGGGTTGTGGTCGTAGTTCCCCAGAGAAACAATAAACGGTTTACTCGAGTGTCTTGTGTTTCCGTAAAGTCGAGTGGAGAGTTTTTGGAATACCTGCAAGAGGGCATGTAGCCGATATTCCCGGTGTGCTTACTTCATCGATTTCTTAGCCACTGGTGCCCCCAATACTTATCTTCTCACATTAAACACCTATCATCATTCCACAACCGCAATACCAGATCGGATACGTCTAGCATCTTGGCTGTACCTTTACATAACACAAAATCTTTCTCCGTGTCATTCTCCATCTCAGCCATACGACTATGCAACGTGCTCCCCTGTGATCTGCGTCTTATCCAGAACCACTCAACATTCAAGAGGGAACTCAAAACTTACATATTAGGGACGGTATATATATTGTTGTGCCCCTCTCATGTCTTTCTTTCTCCTCTCCATCACAGCTTCCAATTTTACCATTCTATTTCTCTTCCTGTAACCTATCTACCTCTTCTATATCTCTTTCACACCATTCTATCGTCTTATGTCTCTGCTCGATGAGAATAACTCACAAGCTGCAAGAACATAACGAGAAAATTCCCAACTAACAATAGGACTGACATTCAGAAAAGAAAAGTATGTTTACTTTCATATACATAGTCATTACTATTATTTTTATCATTATCAATATTATTCTTGATTGTTATAATTATTTTTTTGATTGTTATAATTATCATTGTACTACTGTTATAATCTCTATTTTTGTCTTTAACATCAATACTGTATAATACGTTATATGTCCTTAATGTTCTGTAGAAACTGTAACTCGTTCAATCTGAGCATGCATGGTTAGGTGTAAGGGCCTGAAGGCCCTAATCTTGCCAGGTAAAATAAATGCATAAATAAGTAAAAATCCGCGGAGCTGCAGACGGCGCAGGCGTGTGGGCGCAGCGTATCCCCAGACCGGAGCAGCATACGTCATCAGAGGTCTAATAAGTGTGATGTACATGGACCTGGACACCCTCCTATTCAGTGTACTACGCCCCCCAGTTTCGGTCTTCTAGTGAACAGAACGGCTTCGCACGTTTACTCTAACGCGCCATTTCACCAACCAAGGCTCTGCCTCTCTGAGTGTCGTCTGTAGTCTTGAGTTAATGTTAGACGGTTTCCAATATTGCTCGAGCATGGCAGTGTCATCCGCGTAGATTGCCACCATCGTGTTGCGTGTAGCTGGAAGGCCATTAATGTAGAGGTTAGACAGTATGGGCCCTAGGATGCTTCCTTGGGTTACTCCAGCCTGGATACCATGTCGTGTTGATTGTTTGCCCTGGACGTCGGTGTTGAAACTCCTGTCCGTGACATATGAGTGTATGAGATGTATGAGCCCGTCGAGGAGCCATCCGTCGCTGAGTTTGCGTATGAGGCCGTTGTGCCACAGACGGCCTAAGGCCTTTTCAGTGTCCAGGAACACTGCCCCAATTGCTTTGTTTGTGTTGTATCCATGTGTTATGTATTCAACGACGCGCAAGAGTTGCTGTGTTGTGGAGTGGTGGTTCCCGAAGCCGAATTGCTCCAGCGTCAGGGTATCGTTTGTAATGCAGTGCCTAGTGAGTCGTTTTAGTATTACCTTCTCAACTATCTTGCTGAGCGCGCTTATCAGACTGATGGGTAGGTAATTTTGTGGGAGGGAGTGGTCTTTCTCCAGCTTCCTGAACATGAGGGCCATGGCCGTCTTCCAAAAGGCGGGGAAGTGTTGGTGTTTAAGTATTGCATTCGTGATGTGTGTGAGGTATTCTGCTGCTTTATCCGTGAACTCCTGGAGGACACGGTTTTGAATGCCATCTCGACCAGGGGCCTTCGTAGCTAAGGTATGCATGATGGCCCATTTGAATTCAGCTGTGATAGCCTGTCGTATATCGTTGCACGATGGTTGGGCCAAGATGCTTGTAACCTCCTGGTCGGTCGCAAGTGCGAACGCTGGGTTTGAGGGGTCCAGGTTCGGTGTGAATGACGCTGCAAGTGTGAGGACCATAAGTTCTACTTTTTCTTCCGCAGGATGTGCCGGTCCGTCGGGCCCTTGTAGCGTGGGTGTGTACAGTTTCTCCCTGGTGAAGTGACGGGCCAACTGCCACACGCCAGGTTGCGTGGTGTCCAGCCCTTCGAGTTTCTGGTTCCACTGTTATGTTTTAAAAGTTTGGATGTTGTCCCGGATTATTAGTTTCTCCGCCATCCACCATCAAATTGTATACTATTTATTCCGATGATGTGAAAACTTTTGAGCAGCAAATAAAGATCTAGAAGACCTCACTCATGACATAGAGAACACAAAGACCAACCAGCACATCCCTCAGCAAGGTTTTACTTAGAAGCTTATTGCACCACTTGCGGCTTGGTGGGTGGTTGGTGGGAGCGTATGGTTGGAACAGTGGAGCGCTCGCCGAGAAAAGTTTAGAAAAATCACTGGTAGATGAAGCAACACTTAGAACTTTATTGTTGCAGATAGAGTCCGCCATCAAGTCGCGACCAGTCGCTGAGGGAGGCTCGGCAGTACTTACACTAAGCTGTTTCATGACTGGAGAATGGTTGGCTATAATACCCATAGGCCATGAACAAAGTATACAGAAAGATCTTGAAAGAGAGGCCAAGCAACGAGGAAGAGTGCAAAATGACTTGATGAAGACATGGAAGGGAGCATACCTGCTCGACCTCTGAAACTTCCATGAAGTCCAGCGATGTAATCCGAAAACTGGGAAATGTCGAATGGATTGTACCCTTGCAGAAAGACAGAAGGTGAGGCACTTGATGGAGAGAACCGGCATTATGGATAGTAGGCCAGGGGGAGATGGAACAGTGAGGACCTTAATGCTTCATACCCAGAAGGAAGAAATATTAGTCGGCCGGTGCAACGGGTCAACCCACTTGATACCCACCAGGTGGTGAGGCTGTTGAGGATTAAATAAATTCTCTATTTGCGATTCATCTCTGTAATACTTATATCTTTGAAAGGAGACGAAAATACAGCAGTAGATATGACATGCGGTGTCCTCTAAGTTAACACATGCGATTGAGAGTGTTAGTTTGTTGCCTTGGCCAACGCGTTCTCTAGGTTGAAAACGTCTGGTAGTGCGTTGTCGAAAGGCTAGCACGCTAGCACTTGCCAGTCACTACAATGGGTGGATTGTGGCAGTGAGTTGAAGCAACTCTGGATGATGTGTCCCTATCTCCCCTCTGGGCTCCTGGGCTCAGTTCACTCCGATGGACGACCGAATTAAAATTAATATCGCTGAGTGAGGAGGCAGTTCTGTGTACTTCACACTCTGTATACCCCCAGATTACATGAGAATTTAAACGCGTATTCTTGCTGGTCTTGCACATATGCGCAATGAGTTCAGCTTCGTTACTGGTTAATCTTCCTAGTGCTACGATTTTAAGGGCCAGAAGTGCACCTTTTTTGGATGGTTGATTTACTATTAAAGGGATACAATAAAGCAGTAATTAGAAAGGGATCTCTAAACTCTGTAACCGCTAGACTAAAAGTGTTGCTTTTATCATTCGTGTTATGTGTTCTTAACACTATAACTTCTTATGTCAGAGGAACGCTTACCAGTGGGAATTTAATTTCGCTTTTCTCGTAATACACTTGTCTCATAGTATACTTATACATGTACCACTATTTCTGCAACATTTACTCATTGAAAAATTAAAGACCAGGTTAAAACGTCGAGGAGATGACCATATCTTCGGAGAAATATAACAAGCACGAATTGCACAATGTTGCTTAACGAAGTGAACTGTGAACCTCTTCAGTGAAGCCCGCCACGCATTGACCTCAGTCGATGTAAGGTATCAAATAGAAGAGCATAACGTGGATGGTCGGACGAGTGTGTGAACACTTGTTATCCCAAATGTGAGTCCAGAAAGGCGACAAAGAAGACAAAACAGTCCTCTTCGTTAATCATCTATCTGTTGAATTCTGATGGCCAACGAGGTCACGTTACTAGCCATGATTTCATCAGATGAGCTACGTACACTGAATCCGTGTCTCCAGTTACGTAGAAAGCGTTACAGCCTGTTTTTCTTCAGTTTAGAAACCATTAATGGATCGTCTGGAGCAAAGTATTAAATTACCTGTTCCACAGAATGCCTATGAATGTACGATATTGAGACATTACACGTGTCGACTCAGTTTTCTAGCTGGCTACACAAAAGACGCACGAGTTTTGTAAATTAGTGAGCTGTGGGGTGAGTCAAACGAATAGCAGAAGCGATGTGTTCCTAGCGTGTGGCATTAGCTGGCAACAGGTGGCTGCCAGAAGCCACTGTGCAGTTTCACGCGTCTGCAGTAGCGATTTCCTCCGGAACTTCTTAGACCGTGCTATCCACGTCTCACAACGCACTCAACCTGTAAGCTACCTGAAAGTAACTTGTACTCCCTGTCTCTCCGATGTTCCAGTATCCTTTACATGTTAAGCACTTCTAGGTACCAAATCTCCTTTGTTGTTACAGCTAATTTTATAAACTGTCAGGTCTTCCCATTTTACCCGCGACATTCTACCTCCCATATTCATTCAAGCAGTCTATCCAGCTTTGATCGCTCCTATGCAATATGAGGCAGACATGTAGTCAATGGAGCTTCCTTTTTGATAAATATCATTTTTCCTCTAGTATACACATTGAGATTATTATTCACTTGTATTGAACTGCTAGTTAAAATATCCGGGAATGGTAAGCCAACTGTAAGACAGCATTAGATATTATGTTAGGTGATATGATTAATGTTAGCAGGATAGGCCAACTGAAAGGTTACTGACCTGGAAAATAACGGTGTTACATCAGTGAATATTATTCCTTTTAGGAATCACATGTGCAGTGCATATGTGTCTGTAGTCTGTTTAGCGTGCAGTCTAATATTAATATATTGAAAATCAAACAAAGCAAGATACGCAAGTGATAACGAATATTAATCATACAAACTGAGTACCTCCAATGGCTTGGGTATGTATATATTCTAGTGTTCTATTAGTCCACTCGTCCGCTCCTTCTGTGTCCACTTTCTCCTGCACCTATCTCCGCTACTGTCCACATTATTCACCCCCTCACTCCATCCGTTTCCTCCTGCTTTTCTTTTCACCCATCTCCTACGCCATTAGTCTCATTCTCCCCGTTTGTCTGTCATTCTCGTCCTTTAACCGTGTCCAGCTACTAATTACGCCTCACTGTTTCCCCGTCTCAAAATACATTAGTAACATGTGTACCAAGTTTGGTTGACATTGAATTTAGGAGCAGTTTTTACTTGCAGCTTCACCTGTGTAGACATGTGTCACATACATTTCAAATATATTTAACGTATTTCATACAAATTGAGACCCGTATGTGACTTGTACCCCTAGTGAATTTCACCCCGCAGTCTCCTTTTCACGAAGTTCTATGTTTTGACGTCTTATCTTCTGAACAATGTGCCGTACTAACATGTAATGTTCCAGATACGTTAAACGGTATTTGTGCGTACTGTCTGCAAAGTATGTTGGGAGTAGAGTTGGTTCTGGAGTAGCAATAAATTAAAACGTCACGCATACTGAAGCAGCTTTTTACGCATGTAAGTGTATATGACGTAATATTTCCAGAACTATGTGCCGTACAGTGGTATATTTTGCAAGTGCAGTCGGTGGTATATGTGAATATTGTATGCGATATGTGTCACGAATAGAGTTTCTATCAAAAAAAGCCATAAATTAAAATGTGATTCCTGATGCAGCTGTTTTACTTCACTACATGAAAATGTATTAAGGGATAAGCACTGATATTACGTATAAAGTTTGTTCCAAATGATTAAGGGCCCTCACTCTTAAATGTTGAATGAATAAATTCCAGATATTTGTCAGTCATGAGCTATGCTACTTTTTCACCTGCACCCCAACCTCTTTGATTGGTGGCTGGTTCCTACACACCACAGCGCTTCTTTCCAGACAGTGCGAAGTTTGAATCAAACCGATCCAGTGGTTTAATAGCAGATGTGGAATATTGGCAACGGTACAATTATCTGTATGAATCAGCATGGGTTTCGAAAAAGACGATCGTGTGAAACCCAGCTCGCGCTATTCGTACACGAGACTCAGAGGGCCATAGACACGGGTTCACAGGTAGATGCCGTGTTTCTTGACTCCGCAAGGCGTTCGGTACAGTTCCCCATAGTCGTTTGATGAACAAAGTAAGAACATATGGACTATCAGACTAATCGTGTGATTGGATTGAAGAGTTCCTAGATAACAGAACGCAACATGTCATTCTCAATGGAGAGAAGTCATCCGAAGTAAGAGTGATTTCAGATGTGTCGCAGGGGAATGTCGTAGGACCGTTTCTATTCACAATATACATAAATGACCTTGTGGATGACATCGGAAGTTCACTGAGGCTTTTTGCGGATGATGCTGTGGTGTATCTCGAGAGGTTGTAACAATGGAAAATTGTACTGAAATGCAGGAGGATCTGCAACGAATTGACGCATGGTGCAGGGAATGACAATTGAATCTCAATGTAGGCAAGTGTAATGTGCTGCGAATACATAGAAAGAAAGATCCCTTATCATTTAGCTACAATATAGCAGGTCAGCAACTGGAAGCAGCTAATTCCATAAATTATCTGGGAGCACGCATTAGGAGTGATTTAAAATGGAATGATCATATGAAGTTGATCGTCGGTAAAGCAGATGCCAGACTGAGATTCATTGGAAGAATCCTAAGGAAATGCAATCGGAAAACAAAGGAAGTAGGTTACAGTACGCTTGTTCGCTCACTGCTTGAATACTGCTCAGCAGTGTGGGATCCGTACCAGATAGGGTTGATAGAAGAGATAGAAAAGATCCAACGGAGAGGAGCGCGCTTCGTTACAGGATCATTTACTAATCGCGAAAGCGTTACGGAAATGATAGATAAACTCCAGTGGAAGACTCTTAAGGAGAGACGCCCAGTAGCTCGGTACGGGCTTTTGTCGAAGTTTCGAGAACATACCTTCACCGAGGAGTCAAGCAGTATATTGCTTCCTTCTACGTATATCTCGCGAAGAGACCATGAGGATAAAATCAGAGAGATTAGAGCTCACACAGAGGCATACCGACAATCCTTCTTTCCACGAACAATACGAGACTGGAATAGAAGGGAGAACCGATAGAGGTACTCAAGGTACCCTCCGCCACACACCGTCAGGTGGCTTGCGGAGTATGAATGTAGATGTAGATGTAGATGTAACTGAATGCAGAGCATGCGTACAGGTTAAAACATTGCGGCAGACAAATAAGATGGATGTTTTTATTTTGATATCGGAAAGACCCAACCCTCCAAGCTTTCGAGGCCTGGCCAGTACTTCGTACCGGACACGAAAGATACGGCGGCGCCGCAGGAATCGACCAGACACCTGTTTCAGTCTGCGGGCCATCATCACGGGAAGCGGGAAGACCTGCGCAACGTAATATACTTTACTGAAGACATAGGTTTCTAAAGCCCGTACATTGTGAAGGAGGCTAAGCGAACGGCGTTCATGATCAACGACCGCCCCATGAACACGACTCGCTACCTCACTCCAATTTTGTGTCGCCATTTTGACTGGATTGCGATCCACTAAGATCCCTAAGGTCTTGGCGATTGAAGACCGTCGCCTAAGAAATGACTACCTGATCGAAGCCTCTCAACGGTAGGAATGTGCATTTACGATCATTAATGCGAGCACCAGCAAAACGACAAAATGAATCCGAGGTGTCCGTAAGCCTCGGTACGTCCTCGACATGTCGTACTAAAACCGTGAAGTCATTGGCGTATGCACGGACCGAAAAAAGTTCCTCCAATATAATACAGCCACGTAACTGCATGGCGAGGCGGCGAAGTAAGGGCTCTAAGAACAAGAAAAAAACGGACATGGATAAGGGGCTTCCCTAGGGTAAAGCCTGTCTGATCGATATCCGGTGACCTTTCACAATCACCGAGATAATGATACCGGTAAAATGGCGACACTTAGTCTGTTGTCTTTTGTATTAATTTTCCATAAATCTTGCTTCCATCATCGCTAACTATGTCAGAACTGCTTTCTCGTGTCCATCTTCATCAAAGCCAAATCGAGAAGCACATCGAGAACATTCTCTCTCATTCTTCTGTGTATTATTCGTATCACCAATGTGGATGCATGAGCTGTTAAGCTGATTGTGCGACAGACCTGTATCATACTAGAGTAGCATTTGTTTCATACACGTAAGTACTTCAGTCGTGCGTAACAGGTGGAACATAGTGGACCGCTTGGCTGCTTGCTTCTGTTGCGCCATAACCAGAGCCAGTTTTGTGTCGTCGTTCAACTTTAAACCGGTCCGAACTTGAGCTCCAGAGCTTCGAAGATTGTGACTGATTCCAGTGACGGATAACCAATCACGTGATTAAAGCACCTTGTAACTTTTCGCCCATTTAACCGCAATCATTATGTTTATTTTTTGTGATCAGTCTTTGCGAAATACGATCATCACCTACACTACCTGTGGATAAAAACAGGTCTTCGAAAGCAAGTTTCATATATTCTAAACCGACACAGTATTGTCCAAATCAGCAAGGAACTTTCCCGTAGTCATACACAGAGCTAGACTCTATAAGTAGGGCGGCATGTGATTTGTACGGATGATGACATCCTTCTCTGTTAAGCACACTCTCTTTCAAATACACCTGCCGCTGTTCGGATTGCGTTACATGCTCTGGTCACACGCTCCTGTTACGTCCGCACTTTGTCGATGGACTGGATGGGCATACACCAATGACTTTAAGTGCCTCCACAGCCACTGCACATTCGTCTCCGGTGAATGATGGGGACATGATACTGGAACTACTCGGCGAGGATATGGCCTAAAAAACGATGCGGTATGGTGCCCCGTTGTACAAAGTTCTACAATAGGACTGGTAGTCGGTAATACAAAACACTTGTTAACCTGTTTGGTTAAGTGTCTGGCTCAATGATCTGTCACCTGCAACTGCTGCGCATTAACTGATTCTGAAGCAATCATGTCGCCACAATTTCACGTTTACACGAAAAATGGCATCAGACGTCGCGACGGTACAGCAGTAACTTACTGTGCCATGACATGAGAATGCCGTCTTACTTGTAAATAGAACGGAGGCTGTGAACTGGGGATGTTCAATGATCCATATCTCAACATCTTCTTCTTTCCGAACATTTCATTATTCACTTCATTCAGTTCTGAATAATACTACATCCTGCAAGAATATCTGAAACTTTTTAAAACAGCATGCATCAGTTAACGGCTAAATAGTGAGAAAAATCCCGATGGTATATGATTACAGGCTGAGTCAGCTTCCGAACTATCTGCTAAGTCGGTCACGATATCTGTCTGCAGAAGACTCTTTTACAGATTTCCTTTGTGCTGAAACGTCCAAATGAGTGAGCATAAAACTTGTTCCACAGATCTGTCGTCAGTAACGCCGTATTACCATGTGAAGCTGCCCGGCGATTTCTCCTGAAAACTGGATTGATCTACGCTTCTTTTCCAATCGTTTGGTACCGTCAGTTGCTCCAGCCACCTAGTGTCTCCAGTGACCTATAATAAACTGGTAATTGAAGGGGTGCAACTTCTTTGAGTGACCTCTGTAGAATGGCTCAGCTTCTCATCCGGCCTTGATGCGTTTCCTATGGCTAGGGATTTCAGTTGATTTCCTATATCATGAATATTTGTCTCAAAACTAACAGTTCAATGTTTGTGCAATGAATGAAAGTAGTATCCGAATTACGATCTGTTGTGATTTTCGGAAAATGGCAATATGGTCTTCCCTTATCGTCTAGCATTTCTGTGCCAGTATGGCCAAGGAAGTGACTGATAGATAATTCCGGTTATTTAAGTGCATTTGCAATGAAATTATTCATCTTCAGTGGAGTACAACTGGCAGTAGTCTCAGAATGAGCTCGTTGATTTCCACCAACCTGCCAAAACGAGCTACGTATACCGTTTCTGCTGGTTCATATGAAACTTTCCACAAGTCCACAGTGCATACACGGTAATCGAGAATGTACGTTGCTAAATTTTAACTCCATGTCATGTGTGTGCACGTTTCTGCAAACAGCATTAAACATAAGTACAAAGCAAATAGGTCAGTTAAATGTCTCATCCGGAATTCTTCCACCTACCGCCATCGTAGAAAAGGTCTTCACCTTGTGTGTATTCAAACAGATCGCCTTATGTCCATTGTCAAGTTTTTTTTTGTTTTTTGTTTATGTTTTTGAGAATCAGAACTGACCGAATTATGTCCAGCAATTATGGAATCGTTTTCAACGTAAATGTAAAACTGCAATAGCAAAACGAACATTCAAATTAAATAAAGTTTTCTCTGAAAGTACGAACCAACTTGCCTTATTACCGAAAGTGATTGGGTTCCATCCACAAGAAGGTCAGATGCATGTGAGAAGATTGCTAAGAATAAGTAAATAAAAAACACAGATACTGTATCATCATCACTATTCCCTGACAGTATCAGTAGTTTATTTTCCACTACTTACAACCATACGTAGTGGGAGATAGAAGTGAAATATTCCGTAGTAAGTAAGTTCGTACTGGCTGTGATTCTCGGCTTTGCATTATCATTATTCGGAACGTGTTATAATGCTTTATAGGTTCATTAAAATATGTCACATATGTTTTTAGGCGTTGGAAGTCAGGACCTTGCAACATGTGTGGCCGACCTACATCGTCGTCGACTGTATGTGATGATCGCCCTCCCTTTCATAGCATTTTGTCACCAACACCCAAACCTTGAGATGTCAAACACTTAGATCAATAGCAGACGTTGTGTGTCGATAGAGTATCAACCTGCTATTCTCGAGAAAAAGGAAATAAATAATGTTCATTGTACCTCTACTCCACGTTCCCTATTCTTTCCTTGGTTCCTTGGTTCCTGGAGTGTAGGAACGAGATATGGTGGCCAGTCCTCGAGCTGCGATCACTGCTCACTTTGCAGCCACACCTTGAAAAAAGAAAAGAAAGGAAGTTGGCAGTGCTTGAGATCCAAGTCCCGGTTGGAACATCACTGATAACATTTTTTTATACGTGAAACAGTTACATGGTTAATTGGGAGAACATTTTCCTGACATGTAAAGGGTCTTTTCGGAGTTTGTAGCAGTGTTTTTTTGGCAGTCTGCTTTCGCTTCGTTAGTTGATAATAGTAGCAAACCTACAGAGTACCTTTGTATAAACAGGTGTGTTCTTCTCTATGAAAGTGAATGTTACAGGTTTGCTACTTTCAACCAACGAAGCGAAAGCAAACGTCATCAATAACATTGCTACAAACTCCGAAGCGTCATTTTATATGTCAGGAATATCTCCTCCCTTACAACAATGTTGACGTGTAAACTGTTTTCGAACTCGGGACGTTTAGGACGACGAGCTAACGCCTTACCTACTTACCTACCAGAGCTCTCTGTGATCTTTCATCACCTATACGCTTGTCCTATACTCCATTGTGCTGGTGTTACTTTTAATTATCGTTTATGCATGTTCTACTGTGTGACAGTACCCAGTACAAACTAAATCGGTGTTGGTTTGGTTTATATTCTATTGACACACAACGTTTGGTACCGATTTGAGTGTGTGATATGTGGAGGCTTGGGTGTAAGTATAAGAAATAACGACACAGTTTAGATTTTCTAACTTTTATTTGCATGCTACCGAGTGCACGTTCATCGGTGTTCTAATTTGGATGGAGTGATATATCAATAACAACAAAGGCGTAACTGAAATATAATTGTGTAAACGTGCTTAAGTGTGATATGCGTATAAATTACAAGATCTACGACTACACAAAAAGAGCTGAAAGACTGAAGAATTTCCTCATTCTGCGACGGGAGCAAATTGAGTACCGGTGTAACACGGAAAGCGCATCTAGAAGTTACTTTTGGAATCTCAAATAGTTGATCACGATGTATTCATCATTGAGTTATTCATTGAAAGAAACTGATTAGGGTTATTGCTACTATGGTACGTCTAGTACCTGAGGGAAACAACATGAACTCAGGAATGGTGAATGGGTATGATTGCTGACCTTGGCCGGTTTACCCTATGAGGCATTACCTCTGTTCTTCACTTTTCATCTCCAAATAAAAAGTAAATGATTTTAGTAGGTTGAAGGAAGGAATTATGATTTCAAACTTGATTACTCTATATCCAAGCTATGGATTAAGGATCCAAAAAATTGCCACCTGATTAAAGGAATTTCTAGAGGCGCGCTCAAACTTCTTCCTACTTTGTGATGCACTAGATAAGTAGAAACGAAAATTTGCTTTTGACGTCTACTCGACGTTCGAATCGGTCAAAGTTGTACCATTAAATGGATCATAAACTTTTCAGGTGAACAATTCCGGCACCTGCTTGAAGTGGACAGAGAAAATGAACAAAATTCGTGGGAAAACGTTGAGTGAGGATCTCAGCACCTCGAGATGTATGAATCTCCAGCGCGTTAACCATTTCGCCAACACGGCCCTCTCTTCTTTCTCGGCCATAACTGAAAGAATACATTGTATCTCATTAAGACATCAGATGTGGGCTGCTAGGAACTGTTAGGCATTTGATACATTGGACGCACCGGTTTCCTTTCCCTCTTGGTGTCGTTACTCTATCGACATTCCTGTTAGTCCTCCCATATTCATCTCTCAAATCGGCTTTAATCAGCTGGGTGGGTGTGGGGGGAGGGATGGGCAGAGTAAGTAAAGTATGGAGTAATATGAAGGAGGCATAAGTAGGACAGCCAACAGACACACACACACACGCCTTTATTTTGTTGCTGTTTTATTTTTGTTATTATTGCTATATTATTAGGCTTTGGTTTACTGAGCCATACTGCAAACTGCTTGGTACAAATGTCAACTCATATATGTGGAGAAGACATAGCATAAATAATGTGGACAGTGGTTTTAAATTAATTTGCTGTTTCATATATGTTCAATACTTAGAGCTAAGGAATCTTCACGTATCAAATTTAGCCAGAAAACAAGAAGTAGTGTTCAAGAAAGAATGAAAGGCAAACACACAGAGATTAACAAGAGTATGCACTTACAAATAACAAATCATATTTCACATAAACATAGTATTATTTCGTGTAAACCAAATAAGGCCTTTCTTGAATGACACCTCAGGTTGGCTGCCGCATTATAAAATCAACTTCATTCAATATTTCGGCGATCCAGCTGTTCCCCATCTTTATCAGAAACCTGCTGCTGTGTCCTGTTGAAAATTGATGCCAAGGTTGCAGGTCCTCGTAATACACAGGCCTCTGAGGACACTTTCTATACTCATTACTCCGGGAAAGGCTAAAATTTCATACAGGAACTTTATTTATCCTCCTGGGTTTTGAGCTTGGGTTTTGCGAATGAAAGTTTTCTATTGGTTTCAATGAAATGTTCTGGGACCGAATAAGATTGAAATACCAAATTTTTTAAAAAAATCTTGTGAATCATAAAAGTATTAGGACAGGCACACTCACATATACTACATCACTCATCAAACTCGTTTTCCATCCTAATAATGACCAATTTTCACAGATTATCTTCAGAGATTTCATTTGTAATCTAACAACTGAAGTATATAAGCATTTTTACGTAAGTCCCGCAAAATGTTAGTTAATTATTATGCCATAAAATACTATCATAAAATTGTTCACTCCAGTGCCTTCAGAAAGTACGTTGCACATTGTTGTAAATTTTATTGATTGCTGCATGAAACATCAAATTGACACAGATACATGACAATGTTTTGTAACATATTTATCAAAGCTCTGTAAGCAAGACTCGAAACGTTTTAACAGTCTCTCACTTTCTCGACTATATAAGTCTGCTCCTTGGCCACGGATCTATTGTAGATCAGCTGTGCAAATATCTTCATCGTCGGAAAATCTGTGATTGTTATGAATCAGTTCCTCGATACCTTCACATTGTCGTCTATGCTAGACGTACAATTCGATGGTCTCCATTGGCGATCAGCATGACCCTCATCTGACCTGTTTGGTCAATCTGTTGGCAAAATTTCACTGTTGCTGAACCCGATATTGAATGTGGTCCATACAGCGTCAAAATTCACGGTTATGCCCACAGTGATCGTACTGTCCCATTTAATTTAAACTGCAGAACGGTGTCTGGAGGACAACCAGAGCATGTACTGTCTCCCGACAACGCGTCACACTTGTTGCACAAGCATGGGCCAACATGTGTCACTTACTTTTCCAAGTCCGTATGTATATGACACTTTAAACTGTTTCTTATATTTGCTATCTGTCTCTTTCGCTCTGTCTCTCCGTCCGAACAGGCCAAGAAGGCCCAACGGTTCCGACCGGCCACCGTGTCATCCTAAGCCCGTAGGCATCATTGGATGCGGATATGGAGGGGTAAGTGGTCAGCAAACCGCTCTCCCGGTCATAGGTCAGTTTACAAGACCGGAACCGCTACTTCTCAAACAAGTAGCTCTTCAGTTTGCCTCACAAGGGCTGAGAGAAAATACCGCTTCTCAGACGGGCTCGGCAGACAGCATGGTGGCCCATCCAAGTGCTAGTCCAGCCCGACAGCGCTTGACTTCGGTGATCTGACGGGGATCGGTGTTATTACTGCGGCAGGGGAACTGTTATGGAATTGCAAAAAATAAACTTCTTTCTCTTTCTCTGGAACTAAACGTATTCTGCATTTAGTGTCCTATACAAATGTGATTTGGAGAAGATCATTACAGCAGAGGTCAAAGCTCTCCAGTACGCAGATGATTTATGCCTTTTTTCTACACTTAAAGGCCAAATCTCTGTGCCTGACGTAAGACAGGCACAGCACTCAGAATCAACTTTTACAAGGTTTATTCAACATCTCAGGTAGATACACTGTATGAAACATCCTTACTGTTCCATTGGCATAGGCTTTGGTGTTCTGGTTCGCTTCCTCATTGGAAAAGCGTAATGTTTGTCATCATATTCCGCCTTCTCTTCTTCGCTCTCTTCTACGTCTAGTATTCTCTGCTGTGAATGTGCCGAATGGAGACTTAGCGCTACACCTATAAAAAGCATCACTGTGTTGTTTTGAGGAAGTAAAAGATCTCTTACTCTATAGCGCAGGGTATAGTAACATTTTGAAGCGTTATCTATAGTGAGACTAGTCCAGAAGTACAGAAATTACCTATATTTCTTAAAACCATGCTAACGCTGGGATAAGGATGTTTCTTGAGTCAACCTACTTTGAGCTTGCCGAAACGAAAGTACGTGATGAACAGAAAGCACGTGGAGCGAAGTACAAGCCACAATCGAGGACAGCGAATTTACTTACTTTCTGAGTTAGAAGAAAATAAAATTAGTATGTAGCGTAAACGCATCAGAAGGAGTGGGGAGGATATTTGAAGATCCCTATGATATAACAAACCATGAGCACTTGTTGGAATGGGAACCATCAGTTTCACAAGGTTTTGCTCTAATAAGTTTTGATGTGTTTCCAAGTACTTGTAGGTAAACAGATAGTTATCTGGGTCTCCTTCTTTCTTGTGTGTTCTGACACTCGCAGAAACGGATATCCCTGACATCTACCAAATGTAAGTGGTTAGGATGAACTAATGGTTCATACGAATGAGTACCAAGATAGTTTTCAGCTTCCTGCCTGTCTGAAATTCTCGAAGACAGGAGAACCTTCTAGTAACTGGCTGGATCGAAGTGCCGCATTGACTTTACGGCCAGTTTCCGCACCCACAGCTGGAAATCGGAGAATGGTAGAATGACGTTCATCACACATCCATAACCATTGAAATTCTTCGCCAGATTTTCGACTATGTCTTCTCAAACAATCACACATGATGTGGGGGCCATAGCAATGAGATTCTCATGCCTTCTCGTTTATTTCTCAATGGTTGTCGCAAAATTTCAAGTACCTGAATATTCATCTTACTGTTACATTTTATTTTGAATAGAGTGGAACACACTTTTTGAGTTCGAGACTACTGCAGGTTCTGGAGCCTCACATAAATACCTATTGTCAGAGCCTCTCGAATTGCTGCCGCTTCTGCAGTAAAATATGAACGTGGTGGCAGACGATGTTCTTAGGAATGCTTCAGCTGCGGGAGAAGTAATACGCATCTTTCTGCTCAAGTCTCTCGAAATTAAAAGCAATCAGTATAAAAGTGAACAAAGTGCGTCAGTAAAGTTTAAAGTAGGGAGCGAAAATGGAACTCATTGTGCCACAGCAATGTTTCATCGTACTGTATATAGTGAATACCGAGATATTACATCTGATACGGGACAGGATTTCTGAGTTTGTCTATGGATGTATCTGTTTGAACCCAACTGTAGATACTGTGCACTGAGCCGATGCTTTTACTAGCAGAGGGCAAACACTCCTCATTTCCGATGTAGACCTTGTGTGCGGAAGACACTCTCATTTGTCGCAGGAGCATTAACCTGTATTGGGCTGCTGCGCTATTTGGGTTTTAAAATATCTCTCCAGGTACTGACGTCGAACACGCAGCAGAGTCTCAACGACTTCTCCTGGTAAGACATTCTTGTAAGTTGATCGCATTTCTCCAAGGCCCACAAGCCTGCACCCGAACTGTACTAAGTCCAACTGATGAGGTGCACCTTTCGCAGCGGTATGGTACAACGATCATTATAATCGATGATGCACCGGACGAAGACAAAGTTACAGTGTGCACACCGAGAAGTTCCAGCAGCAGGTCTTACTGCATTAATGCTGTGTCTTTTCGTGGTTACATAGTGGGCTAAGAGAACTATAGAAAATTTCATAGTCAAACTGTTAGGTCACTGGCAGTCATAGTCATTTAACGTATAAATGGCTCTTCCTGACAGTAGGCATATTATTTGGTCCGTAAGTGTTGAAAAAAGCCACAAATCGTCTGCATACTGGAGAGATTTAACCTATGGTGTCATTATCTACATCTACATCTACATTTATACTCGGCAAGCCACCCAACGATGTGTGGCGGATGGCACATTACGTGACACTGTCATTACCTCCCTATCCTGTTCCAGTCGCGTATGGTTCGCGAGAAGAACGACTTCCGGAAAGCCTCCGTGCACGCTCGAATCGCTCTAATTTTACATTCGTGATCTCCTCGGGAGATATAAGTAGGGGGAAGCAATATATTCGCTACCTCATCCACAAACGCGCCCTCTCGAAACCTGGACAGCAATCTACACCGCGATGCAGAGCGCCTCTCTTGCAGATTCTTCCACTTGAGTTTGCTAAATATCTCCGTAACGCTATCACGCTTACCAAACAACCCTGTGACGAAACGCGCCGCTCTTCTTTGGATCTTCTCTATCTCCTCTGGCAACCCGACCTGGTACGGATCCCTCACTGATGACCAATACTCAAGTATAGGTCGAACGAGTGTTTTGTAAGCCTCCTCCTTTGTTGAAGGACTACATTTTCGAAGCACACTCTCCCAATGAGTCTCAACCTGGTACCCGCCTTACCAACAATTAATTTTATATGATCATTCTACTTCAACTCGTTCCGCACGCACACTCCCAGATATTTTACAGAAGTAGCTGCCACCAGTGTTTGTTCCGCTATCATATAATCATACAATAAAGGATCTTTTTTTCTATGTATTCGCAATACATTACATTTGTCTATGTTAAGGGTCAGTTGCCACTCCCTGCACCAAGTGCCTATTCGCTGCAGTTCTTCCTGCATTTCGCTGCAATTTTCTAATGCTGCAACATCTCTGTATACTACAGCATCATCCGCGAAAAGCCGCATGGAACTTTCGACACTATCTACTAGGTCATGTATACATATTGTGAAAAGCAATGGTCCCATAACACTCCCCTGTGGCACGCCAGAGGTTACTTTAACGTCTGTAGACGTCTCTCCATTGAGAAAAACATGCTGTGTTCTGTTTGCTAAAAACCCTTCAATCCAGCCACACAGCTGGTCTGATATTCCGTAGGCTCTTACTTTGTTCATCAGGCGACTGTGCGGAACTATATCGAACGCCTTCCGGAAGTCAAGGAAAATGGCATCTACCTGGGACCCTGTCTCTAATATTTTCTGGGTCTCATGGACAAATAAAGTGAGCTGGGTCTCACACGATCGCTGTTTCCGGAATCCATGTTGATTCCTACAGAGTAGATTCTGGGTTTCCAGAAACGGCATGATACGCGTGCAAAAAACATGATCTAAATTTCTACAACAGGTCGACGTCAGAGATATAGGTCTATAGTTTTGCGCATCTGCTCGACGACAATTGTTGAAGACTGGGACTACCTGTGCCCTTTTCCAATCATTTGGAACCTTCCGTTCCTCTAGAGACTCGCGGTATATGACTGCTAGAAGGGGGCCAAGTTCTTTCGCGTACTCTGTGTAGAATCGAATTGGTATCCCGTCAGGTCCAGTGGACTTTCCTCTGTTGAGTGAGTATGTTCTTCACATCTCGTGTGTACATTAAAACCAGATAGTGCGCTGATCTGAGCGTTTAGGGAGTCCTCTTGAGTTTGTATGAGTAATTTGTTTTTAATTCTTACACACATGGTACTGTGCTTTGCAAAGATTTGAACACAAAACAAAATAAGTCTTTCAAGAGCTCTTTTAGTAAACGCCGACAAGCTGACAACGGGATGGGTGTGTAGGAAGTTGGACTTCCATGCACCGATTTAGATTAGGGAACTGGAACCATTATTTGAACTGTTCAGGAAGGTAGCACTCTCTAATTCAGATGTCGATAAAGTTCGTTGAAAGGTCGTGAAGGGACTATTTGTCACGAGAGAGAGCCAGGACAGTGAACATAATCCATTCCAAGGACTGAATTCGTAGAGGACTTCCGTATTTTATTTATCTCTTTCATCTCAGACGAGAATCTTAGGAAATGATCATATGCGATGACTGCTGGGTGGAATTTATACACCCAGTTAAGAGGTTTTCACAATTTTTAGAACATGTTAGTTTCAGCATTTATCTCCCAGTTGCACGGACAATCTTCCACAGATGAGAAGATGTTCTAGTCGACGTTCGGCAGTCTCTGGTGAGTTCCGTATTCCACCGACCACGGAGTTCGTAACATGTAACTAAGTGAAATGTCGCTTTTGATACTAGAAATCGGTTGCATTTAATACTCTGAAGAATGTGTAGTAAGATACTTACACCGAGCCGGTCTCTGGTAAACTTACTTCTGCAACTGTATTCTCACTTTTTGAAGGAGTGCCAGTTTGCGATAATGATGTTCCAGTGACTTTTAGGAAAGAACTGCAAGTCTCTTGCTGTCGCTTCCATCGTCCAGGTACCAGGAAATGTTACCTGATCCTGGTTTTTGATGCAATACCGACCGAGTACAAATATTCACTTTTGGTGGGAAGCATTACGTGAGCCAAAATAGTGGCGAAGAGACTCCAGGATACGACAGCCGTCGTTGAGGACTATATGGTGACTGTCTTCCGTTACATTAGGTGAGCTCTGTCCTGGGTCTCTGTTACACGAACTTCCCTAAATAGAAGTGTGAGCGATGAAATTCCCGCAGAGGTCCAGCGGCTGCTCAAGTTTGAGCAACAGTACTTTCCACTCTTACTTCACCTATTTCAGTTCTATGGGATTAAAAACCGGCTGACTGGGTATATAATACAGATCGTAATTTAATTCGTGCTACCGATATCTCCAGTCCTGGGGTAGGGGAACTAATGTGTATATCCGAGAAAGTAAGTTCCTTCCGCAGCAGGACAGCGGCACCCACTTTAGAGTCAAGTCTGGCTGACCTGATAACAAAGAACCTTCTACAGGTGATATACCTATCTAGTTTGGATCACGTTTCGGAAATCCAAGCAGCACACACATTTTTTATATGGAGTTCTTGTAGCAGGCTCTGTCTGTTGTCTTCGACTGACCGAACATGCCACTGAAGGACCATGAAAGCAATGATTGGAAATAATGGCTAGAGTTAAAATTATTACGCCTCTCGTGTTTAACTCTGCTCTGATAAGGGAATATACCTCACTTGTTAATATGATAATCCAGATATTATCTCGGAGTTAACTGCAGCTGCCATTCGTTGTGGACGTCCTGAACACTGACACTGTGTTACGGCTTGGTAACATTTAATTCCAGTTCGCCTGGGATAAAAGAAGCAGCAGATATTGTGTGAGCCTCCATTGTGCCTCATAACTCCTCACTTGATGTAACATAAAACTAATTCGAAAACATCTGCATACCCGCACTGTTCGATATTGCACTTCACCGCAGTCCCATTGAAGCTGAAGCATTGATCGAAGCATATAATTCATTTTTTCTCAACGTTTTGAAAAAATACGTCTATTAACGCAGATTTTACAGTTTCAAGAGGTTATTCCGACAAACTGAGGCAAGGGTCAAACTCTTGTCGGAGACAGCCCACAAAAAAAATCTCAACTTTCTGATTGCTGTGTAGTCCACGTTTGAGACGGCTTCATCGTTGTCTTAATGTGTAGGCACTGGTTTACGCGTATAGTGATTTTGTTTTGGCTTCTCAGGTGCTACGCAGCATTTTCTGCTGTTCGTGCCTTCCCTGCAGGAAGAAAACGAAGAAAGCGAAGACAGAAACAGCTTATGTGGAGCGCTACACAAGTAGGAAAGAGTGGAAGAAAGACCTTGATGCTGGAATAATGGATCTGAACATGGTGAGCAGCTCCAAGACGTATCAAAAACGGCACAGCGAAGTTAAAGCATTACTGAAATTAGTAACAATGTTTATTCTTGTAGCAAAATCTGTTCTTTTAATTTCCCAGTTTTTTTCAATATTCCTACTATTTGTTTTAGTTTTCTGGTTTATATTAAATCTTAAATTAGACCCTACAAACATATACAAATTTTTGTTGTCTACTTCTAATTTTGGAGAACTGTTGTTAGTCTTTCTTTGATATCTTTACGTTCTCAACGGTAATATAAATTCGACGAGATGGCTTCAATTATCACACTCAATTTCCAAGTACAGTTCTTTATTTTATGCACTTCAGAGATTATAATTGTTGTATCATGTTATGTTCATCTGAACAGTCAAAAGAGACACTCTCCTTTATTGTTTGTGGTTCACTATCCAAATCTCTTTGCCCTCAGCCACCAACGATCACTTCCCATTAAGAAGTTCAAATCTCACCTTAAGATAATATTACGTGTTTATGAAGCAACTATATTTTCATAACTAATAAACATATATTTAAATAAGAAGCGTAGTATTATATAGTCGAAATATTTGTTTTATAACAGGACAAATACTAACAATTAAATAAATCCGTACAAATAAAGTAATGGATGTGTTATTAATAATTGCAAACCATATAGTGTTTGTTCGCTTTCATTATTAATTTCTGCAGCAGTATTATCATAAACATACGTTTTAAACGGAATTTGTTCACTTTGTTTGCATTAGAACTATCCTTGCGTTTATTAATAGGGAAAATTTGACTGAAAGCATTGGCACTTACGAATACTTGCTTGTTTTGCCATTTGATAACACTGCTACATTATTCGATGGAGAAGTACTGGCTTTGTGGCATCAAATCCGAGGTTCTGGAACTATATAAATACAAGAACAATTGGCAATGAAACTTAGATGTTATCAAAATACTGGAAACCATTTAGGCCATTGAGAAATATTCTGTAACGGTGGATCAAGTATGTTTACTTAGGGAGGTACCTAAACGAAACAATTGCCCTACAATAATAGGGAGTAATATTATGGGCGTGAACCATTATAGAAAAAAGATATAGTACCTTTAGAGCAAGTATAGAATTTCAGAAACAGTTACACCGTGCGATGAATCTGAATTATTATATGCGGCTAAATTTATTCCATGTAATAATTTATCAGGACACCTAATTCATGTATTAACAAGGTATTACACTAATTAATTTACTGCAGCAGATGATTTATGGTGGTATTATTAGCATAATTTTACATTTTCGTTTCCAAGTTTAATGTTTATATTTGTATACAAAATTTACTATGTAACTTAGAGTTCACATCTATGCATAAACGTGTACTGATGTAATTACTAAGCAAAATATCATCTTAGGCGTTATACACACCCTGGGCCACAGATAGTCAATTATGGTTATGGAAAATGAGTCTGTTGACGGGTTTCATTTTTCTTCATGGGCTAATCTTTTTATATCAATATGTTTACCACACTGCGTCGGCAGTTAGCAGCAGTCCCATTAACCTGCGTCCAATCCTGTTGAGCACGTTCCATTAAAGGCTTACCTCACCTTTTCACTCTTGTGCCTCTCATTTCCTACTTTGTTTGATTTATCATTTTATAACCGCTCCCTATAACACAATGAAACACATTGTTCAGAATTTACATTTATCGACTGAGTATGTGACCAAAAATCCATTCAAGTGTGGCAAGTCTAATCTCTAGAGTAT
This sequence comes from Schistocerca nitens, assembly GCF_023898315.1. Taxonomy (NCBI): domain Eukaryota; kingdom Metazoa; phylum Arthropoda; class Insecta; order Orthoptera; family Acrididae; genus Schistocerca; species Schistocerca nitens. Next base: position 623,785,613 of record NC_064620.1, on the reverse strand, counting down.
TCTTATGTGTTAGTTATATACAATACTACTTGAGTCAGTAATGGCAAAAACAAAACATCCACAGTTTATGGAGTACGGGCGCTTCAGAGAGAGAAGGGAGCCAGAATATCCGTCCATCTTCGAGATCTTTCCCTGTCAGCCGACTCCAGGACCAGCCCCTCGCATGAAGAAAGAAGAGAATAATAAGGACGACACTGGGAAGGACGGCCGTGCAGTGGTGAGCGAACATCAGTACTACCGGGTTTGCATCGCAGAATCAGTCACTCTCCCAGACAGCTCTCTCATTTTTACACGTGGGCCTAAGTAAGGAACGCACTTTGTTGTAATCCATTAATACAAAATAGCAGTGGTTACAATATCCTAAAGTAAATGTGACATAAAACGGAATGCTATTGCTGTGGAAAGTAAACTTCCGTTGTAAAATTACAAGGATACGTAGTATACCACCAGTTTGAAACAAGAGCTAAAAACGCATGTTAACAGTCGATTCAGTCTTACATGGTTTCGCATGTGCATTCGACATGCTATCTCAAGTGTTCAGTACACGATGTACGATCATACGGAGTGTTAGCTTCAATACCTGTTCGTGAAACTAAGTGCTGCTATGAACTGCAGTGGGCATATGCTGTCAGTAATAAGAGGCACAAATTCGACTTTAGCTTCTATTCAGTAGCTGCACGAGAAATACACACGACACCAATGCGACATAATATGGTTTACAGTTCCAGTGCTTGTGGCCTCCATCAATGCGACATGCAGAATAAGGTTTGGAAACATGAAGAATAGTTAATAAGAATATAAGTAACCAGACCAAACGTCACGAAAATATAAAAAAGACTTGCATAGTGTGTGTGGCTATTAAACAAAAGGTAACGATGGGGTCGTAATCTCTTCGTGTAGTCTTCCAGAACGTGAATTTGTGATAGACTAGGCAGCGCCATTGAGCTTTACACGAATATTCACGTGACGATCAGAGGATCAAGTGAGAGAAATTATGGTGGTAACAGAGAGTATTATAAATATAAATGCAGGTTCACACCAGCAAATTTTCTTGTTTACAAATGCCTGCGTATTTTACTATGTTCTTGCTGTACGTATACTTCTGCTCTACTGTCGCATGTATGAACAAAGATGCATCACAACCGTTATATACAAAACGGGTCACAGACAATGTCTATGTTTTTCGAGTCATATATCGATTGACTTTGTTCAGCTTTTTTCATATGGTGTGTACTACACAGTCCGCGGACAACAATCTGGTGTTTATACACTTTGCACACCTTCACATTCTTCCTCTTTCAGGTGCGGGGTTCATAATTCCTAGATTCCTTATCATTATTCGTGTCAACTAACCTTTATTCTGTTAAGTAGACCCCATTAAAACATTCTGTACCCATTTCATTCGTGTGCCTCTCAGTTCCCTATGTGTCTTTGATATATTATTATTTGACAAACGCCTATAGCATCACATTTCACATTCGTTATTATACACAATTATGGTCTGCGTACTGAATGTACCATCTCTTTAACAAAGCTAAGTCAGTTGTCTAAAGTTTCCTTCAATTAGACATATGGAATCCTTGCTAAATAAGCGATAGTAAAGTCAAACCATCTGCAGGGCCACGCTGTTGGGCGCGTCAAGAAGAGAAAGGCAGCCGAAGAAATACCACCTTCTGATGACCGCGAGCGCAAAGATACCGAGCAGCGTCGCCGTCGCCGCAAGAGACGTCATAATAAACTGGTCGCCACGCCGCAGGAGGGCCCTGCTGGGGTAAGTCAGCGTCATTACTGCCACGAAGAGCAAGCAGGAGGGGGCGGCCAAACAGGTTCAGAGCTACGAAACAACAGCTACTTCTTAAACTGCACGCATTGCAGAATCAGCCACTCTGTCAGATCATGTCTATCGAGAATTTCTGATGCTCCAGACACGCCTCCTCGACTACAAATTCAGGAAGGACGATTTAAGGGATTCGCTCTATTAAAATCAAATAACAGATTGGTTACAACTCGCTGAGGTAATTCTTTGATCGTACGGATAGTTATTACTGTGGGATAGTAAGGACCGATGTAAAATATCAACGGGTTCGGAACTTAACACTCGTGCGAAACACAGCAACTTCAGACAGCTTCATATACGAAAATTATAGATCTGCAGTTGTGCAAGTCACAACTGACCAATGACTACTGCCAGTCGGGGACACATCGAAGTGTGGAATGACGGGGAATGAAACTGTTTGACTCATTTTAAACGCAAGTATGCCGATAACCGTTTTATGTGATTTATGTAAACACGGAGAACCGCAGTCCGATTGACCGAGGTGAATTTAACTGAGCACATACTGATATCGCGTAGTGAGCCTTATGCAACTCGACCCATCACCTGGTTAAAGTTTCTTGTGGAAATACCTTCTTCGTTCAGCTTGTCTCTTACAGCGACATGAAATATCGCCTATGTATCAGACTGGAGAGCTGAACTGCTCGATTGGTTGGCTCAGCAAAGGGTGAGCTTAAGTACCTCTGGCTCCAATTTGATTGCGTCTTTAGCTATTTGCTAACAAGGAAAGAGAAAGTTAGCTGCACGGTGGCTATAAATCGTAGTGTCATACGGTCGCACAGCCAGTCCCAAAATGAGCACAAATACTGGCGCCAGGAGCTATCACATCAAAGAGAAAACTACCATGTACGTAAAGATATAGGTATAAGTGGTATTAGCCCAGACTGTTAACGGAACTGAACACTACGGTAGTATACACTCGTACGAAACCACAAGCTGCACTCATGAGACAGTAGGGAACTAGTAAAGTACTCGGGATCAATTACAACAATTCGGCCATTTATGCTTGCAAGAAAGTGATGACTCACCTAACGTACATTGTAGAAGTGAAGTGACTACCTTAACATAGCAGAAACTTGGTAAGAATTAGTCGAAGTTAATCAGACTTCGGATACATTCCAACTATGTTAATGAAATCTGTGACTGACACAAATGGCATACTGGGAACAACTTAAGTTTTTTAAAACAGAAGTGACGAATGAAGAGCATCAGTGCAGTCTTTTCTGGTTTATTATAATCCCATCAACAGTTCTTGACATGATGAGATAAGAATGAGTTTGGAATTACATAACTTAGCCAGACTATTTGTGTGAAATAGTAGTAATAACAGCCAGCAGAGCACACACGACGTCAATGACACAAGTCGGAAAAATGTGTTACTGCCTCCCACTGGAGCGAATCAGAGATGGCCCAGGAGCCTTGGTGCAGGTTCTGATAGGATTACTCCCAGGCTGAAACCAGATGTTATCCCATCTGTACGTCCACTTCATCCGTGATCAGCATAATAACTGAAGTTTTAGCACGTAACGATACTAAATAAGAGCACGGACAATGTACACGATTTAAAGGGCTCTAATATGACAGGTGTGAACTAACAAAATTGTGCTGTGTTAATAACCTTACAGCAGATATAGGAGCTCTGATACTATACAGGAACAGTGCGAAAATCTACTACGTGTCACTAAATTCTTTCAGTATAACGAGTAATGTTTTATGGGCGCAACTGACATATAGGTAGTTAATAAGTCCACATGCTTCACTTTTAGTTGAAAGTAATACTTTTCTTTGGCACAAGATTCTGCACAATAATGTAAAAATAATTCCGTTTTCGTTAGGAAGCTCCCTTAGTGAGGTTACGACAAAGCCATCGACATACCTGTGTGGAACTCAGAAGTATCTGTACCGGGTGACCTTACCGATAAACAAATCGCTTCCCACTCTCCTGAGTACCAGCCAATCAGATCCCTTATAACAGTGCAAAATTCTCCATTCCCTATTTAGTTTAACATAATAAACCAGTCATAGGTTCATTGTGCTGGAGCTGAGAAACCGGCAGCTTATGACTCCCACCATCTCTCCTATATCACGTTTAGGCAATCAGGCGTTCTCCATGTAGACTCATGTGAGTTCTGTTCTTCCATTCCAGAATTTATTTGCATTATCCTATGTCAGTGCTCGCACGTTTCTTAGCAGATTCAACAAAATTTCAGTTAGTTTCGCTGCAGCCTGTCATCTCAGCGAGCTGTGCTGTTAAGCACACAAGATCCAGATGGTGTTTCGTCTCACGCCAATCTTACCTGTTCACCGTTGTGGGACTAGGAGTTCGGAGAACATGGGAACACAACCTGTAGCTGCTAACTCGCGACGTGCCACCTCTGCGCCAGTGGACACGCCAAGTTAAAACGTGCAGATCAGCTTTCCATCATTTAGGATGCAGACACGAACAGTGCCTCTGCCGTCGGGCTCAGCCCACATGCAGTATACTGCAGTATACTGTGGCCTGACACCGACACACGCTCCCTTCTTCTGGTGGCCTGTGTTCAACGTGTAGTCAGTAGGATTCCGCTCTACTCATTTAAGCAGTCGCCCAGATTCAGGAAATAATAAGGAAATCTAGTGTTACGAAGGTAATCCCAAAAGTAAGGTATCCTATTTTTTTATATGTTTGTGTGGCAATGGAGCTCTCATTGGATGATACCGCCAAGTGCGAATTGCGCACATTTATCCAGTTTTTGAACGAAAAGGGCACTGCGTCGATTGAAATACATCGCCAATTGACGGAAGTGTATGGTGAGTCCTGCATGGATGTCAAAAATGTTGGTAAGTGGTGTAGAGAGTTTGCAGATGGTCGGACCGTAATTCACGACGAACAAAGGAGCGGGAGACCGTCAATTTCTGAGGAGACAATGATGAAGGTTGAGCAAAGCGTGAAGATCGGAGAATCACCTTGGATGATCTCTGCACGTTGGTCCCTGGGGTTTCCCGAAGCACCGCTCACAGAATTTTAACGGAAACATTGAACTACCAGAAGGTGTGCGCAAGATGGGTGCCACGCATGCTGACTGGGACCACATGCGGCAACGAGTTGATGCTTCCCGCCTGTTTCTTCTCCGCCTTGCAGAAGACCAGCACAACTTTCTGGACTCAGTTGTTATTAGGTTAAAAGAACGTTTGGCCGGAAAGTGATTCAGCTCCGTCGACAAGGTGAGAGAAGAGGTTCATAACCCTCTGAACAGCATGGCGGCGAGCTGGTATGACATGGGCATTCAAAAACCTACAAAAATGCTTCTACAGAAATGGTGATTATGTCGAAAAATAGCTAAATGTTCAAGCTGTAAACTAATGTTAACCATTGTAGAAACGAACAGGTCTATGTACTTATAAAAAAAATAGATCTTACTTTTGGGATTGGCTTCGTAGATACGAAAATCACTGACGTCAGTTTCAACAAAAACTCTTATTTTCTGCTTGGAATTGATTTCGATTCGGTGGGTTAGTGAAGTTAACGGAGTCTGACTATGGCACCAGACAGGGTTTACAAAAACGTTTGCACAACACACTGGTTTGAGATACATGCTTACTTTACTGTGTATTTGGCATACATAAGTTTGTGCTGTACTGTGTTAAGTAGTAAAGAAAATACATTCACGAAAGTTACCTACAAAACAGGCCACGAAAAATTGTTCATGTGGTTAGATCTATCACTTAACAGGCTGGTTTCATTCTTCTGTGTGAGCTAAACTCATTATGTCGAATGGTTCAAATGGCTCTGAGCAGTATGGGACTTATCATCTGAAGTCATCAGTCCCGTACAACTTAAAACTACCTAAACCTAACTAACCTAAGGACATCACATCGTCCACGCCCGAGGAAGGATTCGAACCTGTGACCGTAGTGGGCGCACGGCTCCAGACTGAAGCGCCTACAACCGCTCATCCCCGGCGGCCGGCTCTTTATGTCTTCTCGCACATTATGCATTGTTCTGTAAGAAACTGTTTCTTATATTCCAATCTAGGGACATCGTCTCAGCTTTTCCTATCAAGCGCTTGCGCAACTATTCATGGATGAGATAGAAATATTTATGTCAACCTCCCACTAATCATCGACCTTTCATTCTTGTATCCCACAGTTCTCTACCTTATTTAATATCATAGTTTTCAACTGACATCTTATAGCCTAAATTTAGGGGCTGCTAATTTAATATATAATCTGTTTAAGAATGCTAAGTTAAGTATCTAAAGCTTTATCTATTATTGATATATGCCATCCTAGCTTCATAAGTAACTATAACATCAAACCACCCACAGGTCCACGTTATTGGGCGCTTCAAAGTCAATCAGGTCGCAGAAGATAATCCACCGTTTAAGGATGAAGACAGGGACCTGCCTACAAAAAGAGAGGTGTGTCCCGAGGAACGAGATATAATGCTGGTCGATGCGCCGCAGGAGGGCCCCAGTGAGGTGAGTCGACATCATTGCTAACATTAAGAGTATGCGTGTGAGTGCGATGAGGAAACAGCTGGGTCTCCGATTGTTCACACTGCATAATTAGCCACTTAGACGGGTGATATCAATCGAGAAAATCTCATGATTTGCACATATCTCCATGACTGTAAAATGCAGTTGTCTCTCATCTTTACATGAAGAATTAACAGACTGATTCACGATATTAGAATCCAATAAAATAGCAACCTTGGGTTCGAAGACCCAAATGTAAATATAAAGTACAACTCAGGGAATGTAAGATTATGTTGTAAAACTGTCACGGGTTCGGCAAATATTACTCGTGTTACAGACGCTAGCCTACAACGATTGTGAGTCCGCCAACTGTAGAACTCTGTCATGACGGGTCTCAACGGTCCAAAGGCTGCTACCAGTCGGAGACACATCCGTTTAGCAGTACTGCACGTACCAGCAATGCTGTAAGATCAGCAGCTGAATTTCAGTTTGCGACAAAGTCGTAATTGACCTAGTGCAACCTATGGCATTTTCTGTGTAATACCATTTATGATTGGCTTGTCTCTTACAGAGATGTAAGACTTCGGAAAATATCCTACTGAATCACAGCTGGAAAATTATACGGTTGCTAGTGAGGGTAAGAACGTCTGGCTACAGTCCGATTGCTGCCGTCGTCATTTGCTATCAAGGATAACGGAAGTTCTTTAGATGCTGCTGTGTAATGCAAATTAGGACCACAGTAGCATATTTCGTCTAGTCAGTCACATCTTCAACAGTCACATTAGCGCAAAGAAATATCACAGTAAATGGCAAAACTTGCTATGCACTTATATACAAATAAGTACAACTAGGCAAACCTTTTAGTCGAGCAGAGCACTTCTGCGTGCTACACAGGAGTCTGTGGATATGAAACCAGCAGCTGGGATTAACTGCCGCCATGAATACCACTAATGAACATGTGAAACGGTAGAGGGCGGATAAGATAGGCACAACAGTTATAACACCTCAATGATTGTTGCCTACAAGCAGGTTATTATATCCCATCTAACACGGATGGTTGAAATGGTATAATTACTACATCTAGTACGTCCGCTTGATAACGGTACTTTGGTATCGTCTCTTGAAACAACTGAGCAGGATATATTCGGCCTCATAAACATTCCATCTGTGTAAATAAATGACCGTCTGACCTAAAGAACATTGTCATCCCTCTTCCAACACTGGTCAGACAATGAGAGCACAGTTCGATCCAATTTCGTGGGGTCTTCATTGCTCTGTTACAACACTTCTTCGAACATTGAAACAAACGTTGTCTGATAAAAGGAGTGTCCGTCCATACTATCAGTTTAACTTGAGAAGAAGTGCAGTGGCCCAGGTTATGAGAAACGATTACTGTCTCTCATTGAGGCGAATGATAGGTTTCCATCGTGTCTCCTTGCAGGTTCTGCTAGAGATACTATGCCCATATTAGATTTCAACACCATAATACTTAAGTTTTGGAACGAAAAAGATCATTAACAGTGTATTACCACATCCTTAATTGATGATAGTCTATAATGTGGAATTACTTTGTTTTCTAGAGATATAGTCTGCTTTAGAATTAAGCTGATTAAGTTACAGCTACAACAATAGTGAGGATTATACTCTGTTCCAAACTGAGCAACAAGTTTGAGGTAAAGCGTACAAATTATGATTTGACGTATTAAAAAACATTTACTTTGACACAGCTGTTGCGGATTGACAAAAAATTTACTCATAGACGGAGGTTAACAGTGCAGCGTGTGCGAGATACACTATGTGATCAAAAGTATCCCAACATCTGGCTGAAAATGATGCCCTCCATCGGTAATGCTGGAATTCAATGTGGTGTTGGCCAACCTTTATACTTGATGATAGCTTCCACTCTCGGAGGCATATGTTCAATCAGGTGCTGGAAGGTTTCGTGGGAATGGCAGCCAATCTTAACGGAGTGTTTCACTGAGGAGGAGTATCGGTGTCGTTGGGTGAGGGCTGACACGAAGTCGGCGTTCCAAAACATCCCAAAAGGTGTTCTATAGGATTCAGGTCAGGACTCTGTGCAGGCCAGTCCATTACAGGGACGTTATTGTCGTGTAACCACTCCGCGACAGGCCGTGAATTATGAACAGGTGGTTGATCGTGTTGAAAGATGCAATCGCCATCCCCGAATTGCTCTTCAAAAGTTGGAAGCAAGAAGGTGCTTAAAACATCAATGTAGGCCTATGCTGTGGTAGTGCAGCGCAAAACAACAAGGAGTGCAAGCCCTCTCCATGAGAAAAACGACCACACCCTAACACCACCGCCTCCGAATTTTACGCTGGCAGATGACGCTCACTGGGCATTCGCCATACCCACACACTGCCATCGGATGACCACATTGTGTACAGTGATTCGTCACTCCGCACAACGTTTTTCCACTGTTAAATCGTCCAATGTTTACTTTCCTTACATCAAGAGAGGCGTCGTTTGGAATTTATCGGCGTAATGTGTGGCTTATGAGCAGCTACTCTACCATGAAATCCAAGTTTTCTGACCTCCCGCCACTCGTAGTACTGGCAGTGGGTCCTGATGCAGTTTGTAATTCCTGTGCGATGGTGTGCGTAGTCTGTGATTATTACACATTACGACCCTCTTCAACTGTCGTCGGTCTCTGTAAAACAGACGAGGCCGGACTGTTCCCTTCCGTGCTGTACGTGTCCCTTCACGTTTCCACTTCCCTGGCACACCAGAAACAGTGGAGCTTGGAATGTTTAGGAGTGTGGAAATGTCTCGTACAGACGTATGACACAAGTGACACCCAATCACCTGACCATGTTCGAAATCCATGAGTTCTGCGAAGCGCCCCATTCTACTCTCTCACGATGTCTAATGACTACTGAGGTCGATGACATGGTGTGACTGGCAGTAGGTGGCAGCACAATGCACCTAATATGGAAAACGTATGTTTTTGGATGTGTCAGGATACTTTTGATCACACAGTGTAACTACATTTCTGTCCTCACATGTAGCACAGGCTACTTACTCAAACATGTACCATTTCCGAACATTTAAAGCCTCTTACCATTAGTTGTTCCACTTTCAAAACTTATCATGATCTCCTTCTTCTTCTTTGGTCTTTAACTATCAGGTTGGCTATCAGCAGCTTGGCAAGCATTTCTGTCTCCGGCCCTTTTGTTGAGTGCAGTATAGGTGGTGCAATTTGTGTCGTCCATGATACGGTTGATGTATACTAGACTATGTTTGTCTCTTGTGTACTTCCTTTCTGCTGTCCTTTCAGCAACACTTTTAATGACACCATAATTTCTCATCATATGGCTGACACATGTGGCATTCAATAAGCTTTAGGAGACGTAGCTGCATGTATCATTTTTCTTTCCGCCTTCTGGTATGTCCGTGTTTCACATCTCTACAGCGGCACACTCCACACAAAATCTTTATGGGGTCTTTCCTCAGGTATTGGGCTATGAAAAGAGATGAGTAAGGTTCCTGCTCTTGTTGAAAGCAGCTGTTGCCTGGTTTATCTGGCTTGCAGTATCCTTCCTTTCTCAGTCAGAGGGTCCTTTCACTCCATAGGGAGCAAAAGGATTCTACGGTCTCCAGTCCCTCTTTGTTAAGTGAGCACTGGGCAACGGTATTTTATCTACTCATCAAGATTTTTGCCTTAACTTTATTAATTTGCATGTTAGGAAGAAATGGGGCTGACTTTCATCTGCATCTCGCTTCTGTACTTCCGCACATTCACTTAACACTGTAGCATCATCAGAAAATCTCAGCATGTCTGTTACCTTACCTTCAATTTTAATTCCCCGTACAAGTCATAGTGTGTCCCTAAATTCATCTAGAGTCCTCCGAATGTATCCGCTGAATAAGATAGCAGAAAGTGAACAGCCCGGTCGTACACCTTATTTAACAGTTGCTTGCTCTTGATGTTTCCCGCTTCTTATCACTACCGTCTTTTCTCTGTAAAGTTACTGCAGTACTCCTCTGTTCTGATACATTGTGCCATTCACACTCTCAGCATCTCAAAAATCTGTCGCTATACTACACCCTCTAATTCTTTCTGTTTGTCGACGTAGGTAATATACGGCGTTCTGGGAGGTATGATCAGTCTTCAGAGATGGGACAGAGACGGTCATTCGAAGAAAAAGAGGCTAGTAAACATGGGCTCTACTATTAGCTTAAGATCTGCAAGCACTTGTTTTGTGTAAGGGATGCCTTTCACACCAGTGAAGCAGAACAAGTGCCCAAAGGTCTGAAGGTGAACACTTTACAGCCCATATTTACAGGAAATTTTTTTCGTGATTTGGGCCATACTTACACCCCTCAAAATATAGAAGACCAAGACGAGATTTCGTTACAGTATCGAAGATAAAGTGCTCGTAGCTGCATTTTAGAGTCCATATTTAGTAGATGGTTAAGCTTCGCATGATCGTTCCTGCCATACACTTGAATACTGACCATTCCTCCTATGGAACACTGCTGCATTCTTGGCTCTTGCTTAGTCTTGTCTCAGGTATTAGCCGTAATCCGAGTATTGCTTCTCGTGTGCCTACAGCTCCTCTAAAGGCAACTTGATCTTCCGTATTTTGTACACCTATGCTTTCTTCAGTCCGCGTTATAATGATAGAGGTCAAGATCTGGGTGGCGTGTGTTATCAAATTGAGGGTGCTGCATTGTTGACATTTGTTTGCAGATTCTTCCATTTGTGTTGGTGCTGTAACTATTCTTCGAAGACTGTTCGGTGTTCCCTGGTTTCGTGTGTAATTTGTATGAAATGGAACTGTTCTTAATGCAGATGTTGTCTAGCAACTTTGACGAGTTCTGCTGGTTTATCACCATACGTAATTTTTCTCTACTTTCCGTGCTGCTTGCTGAATTGCTAGGTTACAAACGCATCTCACTCCCGTCTCAGCTACTGTATTCCTGCCGGGTCCTGAGACCTTTATAATTGCACTTTGTTTTATGCACAAGTATAGGATAGCATCACTCCCTGTATTTTACCCCTGTGACCCTCAGAAATTGAATTCCTACCGATTTCCTTTTGCCTTGCAGCAGTCTGTCTTCAGAGTCCTGAGGTCGGAAATGACTTACTCGTCCCCATTCCTCCGCGCAACCTAAATTCATCTCCACAGAAATTCTCTGCTACCGATGTCTTCATTAATTCGTATTAGAATTTTCGTGACCATTGCGTTAACTTTGAAACTTGTTAGCATTTGGTCTGTCTGGGAATGGGAATATTACATGTTTTAGAAAGTATGAGTGTATTTTGCCTGCTTAGGCACCTGTTTCAGGTTCCCTACCAGTGATCTTAACAATTTTGAAACACTGTAGTGTACGCCAAGAGTCTTATTTCGAATTGGGTCTTTTACTGCTGTGTCAAACTCTTTTTAGTGTACCATATTTCACTTAGAATCGTCATCCATTCCCTTTTTTAAGTCGGCTTACTTTGTAGGACCCATTCTGACGTTAAACCCAGCTTTCAGATCTCCGTCCTTTCGTTCGTAATGGCTTCCCAGGTAAGCGTTTGATATTTATACATCTGAATCTCTCTCCTCTAACGGTTTCCATAATTTTCCCGTATATGGCATCTAACATTTCTATTGTTACACAAGCTTCTATTGTTTCGCGTGTCTTCTGCATCCAGCCTTGTTTTCCCGTTTTCAGCTTAATGCAAAACTTATTTTTACGTGTGTATATTCTCGTTTGAGGCTTCACTTCCTGTTTTTCTTTTTTACTTTTCTTCTTTAAACAGTTGAAATCAGCATGTGGTGAATTAGACGAGAATTCTATTGGAAACAATATTTCTGCCCATTTTATTCTTAACTGCCCTATTTACTTCATGTGTTCAAGTTTTCCATTCGTCTTCTAATGCAATGATTCCCTTTTGTCACTTGGTTTTAGACTTACCTCGGACCATTTTTCCAGATTTCAATCTTTCTGCAGCTTCTTCAGTTTCGATTAGGCCGTTATATCCAATAAAGTATGGCTATAGTCCAAACTGCTACTGGAAAGGACAACGTGTTTAAAATCTGGTTTCAAAATCTCTGTCTTGTTAATACACAATTTCAGCGGCTTTGAAATCATAGGAAATAAGAGCCAATGGGGAATTATGCGTCATTTGCGAATCCCCAAACCGCATAACGCTTGTAACTGACACAGTTCTTCGTCGGGTGGTAGTGTCACTTTCCGAGTCTATACCAGCACTACACAAGGCGAAACGAGCGACATACGTAAAATTTATATCCTGTACTTCAGTTGACGTATACAGGTCAACTGAAGAATAGGATACCAATGCTAACGAAAACGAAGAAATCGACGCACGTTAAATTCGCATCCCATACTGCAATTAACCTACACAGATAGACTGAATTTCGAGATACAACTCATATATGTCAACTGAGGTATTCTACGCTAGCACTACGTTTATCCTTTTTTTATTATTTTTTACTGCAGCACTAGGACTCAAACAAGCGATAACCTTAACATTATAACGAAATATTACTGGACGTTATATATGTCTACCACCTGTTTTTCTTTCCCACATTCCTTAGTTTACGAACACTTGTCTCAGCTGTTGAATCTGTGTAGTAAATCATCTCTGGCAAATTCTGACGTCATTGGTCAGAGCCGACGGGTTGTATCCCGTTCTTCAGTAGGCCCGAAACATTTAAGTTACAGATATGCTGCTAGTATGAGGATCACAGCGATACATTATTGTGCAGTTGGTGATAATGGAAGACCCTCTTTTTCATACCATACACTAAGTCATCAGCTTCTAATGCCTATGCCGGAATAATATTCCAATATCTTACTCGCTAAATGTTAAACATTACCACTACAATTGAAATTTTGAATTTCATTGGAATCTGATATAAAACAGTGATGATCTATGTAAACCTCTAATTCGCCGTATGATTGAAAACTCTTAACAATTATTATTTCATACTGTAAGCTCTAGTGTATAATGTTGTTCCTAGTTTAACCAAGCACCTAACACTATGTTGGTATCCTAGGTGGATGCTTCCAAGATGGATCAAGAGGAGGAGAGAATAGCTAATTGTAACGTGGATGCTGCCAAGATGCAACAAGCCCATCAATATTTACAAGAGAAGACAGTTGAGGGTCGCATGGGTGCTGCCGAGGTGGGTGAAGCGTGTGGAGAGATTGTGGGAGGGGCAGGTGACAGTCTCGAGGATGAATCTGAGATTGAGAAAACATGTGGAATTGAGGAGGAAGGTGCCGCTAAGGGTCTCATGAATGCTGCCGACATGGAAGAAGCGAGTCAAGATTTAGAAGAGGAGGCAACTGAGAGTCTCATGGACTCTGCCAAGATGGGCGAAACATGTAGAGAGATGGATGAAGGGGCAGGTGATGGTCTTATGGATGCTGCTGAGAGTGACAAAGTACGTGGAGATGAGGATGAAGGGGCAGCTGAGTGTCTCATGGATTCTGCTGGGATCGAACAAGCCCACCAAGATTTACAGGAGAAGATAGTTGAGAGACGCATGGGTGCTACCAAGATGGGCGAAACATGTGGAGAGATTGAGGAAGGGGCAGATGAGAGTCTCGAGGATGATGCTGAGATTGACAAAGCATGTGGAAATGAGGAGCTAGGTGCGGCTAAAGGTCTCGTGAATGCTGCCGAGATGGAAAAAGCTCATCAATATTTAGAGGATGACACAGCCGAGAGTCTGATGGGTTCTTCCAAGATGGAGGAAGTTCGTGTAGATGTTGAGGAGGGAGCAGCTATGAGTCTATGTAGCCAACCCTCGGGTGCCGCTTGCACCCACTGAAAAAAATGTTCGTTTGTTCCTAAAGTTCTTGTTTGAGTTTTGATTTTGTTCTGTGTGTTTTTTGTTTAGTTTTTGTTCCATGTTTCGTTTTTTTCTGAGTTCATTTAATGTTGTTTGTGTTTATTCATTTTCAATTTTCAATTACAATCCTTGGTTTGTTTAAAGTAATAAATAAATTTTACGTATTTCACCAACTGCTCTCTTATTTTTTTAGTTTGCATCTGCAGCAATAATAGTTGCCGAATTGAATGTACGTTTCATTTTCAGTTTATTCTGTAGGTGACTCTCTCCCTGTCGTTACAATTAAATGAACAATATACTATACCCGAGGCTCAGCGTAAGGCATTTATGAAGCTCATTTCAGTATCAGTGAAAGGTCTGTGATATATACACGATAATAGTCATCAGTAAGTGCTAGACTCACTTCTGTATTGCAAACATCACATAATGCCGATTTACGCAGTATGATTTTATAGTTGTTAGAGAGGGTTATGTAACCAGCCGTAATATGTTTGGTCCGATGTCTCTAATGACTCTGGGTAAGGTCATGGCCTACACCACTCTCCGGAATTATGACCTATCTATGTGAGTGTATTTCATGGCTACAAGACGTGTGGAAGTGCTTTGGATGAAAAATGACGAAAGAATATTGCAGACATTACTGTAATCTGTTCTCCCCTATGCAGCTAACTTCTTTGCAGTAGAAGCGTACATACTTAAATATGAGAGTTGACAGATTTGGGATATTTTATTTGTGATCCTCTCTGCTTCTCCACTGAGTTTCTTTGTAGCTTGTTTAAAAATACTGTCATGGAATTCCGGAATGTACAAACTGTAGTCAAGCTACCATAGTCTCATTTTTTTCTGGTAAGTTTGTGCGCTAATCATACATGCGCAATAAACTGGGTTGTTTCAATTTTCCTCTCGTTTTAACTCGGGAAACTCCGTAGAGAGGAGAAATAGAGTAGCAGTGGTGCTGTGGGGAGAAGTCAAATTCGAGCACGTATCCTTCTCTGACCAGCTTCTCATCTACGTAGCACGGTACTATGATACACTCTAACGTGAAAAAAATGTTTCGTATGCCACTCAGCTTAATTATGACACTCATTCCTATCCTCTGTGAGTATTCTTGCACTATGTGTTCATCAGTAGTATGTAAAAGGACCCAGTTATTTACGGTTAATGGGCTACGAAAGTACGTTCGTGAGCAACAGAGATTCTTTCCGTATGCTACAACAAGGTGTATTATTTGAAAGCAATTGTGTGGTGGGGAAACAAAGCATACAACTTTGTAAGTACATACAGTAGGTGCAGGGCGTGGTGTACCATCTCAGTATGCTAAATGGTCTTATTATTATTTAATTTAGTGCAATGGATATGGATGGGAAGTGTCCTCAGTAACTAATTGGTCGGGTTTATAGCTGGTCCGTAACACAGTCACTTAAAAGTCTGAAGAAATCAAATATGGCACCATACACCTACCAGTAATTGTGGGCAATCATAATGGAGGCAGAATATTTACAAACGGTACACAAAGAGTGCACACCTACCCACTGATTGTAGAAGTTAAGCAAGTAGCCGTAATAACAAAAAGAATGTGGGCTCGTCGGTGTGTCAGCGTAACAGAATGCACAACATCGACATTCCAAGAAAGAAGAAACATCATCGTCTATATAGTTGTGACCACGTGCGAGCGTAGTAGACATCGTCCACACATCGACTACAAAGCACACGAAAGATTTATATCAAATTCACATTAACACACGCACACTGCCTGATCTGATTGCTATGCACAAGGAGCGGATGCACATTGTCTGTACAGTCATGCACACATGGCTTTTTTAAAACGATGTTATACACATTACGCACCATTTAATAGATCTTGATTCCGATAGAATTCACACTAATATCTTTTCTCAGTGTATGTTTGCACACGCATTCTGCCTTAAAAGAGAGCCATTGATGAACGATGAGAGCTCATTTTCTGTGTAGCCATGGCCACATGGTACATGGAGAACCGTGGCATACAGTTTACTGAGCGTGATATCATTCTTCATTGGAAGAACGTTCACACGATAATATTTTTATACAGTACACATGAAAACACTCTTCTTATTCGATATGAAATGTCCGAGTTAAAGTGAAAGCCAATTGTAGGTGTGGCCATCAACGACAGTCCATGGAAGGCAATGACTGATGCGTTTCACACAAAGAAATCGTCAGTTGATTCTATACAATTTGCTGGAAAAATAAGAAAGGAGCACCTGTAATTTAATAATGATAACATCAGCAGTTATAAAGCTAAAGGCTAAAGGCTAAAGGCTGGTGATTCAACGATTGCACGATCGAAATTCCATCAGACTTTGCTCTCCCTAATGAATTTACCAGATATATAAAATTTAATGTACATTATAACACTTCGCTACTATTAACAGACATACAAAAAAGTGATTAATCAGTTACATTTGTAAATAACTCATTCTTGTACGTTAGACAGCAACCTGAAGGTGACGCTCTGACGGAGCGACCGTTCACTTAAAAGACGAAGATACGATGCCCATCGTGGCCTACAGATGAGGCAGCATCGACTTTCTGTTCCACGGTAGAATAAATTGAATCATTCCCGTGACCAACCACGGCACAACACATTCCAGACTACTGTCTATCTCCGTCATACCTATTTTGTTTGCATTCTTTTCCAGAAACACAGTTAGTTTACAACTTGACATTACAAATGCATTATGGATGCATCAGCAAACATCCATGCTCCTGACTCACCCCACGCTATCTACATGGTAATAAAATGCGGACACATAATGGAAAAAGGGGGTATGTGCACTAATTAATAACTAAACCTATTATGCACAATCTTACTCAAGAGGCTACTGGTACACTGGGTAGGTAAAGTTATTAAAAACATAGTAGTACTGATACAACTAAAAATGTATTAACATTTGTATAATGCAAGTAATACCAAAAGCCGTACAATGTTTTGATTAAATGAACGTCCTTCTTCCATGATCATAACCAAATGATGATTTTTATTCCCTGTATACAAACTCACTGTTACCGAGACACAGAATTGAGTCGGAGTTCGATACAGACTGATGTATCGAGATAATACGGTTCTGCTAGATGTTAATTATTCGTTGAGTATACTAAATGTGCTGATCTCACGTTGCTAATCGTTTAAAATTAGAGCGAGGTTGCCTGCGTACGTCTAACCTGCACTCTTCATCAGTAGGAATGTAAGGGGTTTATGGATCAAGTGTGCACACCATTCCTTCCTCTGAAGATGGTAGGTAGAGACTAAAACTGTGGCAGGTGAAGGTCATGTCCCTGCCTAAGCCGTGCCTATTTCTGTCATTTCGTAATGTCTCAGCGCTCCAGTCTCACGCAAATAGTTTACAAGTCATTAAAACTAAGACAGCCAGTCAGACTACGGTATTAAACTCTCCTTTAAAACGAAACTGCCAAATGCACTCCTTGTTCTCTGTGAACTGAGAATATTCAACGATCCATATCTCAACAGGTTCTTCTTTCCGAACATGTCATTATTCACTTCATTCAGTTCTGAATAATACTACATCCTGCAAGAATATCTGAAACTTTTTAAAGTAGCAAGCATCAGTTATCGCCTACATAGTGAGAAAATTCCCGGTGGTATATGCTTACGGGTTGAGTCAGATTCCGAACTAACTGGTAAGTCTGTCAAGATCTCTGTCTGTAGAAAACTCTTTTACAGATATTCTTTCTGGTGAAACGTCCAAATGAGTGAGCGTAGAACTTGTTCCACAGATCTGCAACAGACGGACGTTGTCAGTAGCGCTGTATTATCATGTGAATCTGCCCGGCGACTTCTCCTGAAAACTGGATTGACCTACGCTTCTTTTCCCATCGCTTGGTACCGTCAGTTGCTCCAGCTACCTAGTTGCTCCAGCAACCTATAATAAACTGGTAATCGAAGGGATGCAACTTCTTTGAGTGACCTCTGTAGAATGTCCCAGCTTCTCATCCGACCTTGATACGTTTTCTCTGGCAAGGGATTTCAGTTGATTTCCTATATCCTGAATACTTGTCTCAAAACTAACACTTCCACGTTTGTGCAATGGCTGAAAGTAGCATCCTAATTACGATCTGTTGTGATTTTCGGAAAATTGAATTCAGCAATATGGTCTTCTCTTATCGTCTTGCATTTCTGTGCCAGTATGGCCAACGAAGTGACTGATAGATAATTCCGATTATTTAAGCAGATTTGCAATCAACTTACGCATATTCAGTGGAGTAAAACTTGCAGTAGTCACAGTATGAGCTCGTTGAGTTCTACCAAACTGCCAATGTGAGCAACGTATGCTGTTTGTGCTAGTTCATGCGAAACTGTTTCCACAAAACCACAGTGCAGATAGGTAATCGAGAATGCACGTTGCTAAATTAGAACTCCATCTCATATGTGTGCACGTTTCTGCAAACAGAATTGAACATACATCCCAAGCAAATAAGTCAGTTAAATGTCTCATCCGGAACTCTCCCACCTAACGCCATCGTAGATAAGTTTTTCGCTTTACGTTCTATCCACATAGATCGCCTTATGTCCAATGTCTTTTTTTTTTTCTTTTTGAGGATCAGAACTGACCGAATTAGGTCCAGTAATTATGGAATCGTTTTCAATGTAAATGTAAAACTGCAATAGCAAAACGAGCATCCAAATTAAATAAACAGTTTTCTCTGGATGTACGAACCAACTTGCCTTATTACCGTAAGTGATTGGGTTCATTCCACAATAAGGTGGAAGGGAAGGCAAATACGTTGTCAGATGCATGTGAGAAGAATGCTAAGAATAAGTAAATAAAAAAAAAACACATTTGTTATATCATCATCACTATTCCCTGACAGTATCAGTAGTTTGTTTTCCACTACTTACGACCATACGTAGTGGGAGATAGAAGTGAAATAGTCCGTAGTAAGAACGTTCATACTGGCTGTGATTCTCGGCTTAGCATTATCATTAACGTGAAGTATTTCGGAACGTGTTATAGTGCTTTACAGGTTCAGGAAAATATGTCACATATGTTTTTTTAGGCGTTGGAAGTCAAGACCTTGCAACATGTGTGGCCGAACTACATCGTCGTCGGCTCTATGTGATGATCCTCCCCCCTTTCATAGCATTTTATCACTAACACCCAAGCCTCCACATGTGAAACAGTTAGATCAATACCAAACGTTGTGTGCCGATAGAGTATCAACCTGCTATTCTCGGTGGTATTAATGAGAGAAAAGGAAAATAAATAAACTATGTTCGTTGCACCCCCTACCCTTTCCTTAGTTCCTGGAGTGTAGTAATGGGATATGGTGGCCAGCAAAAATAACATTGTTACAAACTCCGAAACGTTCTTTTACATGTCAGGAATATGGTATCCCTTATAACAATATCACGCGTAAACTGTTTTTACAAAAATCGTCATCAGTGGGCTTCGAAGTCGGGAAGTTTAAGACGAGGAGCTAACGCCTTACCCACTCACCTACCACAGCTCTCTGTGGCGTTTTATCACAGATATGCTTCTCCTAGACTCCATTGTGCTGGTGTTACTTTTAATTATCGTTTATGAATGTTCTATTAGACGATAGCACCCAGCGCGAACTAAATCGGTGTTTTGGTTGGTACTCTATTGAAACACAACGTTTGGTACCGATCTGAGTGTCTGATATCTGGAGGTTTGGGTGTAAGTACGAGCAATAACGATACAGATTAGATTTTCTAACTCTTATTTGCGTGTTGCCGAGTTTACAATCTTCAGTGTTCTAATTTGGATGTAGTGATACAGCAATAACAACAAAGGCGTAACTGAAATATAATTATGTAAACTTGCTTAAGTGTGATGTGTATATAAATTGCAAGATCTATGACTACACAAAAGGAGCTGAAAGACCACAGAATTTCCTCATTCTGCGACGGGAGCAAATTGAGAACTGGTGTAACACGGATAAGGACATACAGTAAACGCAACTATAACTTATTTTTCGAGTCTCAAATGTTTGATCACGATGGATTCATAATTGAATTATTAAGTGAAGGAAACTCATTAGGGTTACTGCTGTTAGGGTACGTCTAGTACCTCAGGGAGACATCATGAACTCAGGGATATTGGATGGATATCAATGATAACCTTGGCAGTTTTACCCTATGAGGCATTAACTTTATTCTTTACTTTTCAACGCTAAATAAAATAGTGAAATTTTTTAGTAGGCTGAAGGAAGGAATTAAGATGATGTAAACTTGATAACTCTATATCCAAACTATCGATTAAGGATCCAAAAAGTTGCCAACTGATTAAAGGGATTTCTAGAACTGCGCTCAAACTTTATCCTACTTTGTGATGTTCTAGATAAGTAGAACGAGAATTTGCGTTTGACGTCTCGTCGACGTTCGGATCGCACAAAGGTGTAGCAATAAACGGATCATAACCTTTTCAGGTGAACCATTCCGGCACCTGCTTGAAGTGGACTGAGAAAATGAATAAAATTCAGGTGAAAACGTTGAATGAGGATCTCAGCAGCTCGAGATGTATGAAACTCTAGCGCGTTAACCGCTTCGCCAACACGGCCTTCTCTTCTTTCTCGGCCAAAACTCAAAGAATACTTTGTATCTCATTAAGACATCAGATGTAGGCTGCTTGGCATTAGATGCATTTGATGAACCGGTTTCGTTTCCCTCTTGGGGTCGTTAATCTAACGACATTCTTATTAGTCCTCTCATATTAGCCCTCAAGTCGACTTTAATCAAATGGGGAGCAGAGGAAGTAAAATATGGAGTTATATAGAGAAGGCATAGGTAGGACAGCCAACACACACACACACACACACACACACACACACACACACACACACACACACACACACACACAGCCTTTACTTTGTTGCATTTTTATTAATTTTATTATTACTACATTATTTCGCTTGGGTTTACTGAGCCATACTGCAAACTGCGTGGTACAAATGTCAACTCATATATGCAGAGAAAACATTGTATAAATAATGTATACAATGGTTTTAAATTAATTTGCTGTTTCACCTATGTTCAATACTTAGAGCTAATGACTCTTCACATATCAAATGTATTCAGAAAACACGAAGTAGTATTCAAGAGAGAATGAAATGCATACACTCAGAGATTAACAAGAGTATTCACTTATAAATAACAAACCGTATTTCGTACAACCACACTATTATTTCGTGTAAAGCAAATAAGGGCTTTCTTGAATGACACCTCAGGTTGGCTGCCCCATTATAAAATCAATTTCATTCAGTATTTCGGCGATCCAGCTGTTCCCCATCCTTATCAGAACCCCTGTTGCTGAGTCCTGTTGAAAACTGATGCCAAGGTTGCAGGTCTTCGTAATATACAGGCCCCTGAGGAGACTATCGATTCTGATTACTCCGGGAAAGCATAAAATTTCAAACAGGAGCTTTATTTATTCTCCTCGGTTCTGAGCTTGGGTTTTGCGAACGAAAATTTTGTATTGATTGTCAATTAAATGTTCTGGGACCGAATAAGACTGAAATAACAAATTTTAAAAAATTCTTATGAATCATAAAAGTATTAGGGCAAGTAGACTCATATATGCTACATCATTCATCAAACTCGTTTTACATCCTAATAATGACATATTTTCACGGATTATCTTTAGATATTTTATTTGTAATCTGACAACTGAAATATATAAACATTTTACGTACGTAGCGCAAAATGTTAGTTAATTATTATGTCATAAAATACTATCAGAAAACTGTTCACTCCAGCGCCTTCAGAAAGTACGTTGCACGTTGTTATGTCACGCCAAGTATATTATATTGATTACTGCATTAAACTTCAAACAAACGCAGATACATGACAATGTTTTGCAACACAATCATCAGAGCTCTGTAAGCAAGACTCGAAATGTTTTAAGAGTCGCTCACTTTATCGACTATAGAAACCCGCTCCTGGCCACGCAGCCATTGTAGAACAAGTGTGTAAATGTCTTCATCGTCCGAAAATTTGTGACTGGCGTGAATCAGTTCCTCGGTACCTTCACATCGTCGTCTATGGCAGACGTACAAGTCGATGGCCTCCATTGGCGATCAGCATGATCCTCATCTGTCCGGCTTTGGTCAAACTGTTGGCAGAATTTCACTGTTGCTGAACGCGACATTGAATGTAGTCCATACAGCGTCAGAATTCACGGCTAACCTATGTGTCAGACGTTATGCCCACAATGATCGTACTGTCCCGCGTAATTCAAACTTGGAGTACGTGTCCAGCTGTCGCGTGATTTCACTCTCATTTGTTATCTGTATCACTGGAGAACTGTGTCTGCAAGATACCCAGAGCATGTACTGTCTTCTGAAAATGCGTCACACTTGTTGCACAAGCATGGGCCGACATGTGTCACTTACTTTTGCAAGTCCCTATGTATATGGTCCTTTATACAGTTTCTTCTATTTGCTATCTCTCTCTCTCCATCCGAACAGGCTATGAAGGCCCAATGGTACCGACTGGCCGCCGTGTCATCCTCAGACCACAGGCGTCACCCCGGATGTAGATATGGAGGGGCATGGGGTCAGCACACTGCTCTCCCGGCCGTGTGTCAGTTTACAAGACCGGAGCCGCTACTTCTCAGACAAGTAGCTCTTCAGTTTGCCTCACAAGGGCTGAGTGCACCCCGCTTGCCAACAGCGCACGGCAGACCGCATGGTCGCCCATCCAAGTGCTAGCCCAACCCGACAGCGCTTGACTTCGGTGATCTGACGGGAACCGGTGCCTTCACTGCGGCAAGATCGTTGACTCTATTTTTTTATGGAACTGAAAAAACAGTTCTTTCTTGCTCATTCTCTGAAACGAATACCTATTTTGCATTTAGTGCACTCCACAAATGTGATATGAAGAACAGTCCTTAAAACCAGGCAACGCAATCATAATCAACTTTTACAAGTTTTATTCAACATCTCAGGTAGATGTACTATATGAAACATCCTTAATGTTCCGTTGGCATAGGCTTTGGTGTTCTGGTGCGTTACCTCATTGGAAATGCCTAATCTTTGTCATCATATTCCACCTTCTCTTCTTCGCTCTCTTATACGTCTAGTATTCTCTGCTGTGAATGTGCCGAATGGAGACATAGCGCTACACCTATAAAAAGCATCGCTGTGTTGTTTTGAGGAAATAAATGATCTCTCTCTCTCTATAGCGCAGGGTAAATTAACATTCTGAAGCATTTTCTACAGTCAATCCAGTCCAAAAGTACAGAAATTACCTATATTTCTTAAAACCATGCTAACGCTGCGATAAACATGTTTCTTCAGTCAACCTACTGGGAGCTTTCAGAAACGAAAGTACGTGATGGACAGAAAGCTCGTGGTGTGAAGTAAAGCCACAATCGAGGACAGCGAATTTACTTACTTTTCAAAGCTAGAAGAAAATAAAATTAGTACGTAGCGTAAACGCATCAGAAGGAGTGGGGAAGATGTTTAAGGATCCCTATGATATAACAAAACATGAGCACTTGTTGGAATGGGAATCATCAATTTCACAAGGTTTTGCACTAAAGAGTTTTGATGTATTTCCAAGTACTTGTAGGTAAACATATGGTTACTTGCGTCTCCTTCTTTCTTGTGTTCTGACACTCGCAGAAACGGATATCCCTGACATCTACCAAATGTAAGTACTTAGGATGAACTTATGGTTCATACGAATAAGAAAAAAAATTCACCTTCCTGCTAGACTGAAAGTCTCGAAGACAGAAGAACCTCCTAATTACTGGCTGGATCGCAGTGTCGTTCACAGCTGGAAATCTGAGGATGGTAGAACGACGTTCGTCGCACATCCAGAACCATTGGGATTCTTCGCCAGCTTTCCGACTAAGTGCCCTAAGCCAGCCATACATGATCTGTGGCCCATTGGAATGAAATTCTCATGCCTTTTCGTTTATTTCTCAATGCTTATCGTAAAATTTCAAATACCTGAATATTCATCTTACTGTTACACTCTAATCTGAACAGAATGGAACACGCTTTTTGATTGCTAGACTACAGCAGGTTCTGGAGCCTCACATAAATACGTAATGTCAGAGCATCTCGAATCGCTGCCGCTTCTGCAGTAAAATATGATCAAGGTGGCGGCAGACGAAGTTCTTAGGAATACTTCAGCTGCGGGAGAAGTAATACGCATCTTTCTGCTGAAGTCTCTTGAAATTAAAAGCAATCAATATATAAAAGTGAACAAAGTGCGTCAGTAAAGTTTAAAGTAGACAATGAAACTGGAACTCATTGTGCCAAAGCAATTTTTCATCGTACTGTAAATAGTGAGATTTTACATCTGATACCGGAATGGATTTCTAAGTTGGTCTATGGATGTATCTGTTTGAACCTAACTGTAGATACTGTGCACTGAGCCGAATGCTTTCACTATCAGAGGGCAAACACTCCTCATTTCCAATGCAGACCTTGTGTGTGGAAGACACCCTCATTTGTCGCAGGAGCATGATTAATCTGTATTGGGCTGCTGCCCTACTTGGCTATTAAAATATCTTTGAAAGTACTAACATCGACATGCAGCAGGGCGTCAACAACTTCTCCTAGTAAGATATTATTGTAAGATGGTCGCATTTCTCCAAGGCCCACAAGCCTGCACCCGAATTCTACTAAGTCAAACTGATGAAGTGCACCTTTCGCAACGCTACGGTACAACGATCATTCTAATCGATGATGCAGCGGACGAAGACAGACTTACAGTGGTCACACCGTCAAGTTCCAGCTGCAGGTCACATTGCGTTAATGCTGCTTCTTTTCGTGGTTACATAGTGGGCTGATGACAACTGTAGAAAATTTCTTAGTCAAACAGTTAGGTCGTTGGCCGTCATACAGTCATTGAAGGTGTAAATGGCTCTGCCTGACATTAGGCATAGAGATTTGGTCTTTAAGTGTAGAAGAAAAGCGATAAATCATTTGCATACTGGAGAGATTTAACCACTGGTGTAATGATGTTCTTCATATCTCGTGTGTATATTAAAAACAGAGTAGTGCGCTGATCTAAGCGTTTAGGTAGTCCTCTTGAGTTTGTACGAGTAATTTTTTTTATTCTTACACACTTGGTACTGCACTTTGGAAAGATCTGAACACAAAACAAAATAAGTCTTTCAAGAGCTCTTTTGGTAAACGCCGAGAAGCCGACAACGGGATAGGTATGTAGGAAGTTGGACTTCCAGGCACCGATTTAGATTAGGGAACTGGAACCATAATTTGAACTATTCAGAGGGGTAGCAGACTCTAATTCAGATGTCGATAAGGTTCGTAGAAAAGTCGTGAAGGGACGATTTGTCACGAGAGAGAGAACAGGACAGTGAGCATAATACATTCCAAGGACTGAATTCGTAGAGGACTTCCGTATATAATTTATCCATTTCATCTAAGACGGGGGCCTTAGGAAATGATCATATGTGATGACTGCTGGGGGGGGGGGGGGGAATTTGGGGGGGGGAATTTATCCAGTTAAGAGGTTTTCACAATTTTTAAAACATGTTAGTTCGAGCATTTACATCCCAGTTTCACGGGTGATCTTCCACAGATGAGAAGATTTTACCCTTCTTTCGTTCTAGACGACGTTCGGCAGTCACTGGTGAGTATTCTGTATTCCACCGTACCACGGAGTTCTTAACATATAACTAAGTTAAATGTCGCTTTTGACACTAGAAGTCTTTCGCATTTAATATTCTAAAGAATGTGTAGTAAGATACTTACACTGAGCCGTTCTCGGGTAAACTTACTTCAGCAACTCTATTATTACTTTTTGAAAGAGTGCCAGTTTTTGTTATTTATGTTCCAATGACTTTTAGGAAAGAATTCCACGTCTCTTGTTGTCGCTTCCATCGTCCAAATAACAGGAAAAGTTACCTTATCCTGATTTTTGATGAAATATCGACCGAACACAAATATTCACTTTTGGTGGCAAGAATTACGTGAGCCACTATTGTTGCAAGAGACTCCAGAACAGGAGAGCCGTCGTCGAGGACTATGTGGTGACTGTCTTCCATTACATCAGGTGAGCTCTGTCCTGGGTCTGTTGTACAAGAATTTCCCTAAATAGAGGTGTGAGCGCTGAAATTCCCGCAGAGCACCAGCGGTTGCTCAAGTTGGAGCAACAGTACTTTCCACTCTTACTTCACCTATCTCAGTTCTCGGGTACTAAAAACCGGCTAACGGCGTGGATAATACAGAACGTAATTTAATTCGTGCTACCGATATCTGCAGTCCTGCGGTAGGGGAACTAATGTGTATATCCGAGAAAGTAATTCCTGCCGCAGCAGGACAGCGTCACCCCCTTTAGAGTCGAGTCTGCCTGACCTAATAACAAAGTACCTTCTGAAGGTGATATGCCTATCTAGTTTGGATCACGTTTCGGAAATCGAAGCAGCACACACATTTTTTAGATGGATTTCTTGTAGCAGTCTGTCTCTGTTGTCTACGGCTGACCGAATATGCCACTGAAGGACCATGAAAATTACGATTGGAAATAATGCTTAGAGTTAAAATTCTTACGCCTCTCATGTCTAACTCTGCTCGGATTAGGAAATATACCTCACTTGTTAATACGAAACTCCAGATATTATCTCGGGGTTAACTGCAGCTGCCATTCGTCGTGGACGTCCTGAAGACTGACACACTGTGTTACGGCTTGGTAATATGGAATTCCAGTTCGCCGGGGATAAGTGAAGCAGGAGGATGCTGAGTGAGCCTCCATTGTATCTCATAACTCTGCAATTGATGGAACGTAAAACTAATTCGAAAACATATGCATACCCGCACTGTTCGATATTGCACTTCACCACAGTCCCACTGAACGTGAAGCATTGATCGAAGTATACAATTCATTTTTTCTCAACGTTTGGAATAAATACGTCTATTAACGCAGATTTTACAGTTTCAGGAGATTATTCCAACAAACTGAGGCAAGGGTCAAATCCTTGTCAGAGCCAGTCCACAAAAAAAAACCCTCAACTTTTTGATCGCTATTTAGTCCACGTTTGAGGCGGCGTCATGGTTGTCTTAATGTATAGGCACTGGTTTACGCATATAGTGACTTTGTTTTGGCTTCTCAGGTGCTACGCAGCATACTGTGCTGTTCGTGTCTTCCCTGCAGGAAGAAAACGAAGAAAACGAAGGAAGCGACACCTCATGTGGAGCGCTACACAACTAGAAAAGAGTGGAAGAAAGACCTTCATGCTGGAATAATGGATCTGAACATGGTGAGCAACTCCAAGACGTATCAAAAACGGCACAGTGATGTTAAAGCATTGCTGAAATTAGTAACAATGCTGACTCTAGTAGCAAAATCTGTTCTTTTAACTTCCCAGTTTTTTTCAATATTCCAACTATTTGTTTTAGTTTTCTGGTTTATATTAAATCTTAAATTAGACCTTACAAACATACACTCATTTTCGGTGTCTACGTCTAATTCTGGAGAACTGTTGGACTTTATTTGATATCTTTACGCTCTCAACGTTAATATAAAATCGACGAGAATGCTGTCATTATCGCATTGATTTTCCAGGTGCAGTTTTTTATTTTATGCACTTCAAAGATTATGATTGTTGTACCATGTTATGTTCATCTGAACACTCCAGGAGACGCTCTCCTTTATCGTTGGTGGTTCACTGTCCAAATCTCTTTGCCCTCAGCCATCCACGATCACTTCCCATGAAGAGTTTCAGATCTCACCTTAAGATAATTTTACGTCTTTATGAAGCAACTATATTTTCATAGCTAATGAACATATATTTAAATGGGAAGCGTAGTATTATATAGTCGAAATATTTGTCTTATAACAGGGCAAATAATAACAATTATAAATCCGTATAAATCAAATAGTGGGTGTATTATTAATAATTGCAAATGATATAATGTCTGTTCGCTTTCATTATTAATTTCTACAGCAGTATCATCATAAACATACGTTTTAAACGGATTTTGTTTTGAATATATTTGGCTTCAATTGCCCATGAACTTTGCTCCATACAGGCTTTACACATACACTGATCAGACAGAACATATGACGACCTACCTAATAGCCGGTATGTCTACATTTGGCACGGATAACAGCGCTGTCACGTCGTACCGAGCGAGGTGGCGCAGTGGTTAGCACACTGGACTCGCATTCGGGAGGACGACCGTTCAATCCCGTCTCCGGCCATCCTGATTTAGGTTTTCCGTGATTTTTTAGCACATTCGGATTCTACGCCAAAAAATCCGTACGGTTTACAGAAGGGATTGTTTACCATTCGTAGTAGATGGCGCCGTAATCCACAAATATCATGTGTGCCTGTTTTTTTTTTCAATTAGGAGTCGAAGTATTTGATTCTAGATTTCGTTTACGATGTAAATGTAAACCTGTATGTTCTATTGGTTGACGCGTATGTTCAATGTTACTTGAGAGTTGCATATGTGATTGTACAACACAAATAATATGGTTAGGCCCTTACATTTCTGGCAGATAAAAATGGTTCAAATGCCCCTGAGCACTATGGAACTTAACATCTGAGATCATAAGTCCCCTAGAACTTAGAACTACTTAAACCTAACTAACCTACGGTCATCATACACATACATGCCCGGGGCAGGATTCGAAACTGCGACCGTAGCAGCAGCCGCTCGGTTACAGCGGTCGGCTCTGGCAGATAAGCTACATGTATGGTAACGTAGTATTCTGTTCCTGTAGGGTTGCTTTTGGTGAGCCTCCATACATTCGGAATGCTTGATTTAGGATACAGCATTCGAACCCCACCGCCAGGTTGACTGATACCGGTGTGTGTTTCCGTCAAATCCTCGTAACTCTCGCGCTGACACCTGTGCGGCTATCGATGGAATACGAACCACAACCACTGTAATAACGTAAAATACATTCCAATGGTAGGAGGCAAGGAGATTCACCGAAATCAATCATCCCGATGGGAACAGAGAACTATTAGAACCACGTCGTTGTTCGGCGATCATGCTAAACTTAGCTTCTAAGCAGATAGTGAAACGGCTAGCCGTATTGTACTGTACACACAAACTTGGAACACAATAGTAAATTTCGAACATAAATAGGAACCGTTAGAACACAAAGGTCTACATTTACACCGTAAATTAAATGTATGACCAAATGCATCGGTTCTTAATAGCAGTAAAGGCACACTTGATAGTTGTCCATTACAGCGCCGTCTACCACGAATGGGGAAGAATGACTTCAAAAAACAGGAAGTACTTTTTGACTTAGAATCCAAATAGGAAATTAAAAGGGGGAAGGATGTTCTGATTTGAAAATATAAACTGGGTCCTTCACAACCACGAGAGGTGTTTAACTGTGACATCATTTAGTACAGACAAATGCTTGAGCACATGTTAGCGGAATTCATTGACATGATCCCTCTGAATAGTAATGGAAGAGATGCCCTTCGCCTTTATCACGATTTTTTCCACAACGTCCGACTCTGTCGCTTACCCTTTTACCCACAATTACGCAACGGCTTAGAGAAATGGTTCTATCACCGCCAGCAGGCGTGACTGTGGTGCTGTAAAAGAAGTAATATGCTGGGTCACGGCTAATCAGTCACTTGTAAAAGTGTTCGCGTTACCAACAAGTTTTCAAATTGTTGTAGCACGAAACAGTACGTTCCCAGACATGCGTTCTGGATGAAAATATTACCTATCCACTGTCCTGTACTAGAAGTACTGGAACTCTGTAACGTGATTTTTCGAAAGCCCTGTATATAGAATGAAATGGAAATGATGACATTTGGCATCTTGTCCAGAGCACTCGTAGTCACTTGGTGTAGGGTCCTCAGATCACTAAAATGCACTGCTTAAAAAGGTTTTCTATAGTTTGCTCCTCTGCTACGAAGTCGCAGTCAGAGATAAACGGAGACATCACTTCTTGAAGATAAAACTAAATATCCCTTGACCTGTCCTAACATTGGGACATATTTAATATGGTATTTGGGATCCTTCAACCTAGTTCTTGAACCAGGTGAGCATTGTTGGCCGGATGTTCGTTGCAGTGTTGTTATCACGTGGAATTCGAAAGAACTGATACTTTCTGAATTAACCGGGGTGACATGAGTGACTTCAGACTGTTTGTTGGTAGATCTTGTAGGACATCGTACATGGGAGAGCAAGTTTACGTTATCTGCTTCCTTGCTTAGATTTTCTGTTTTCAGTGTAAGTTACAACAGATAATTGGTGCATTCAATTCGATCTAACTAGAGGCTTATGAAAATATGGGATAGTTGGCAAGCAAAGGAAACTGGATTTAACAGCTGGGAAAGCCGATATGAGTCTTACATTTTTTTTCATTTAGTCCTTAAACGAACAAAGGGAAGGTTGACATATCTATCGAGCGAGGATAAAGTGATTACTTACTTTTAGAATAATTTAACCATCTAGCACAATTAAATTTATTCCTACCAAATGACCTGTTTCGGCCGACATTGACCATCCTCAGATCATAAAATACAGCCAGTGGTTCCATCCCACCGCTGCGTGAACCACGTTGTCAGTGCTAGGGCTGAAGCACCTATTGTATTTTATGATCTGAGAGTGGCGAATGTCGCCCGAAACAACGATTTCTCTGCTTATTTGTTAAAAAATTATGTGATTGTGTCAGATAATTAAATTATTCTAACTTTAGACACAAGTACAACATGCAAGGTAGGTTTGCTGTTATTGTTGTGGTCCTCAGTCTGAAGACCGGTCTTACGCAGCTCTCTAGGGTGCTTTACCGTGTGCAATGCTCTTTATCTCCGAATAACCATTGAAAACTACATCCATCTGAATCTGCTTACGGTATTCATTTCTTGGCCACCCTCTAAAATTTTTATCCTCCACACTTTCCTCCACTACTAAACTGGCGATCTCTTGACGTCTCAGAATGTGTCCTATCGACCGATTCCTTCTATTAGTCAGGTTGTGCCGCAAATTTCTTTTCTGCCCAATTCTGTTCAGTGCTTCCTCATTAGTTACGTCATCTACCCATGTAATATTCAGCATTCTTCTGTAGCACCAAACTTCAAAAACTTCTATTGTCTTCTTGTCTAAACTGTTTATCTTCCATGTTTCACTTCCATACATAGTTGCACTCCATACAAATCCTTTCAGAAAATACTCATGACACTTATATCTGTATTCCATATTCACAAATTTCCCTTCCTTTGAAACTATTTTCTTGCCATTGCCAGTCTGCATTTTATATCCTCTCTATTGCGGCCATCATTAGTTATTTTGGTGCCCAAATAGCAAAATACATCTATTACATTAAGTGTCTCGTTTCCTAACCTAATTCCCTCAGCATCATCTGATTTAGTTCGAGTTCATTCCATTACCCTCGTTTTGCTTCTCTTGATGTTCTTCTTATATCAAGACACTGTCCATTCCATTCAAGTGCTCTTACAAGTGTTTTGCTGTCTCTGACAGAGTTACAACGTCATAGGATAACCTAAAAGTTTTTATTTCTTATTTCTGATCTTTAATTCCTAGTGAAAACTTTTCTTTGTTTTGCTTCAACGTTTGTTCATTGTACAGATTGAATATCATCGAGAGTAGGCCCAAACCACTGCACTCCCTTATCAGCCACTGTTTCCTTTTCCTGCCCATCAACTCTTATAACAGTCGTCTGGTTTCTGTACAAGTTGTATGTAGCCCTTGGCTTCATGTATTTTACCGTGCCACCTTCAGAATCTCAAACACATTATTCCAATCAATGTTGCCAAAAGGTTTCTCTAAGTCTGCAAACGCTGTTAACATAGGTTTGCCTTCCCTTACTCTGTCTTCTCAGAGGATCCGTAGATCCAGTGTTGCTTCCTGTGTTCTTCCATTTTTCCGAAATCCAAATTTGTCCTCCCCGAGGTCGGCTTCTACCAGTTTTTCCATCCTTCTATAACGAATTCATGTTTGTATTTTGCAACTATAACTTAATAAATTGATAGTTCGGTAATATTCAAATCTGTTAGCTACTGCTTTCTTTGATATTGGAATTATTATATTCTTTTTGAAGTCTGAGGGTACTTCACCTGTCTCATATATTTTGCACAGCAGATGGGGGTGTTCTGTCATGGCTGTTCTCCCAAGGTTATTAGTTGTTCTGACCGAATGTCGTGTACCCACGGGGCCTTGTTTCGACTCAGGACTTTCAGTGGTCTCTCATATTCCTTTCTCCCATCTCATCTTCATCTAAGTACTCTTCTGTTTCAGTAATACTGCCTTCAAGTTCTTCTCCCTTGTACGGACCCTCTGTATACTCCTTCATTTCAGCTTTCTCTTCTTTGCTTAGGACCAGTTTTGAGTCTGAGCTCTTGATGTTTATACAACTGCTTCTCTTCTCTCCAAAGGCCCCTTTAATATTCCAGTAGAAGGTATTATCTTTCCTATAGTGAAATACGCTTCTGAAACCTTACATTTACCGTTTAGCCATTTCTGCAGAACAATATTGCACTTCTTATCAGTCTCATTTTTAGACATTTTTATTGGGTTCGACCTACTACATTTACTGCATTTTTATATTTTCTCCTTTCATCAATTAAGTTCTACACTGAAGCGCCAAACAAACTGGTATAGGCATGCTTACTGAGAGATATGTAAACAGCAGACAAACCTGTATAAAAACAAAGAGAGTCAGGCGCAGTTGTTGCATCGGTTATTGCTGTTACAATGACAGGTTACCAAGATTTTAAGTGAGTTTGAACGTAGTGTTATAGTCGACGCATGTGCGATGGGACACAGCATCTGCGAGGTAGAGAAGAAGTGGAGATTATCCCATACGGCCATTTCACGAGTGTACAGTGAATATCAGGAATACGGTACAAAATCAAATCTCCGACATCGCCGCAGCCGCGGAAAGATCCTGCAAGAACGGAACCCACGACGACTGAAGATAATCGTTCAACGTGACAGAAGTGCAATCCTTCCGAAAATGCTGGAGATTTCAATGCTGGGCCATCAACAAGTGTCAGTGTGCGAACCATTCAACGAAACATCAAATATATGGGCTTTCAGGAGCCAAAGGCCAATCGTGTATCCGTATGACTGCGCAACAGAACGCTTTACGCCTCGCCTGGGCCCATCAACACCAACATTGGACTGTAAATGACTGGGAACATGTTTCAAATTGTATCGAGCGGATGGACGTGTACGGGTATGGAAACAACCTCATCAATCGATGGACCCTGCATGGGCTACTTTTCAAGCTGGTGGAGGCTCTGCAATGGTGTGGACGTGTGCAGTTGGAATGATACGGAACCCCTGATAAGTCTAGATACGACTCTGTCATGTGACACGTACGTAATCATCCTGTGTTAATTCATGTTCATTGTGCATTTCGACGGACTTGGGAAATTCCAGCAGTGCAATGTGACGCGCCACACGCCCAGAATTGCTTCACTGTTCTGAGTTGAATCACTTCCGCTGGCCACCAAACTCGCCAGACATGAACGCTATTGAGCATAGCTCGGATGCCTTGCAACGTGCTGTACAGAAGAGATTTCCACGCCCTTGTATTCTTACGGATTTATGGACAGCCCTGCAGGATTGATGGTGTCATTTCCCTCCAGCACTACTTCAGACATCATTCGAGTCCATGCCACGTCGTGTTTCTGCACCTCTGCGTTCTCGCGGGGGCCCTACACGATATTTGGCAGATGTACCAGTTTCTTTGGCTCTTTCACCTTATCCAGATCCCATCTTCTTAATTTCCTAGATTTTTGCAATTTATTCAGTTTTAATTAAAATTTAATAACAAATAAATTGTGGTCCGAGTCAATACCTGCCCCTGGTAATATGTTGAAACTTAATATCTAATTCCTGAACCTCTGTATTGCTATTGTATAATAAATCTGAAACCTCCTGGTGTCTCCAGGTCTCTTAACGATTCCCAAACCAGGTCTCGGTGGTAAATGAATTGTGCTATGCGCAAAATTCTACCAGGCGGTTTCCTCTTTCGTTCCTTTTCCCCAGTCCATATTCACCTACAAGTTTTCCTTCTCTTCCTTTTCCTGTTATCGAATTCCAATGGCCAAATTTTCGTCTCCCTAATCTGTCTGAGTAATTTATTTTATCTCATCGTATATTTATGCGATTTCTTCACCATCTGCGGAGCTAGTTGGCATATAAACTTGTACTACGGTGGTGGATGGGGGCTTCGCGTCTATCTTGGTATCTTGGTTACAATAATGCGTTTACTGCACTATTCACAGTTGCCTACCAGCATTCCTATTTTCTTATTCATTATTAAGCCTACTCCTGCATTACCCATACTTGATTTTGTATCTATAATCATGTATTCAATTGTCCGAAAGACCGGATCCACTTGCCAATAATCTTCAGTTATTCTCACAATATCTAACTGTAGCCGCTCCATTTGCCTTTTTAGGTTTTCTAGCCTACCTCCCCCTACTAAGAGCTCTAACATACCACTCTCCGATTCGTAGAACGTCAGTTTTGTATTTCCTGATGACGTTATCTTCTTGAGTAGTCCTCTCCTGGGTATCCGAATGGGGGACTATTTTATTTACCCAAGGGGATGTCATCAGCATTAAACAATACAGTAAAGCTCAATAAACTCGGGAAAAATTTCGTATCTAGTTTCCCCTTGCTTTCAGCCTTTAGCAGTACCAGCATTGCAATATCGTTTTGGTTGATATTATAAAGTGAGATCCCTCAGTCATCCAGATTGTAGACTTGTAAACTAAAAATCTACAAAACCCATGAAGTGAATTACAAAACAGACTATTAAGATGTAACAGCATACATTACTCATGAAACAGTAGTTTACGGGTTAAGAAAATACGTGTACCTGTTATTCTTACATGTTGACTTTAGTTGCTTACATCCGAGAGGGGCTACGTAAACATTATACAAGGACGAATGATGGAAGACTGGAAGACTCAACGATATCTTACATAACAATGCCAGAATGAAAAATGCTTTCATAGTACAAAAAAGGCAAGGAAGGCCTGTGCAGACTTAAGGATGTAAAAGAAGGGAACTAGCTTTTCTACTTGTCTGGCACATTCAGAGACATTTAAATCAAAATATCTTGACATACTCGCAATTTTTTACTTGTTGGTATTAGTACACATGCCATGTAATATAATGTGTCATGTCAAGTTAAGTAACATCGTACAAGATGTCATATAACATGAAACATGTCATCATGTCTACCAGAATGGCATTTGTCTTGTCGTGCGGTATGATATAATTGGTCATTGAAGTTTAGGATGCATGCATCCCCACTCGGGGATACATCCTATATACTCGTACAAGCAAACACGCATCTTGGAAACTTCCTCTTGTAGATACATCTCACTCCCTAGAAGCTCATAAGTTTGTTCCTACGTCTCTTACCGTACATGTAACAAGTGGTGGGCTTGTGGAGAAATTGTCCCTTCGAGGAAAAAAATCAACCCCCCCACCCAAAAAAATAAAGAATAAAATGTTTTTTCATCAGAACAGTAGCAAATCAAATCCCAGAAATTTTGTCCCTGGAGACAAATTTTCTCAGAAATTACATTGATGCTCTTCAGGCGTATGGTACTATATACTGTTTAGTATGGTTGACGAATATTCTGGATTTTGGCAGAGGATGAGGAACTTTTGCAAGATCAGGTGTACCAACACCTTGCAGCTCAGATAGCTCACTGCCCTGAGAATGTAGGGTTAACTCAAAAAAGAGGGAATATGTCAAGACGTTTTCACTTAAATGTTTTTGAAGCTGGCACATAATTTTACTTCTTCTGCATCCCTAACTCTGCCCAGGAGGTACTCACCTTTTTATGCTACAGTAAGAGCATTTTTCATTCGTGTGTCCCAACTTTTACTGTATCACAATTCTGACATTAGATCGCCACAGCTTGGCAACGGATGTATATTTTTGTTGACTCGGACGACGACCGACCCGGTTTAGGATTTTTTATTGTCTTTTCTACCATGTTCTTTGAGATGGGCACCGTTAGTCTTTACCCTCTACGATTATCAAGCTGGGATGGTTGAACTCGTCCAGTTTCGCATGCTGTGTCCTGAGAGCATGCCAGCATGACTGCCACTCCAAGGTCACATGCTTGTACGACGGTTTTTGCTCATATTTTTTCATACGTTTTATTTCTTACTATTTTTCTATTTTGTTATATAATTTGTGTTTTCTCATTCTGCATATTTTTTATTTTTTATTCTTAATTTTTTGTTTTGTAGTTACACATCTTATTCATATACGCATGAGGCTGTCTACGCATTGTAAATATAAATGCTCAACACTGTATACAAAATAACAGCAAACAAAAATAAGATATACACAAAACATTAAATACTGTTCGAAGTTTTTGATAATATTGATATAAATAGTTTATGCTGCCTAGATTCAACCATAATATATAGATAAACTTAGGATGCGAACAAAAACGTACAATGGCTGTACAAAAAATGACGTGTGCACATGGTCCACGTGAAGTAGCATCTTCGAAGCTTAGCAAAATGTGTAAATCTCTCCACTCACACATACTACTGTTAAAAAGGGTTACTTGTCAAAGGCTTTCTGAACGGCAAATGGCTTTCGCCTATTTCAACAGCAACAAGAGACGTTACGTCATTTTGCTTCATAAAAGTAGCTGCAAAGTAGCCAACAAGAGCCAAGGGACCAAACACGTTATGAAACAGTTCACAGGCAAATTTACAATCGACCACTATAAAATATCAAAGTATCTTCATAATGTATCATGACATGTAGGTAACCACGCCCTAGGATACGCTGACCAACATATACCCAACTTAATGGGAATCGTACAGATCTGTGGTCAAATGGAACCTGCTTGTCAGCTAAGCGTATGTGTTGTTTCAAAATTTAGAAAATTTCCGAATGATCTTGTAAATGAAATGTTTCATCTCAATCACAACAAGAAAAAAGTGACTTTGTAATGAATCATACGAACGCTGAATGTTTCGAGCAACAAATAATAAATTACTGAAAAGCATACATGTTGCAGTTGTCTTATCTTAAAGTTCTTGTCATTGTTTGTTAGAACAAAGCAACAACATCTACATCTACACTGATACTCTGCATATCACACTTAAGTGCCTAGCAGAGGGTGCATGCAACCACCTCCATAATAATTCTCAGTTATTCCAATCTCGAACAGGGCGTGGAGGAAACGAACACATATTCTTTTCCGTGCGAGCTCTAGTTTCCCTTATTTTATGACCGTTCCTCCGTATATAGGTCAATATCAACAAAATAATTTTGCATTCGGAGCAGAAAGTTGATGATTGAAATTCCTTGAGAAGATTCTGCCGCATCGAAGAACGCCTTTGTTTTAATGATGTCCACCCTAAATTCTTTATCATGGCAGTGACACTCTCTCCCCTACACAAAACGTATTGCACTTCTTTGAACTTTCTCGATGTTCTCCGTTAATCCTACCTGGTAAGGGTGCCAGACCGCGCAGCACTACTCCGAAAGAGGACGGACAAGTGTAGTGTAGGCCGTCTCCTTAGTAGATCCGTTAGATTTTCTATGTGTTCTGCCAATAAAGGCAGTCCTTGGTTTTGCATTCCGCACAACATATTCTATGTGTCATTTCGAATTCAAGTTGTTCGTAATTGTAATGAAAAGGTATTTACTTGAATTTAATGCCTTTAGAAAAGACGCTGATTTATCATGTAATCGAAGCTTCATGGATTCCTTTTAGCACTCGTGTAGGTGACCTCACACTTTTCATTATTTAGGGTCAATTTTCAATTTTGGAACATACAGATATTTTTTCCGAATCGTTTTGCAATTACCTTTAATCTTCCGATGACTTTACCAGTGGATAAATGACAGCGTCATCTGCAAACAACCTCAGTCGGCTGTTCAGATTGCCTCCTAGACCGTTTACAAAGATAAGGCATCCAGTCACATAATTTATACGATATTCCATAAGCACGCAATTTCACTACAGGCCGCTTGTGAGGTACAGTGTCGAAAGGTCTCTGGAAATGTAGAAATACGAAGTAAATTTGAAATCCCTTTTGAACAGCACTCACCACTTCGCGTGTGTGAAGAGCTACCGTGTCTCACAAGAACGTTTTCCAAATCCGTATTAACTGTGCGTCAACAAACCGTTAGCCGCGCGTAGCGGCAGCGCGGTTAGAGGCGCCATGACAATGACTGCTCGGTCACTCCCGTCGAAGCTTCGAGTCCTCCCTTGGGCTTGGGTGTGTGTGTTGTTCTTAGCGTAGGTTAGTTTGTGTTAGTTTATGTAGTGTGTAAGTCTAGGGACCGGTGACCTCAGCAGTTTGGTCCCTTAGAAATTCACACGCATTTGAACATCCAACAAACTGTTCTCTTCGAGATAATTCGTAATGTTCGAACACAACATATGCCCCAAATTGTGCTGCATTTCGACGTCAATTATACGTGCCTGTAATTTAATGGATTACTCCTATTACCTTTCTTGAATATTGGTGTGATCTGTGCAACTTTCCTGTCTTTGGGTGCGGATCTTTCGTCGGACGAGAGGCTTTATATGATTGTTAAGTATGGAGCTGTTGCATCAGCATACTCCGAAAGGAACATAATTGGTATAAAGTCTGGAACCGGAGACTTGCTTTTATTAAACGATTTAAGTGGCTTCATACTCCGAGGAAAAATGGTTCAAATGGCTCTAAGCACAATGGGACTTAACATCTGAGGTCATCAGTCCCCTAGACTTAGAACGACTTAAACCTAACTAACTTAAGGACGTCACTCACATCCATGCCCGAAGCAGGATTCAAACCTACGACGGTAGCTGCAGCG
This sequence comes from Schistocerca nitens, assembly GCF_023898315.1. Taxonomy (NCBI): domain Eukaryota; kingdom Metazoa; phylum Arthropoda; class Insecta; order Orthoptera; family Acrididae; genus Schistocerca; species Schistocerca nitens. The sequence continues at coordinate 623,746,685 of NC_064620.1, read as the reverse complement.
CGGTTCCAGACTGAAGCGCCTAGAACCACTGGGTCACAGCGGAAGGCTGCTCCGAGTATATCTGCTATTCAGTTACTCATGGTGGCAGCTGTTCTTTATTCGAATTCTGGAATACTTGCTTAGTTTTCTTTGGTGAAGGAATTTAGGAAGGCTGTGTTTAGTAATTCTGCTTTAGCAACACTGTAATTGATAGTATTTCTGTTGATATCGTGCAGAGAAGGCACTGATAGTCTCTAGCCGCTAGCATACTTTACATACGTCCGGAATCTCATTGAATTTTCTGCCAGGTGTGGCAGTGCTGGGCAACTGGTGCGACGTTTGGAATGTGGGAGAGAGGTACTGGAGGAAGTAAACCTAGGTGACTGGTAATCGAACCCGTGATCCCGTGATCCCGTGATCCAGAGGCAGCAACGCTAGCCACTAGACCAGGAGCTGCGGACATCGCCAGAAGAGGAAAAATCAGTTTTTATTGTTGAGAGACCACAAATTGCATAAAAAGCAACAAACAATTGACTTTTACCTGTCGCGAGTCTGTTCCAAGATATGTTGAACATGCTGCCCAACGTTATCTGCACAAGTTGAGATTGAGAAACATCATGTTCCACAACAGATCGGAGTATCTCAGGGGTCACGTTGTGAATGCGTTGGGAAATTTGTGCTTTCAGCTGAGCTACGTTCGTAATGGGAGCCCTGAACACATCTTTCACAGCCGGAGACTGCATTGGAATTGTGGGAGAAGGAGTAGAAGAAGGGGTTAGGAGAGAATATGAGCTTGGCAGTAGGAATAACAGAGGAGAAAGACTAACGAAGTTTGCAATAAATTTTTAGGTGCTGATAGCGAATATTGCCTTCAAACCTCGGAAGAGGAAGAGGCAAACTTATAACAGGCCAGGAAATACAGGGCGTATCCAGCTGAATTACATTTTTGTAAGGTAGAAGTTCCGAAATCAGATACTGAATTGTAGGGCTTACCTAGGAGCAGATATAGATTCAAAGCGCAGTTTAGTAATGATGGAGAGTTGGCTAAAGTTCAAGATACTATTTAGGAAGAATCAGTGCGTAACATAGTGGATTACGGAAGTACTAAGGAATGCAAAGATGGGGTTTAAGTTCTCTGAAGCTATACATACTGCGAAAAGTATATTAGTCAGTAGGCACTTCAGATAAAGAGGAATCAGCGTTTCCGCCGCGCGGGATTAGCCGAGCGGTCTGAGAGCACTGCAGTCATGGACTGTGCGGCTGGTCCTGGCGGAGGTTCGAGTCCTCCCTCGGGCATAGGTGTGTGTGTCCTTAGGATAATTTAGGTTAAGTAGTGTGTAAGCTTAGGGACTGATGACCTTGGCAGTTGAGTTCAATAAGATTTCCCACACATTTGACGGTTTTGAATGAGCGTTTCTAAAAATGTCAGTCGTAAATGTTTGAAAGAAAAACGTAAGTACATGAAAGGCAACTGTGAAAAACCACGTGTAACAGAGGAAATGCTTCAGCTGGCCGACGAAAGAAAGTACAAAAATGTTCAGCCAAGTTAAGGAATAGAGAAGGGCAAAACACTTAAGAACGAAATAAATAGGATATTCAGGGAAGCAAAAACTAAGTGACTACATGAAAAATATGAAGCAGTCGGAAAATAAATTATTGACGAAAGGACTGACTCAGCATATAGAAAAGTAAAAACAGGGCGTTAAGACTAATAGTGCAGTAGAAATTCCTCTACCAAATGAATAGGGGAGAACGGATGCGTGGAAACAGTACATTGAAGGACTCTGTGAGGGGGTGGGAGGGGGGGGGGTGGTGGAAGAGTCTGATGACATTATGGAAAAAGTAACAGAAGTCGACCGGGAAGGGATAGGAGATCTAGCATTAGAATCAGAATTTAAGAGAGTTTTCGATGACTTGCGGTCACATGAGGGAGAAGGGATGAATATCATTCTGCAGAATTTCTAAAACTATTCGGGGGAGTGGCAACAAAGCGACTAGTCACGTTAGAATGTAGAATACATGAAACAAGTGATATACAGTGTGTCTTCGGGAAAAATATCACTCGGCGGAAATGGATGGGTATGAGCGACTTACAGCGATGGACTAAAGGGAGTGAATGAGTAACAGTTAGGGGAGCTTGTGTGTGTCTGAGGTGAGTTTCATGTTAAGGAAAGCCCTATTATTTTCGCATGCCACAATTTTTGGGAAAACCTATAAAGGTACTCAAAAAGGTAAAATGAGGGCGTTGATACTCTGCTTTTCAGTCAGAGTCCTTTAAATAAACGGGAACTTATTCGAATTTTTTGTATTCCTATAGGAGAATTGTTCCACCGGTTGAGAGATCCTTGGAAATGGAAATGGGCTTTGTCTACAGATTCCATGGTCTCTCATTGTACACTGCCATGTGAGTAAGGAAATGTAGAGCAAACATTTGTCTAACTCTACGCCAGCCTGAAGCAAGTCCTGAAATTGAGTAATTTTGTACAGGTATTAATACATGGGATCGGTTGGTAGGACATGTTCTGAGGCATCAAGGGATCACCAATGTAGTATTGGAGGGCAGCGTGGAGGGTAAAAATTGTAGAGGGAGACCAAGAGATGAATACACCAAACAGAGTCAGAAGGATGTAGGTTGCAGTACGTACTGAGAGATGAAGAAGCTTGCGCAGGATAGAGTAGCATGGAGAGCTGCATCAAACCAGTCTCAGGACTGAAGACCACAACAACAACAACAATGAATACACGATGTTTCTTAGAATTTTATACACCGATCTCACAGACATGTCCAAAGTTCGGGTAATTCCCCGTGCACTCCATGTTTACACACCACTGCTCGCGCCCCCTTACAATGCAGAAAATATTGCACCTTCAGGAATATCGTTATCATTTACTCCATACCCTTGGCAGGCGTCGGACTAGCACCCTTTTTCATATCCCTTAGTGTCCAGAACTTCTGAAGAGCTACTGGTGCGCTGTCACAGTTCTTGTAAAAGAGCTTTACAAGCAGCGCGCAACCCTGCGTTGACGTAGCGACTCTGAGTATCTCAGACAGAAGCTGAGGCCCAGCCGTTTAGCCTGCGTCTTATATTTTGCATTTTCTCCTGCTTACATCGCCATCTGTTGGTACAACTTTCGAATTTTTTCCCTATAGCGTTTCCACCTTATTCGGAAATGATACGTTGAAGTTAGAGGTAATTATGAAAAGGGGTTAGCTGTTTACAGCGTTTGGAAACTGGAACTACAATTTTTATAGCCCTGTGAATCGTTAACGTTATTTTCCTTTCTATAACCATTATTATAATGAACACCTGCGATCGAGTTAATCAAATTACGAAAATCAATTTTGAATTATCATTAGTAGGGCCCGTATTTAAAGGCCTTATCCTTATTCCCCCTATTATGATCTGAGCCATTGCCGTGTTGTTATCAGGAGGTCGAGCAGAGAGCGAAATTGAGTGATACTGCAGAACGCCAAGGCGCTAACGAAACGTCATTAAATTCAAATTATTCCTTGGCAAGAATTTTGCAGTCACTCAGTCTTCTTCCCTGTGCTGTCTAGCAGCGAACGTGCCGAGTCCGCGCTGCTTGAAAGTGCGAGAGGTGGCGCGTCAGTGGCAGGCAAGGAACTTGAAGCTCAGGTCAGCGCTGCGGCCCCGTCGCAGGAGGCTGCGGCGGCCGTGCGTCCCCGCAGACCGGCGTGGCTGTGGACGTCCGTCAGAGCCTGGGAGTTGTCGAGAATGAAGCTGCCTCTAAGCTCGATCCCAGAAATCTGTTTGTGCCTGTTGTCAGTTGTCGAGGTGGTGTTTAGTCAGGAGAGTCAACAACAACACACAGCCGGTAACGCTGTATTTGTACTACCCCAGTAGCGGCAGCACAGGCGCCCATCCTAAGCTGAACAGCCTGAAGAGAAGTAGATCGGTCATTCATCGACGAAAGACAGGCCCGCCCCCACCATCTCCAGTCAACCACTGTTGTGGTCGGCAGGAATGCGGATCGTATATCAGAAGTTCCCTGTGAGGCCGTACTGCTGTAGATTTGCAGCAGTAGACTCCAAGTTGCTGGAAGCTTGTAAACGGTAGTAGAAATCACCAGAGGATCCTATAAATTGGGGATCCCCCCCCCCCTCACCGGTCGTGCACACTGGTGACTGAGATGATTGAATGTCCTCTCTTTTCTATGCCTGTAAGTGCTCTCGACTGCTCTACTGTTTAACTTCAGGATTTCAGAATGTTCCTTTCTGTGAACTTTGCGTCCCTGAAGGTATCCTTATGACACCTCTAAGTGAAGTTACTACATTTAGCCTCATTACTGTAGCACATTCTGTCTGTTCCGCACTGTTGTAGAAATGCTGAATCGGTTGTTCTCGGATTCCCAGTCGCGTAGTCTGATGAAATGTGCTCGTAGCTTGTTTGTACTTTTGGCCTCCAACGCTGACATGCAATTACAACACCGTTACGAAGCCAGTAGCAGATGCGGCCCACTTTAAGCTACGTTGTGGAAGACGCGACAGTTGGCTGCGACTACGACGCTGCCTCTCCACTTTTCCCACCCCGGCAGACGGCGACAAGGCCGCAACACGACAGGAGTCGTCGCTGTTTCCCAAGCTCTGGTCGGCGGCGGCGGATTCAAATACATAAGAAAAAATAAAAATTCCGATTTTCTTGCTGTAAAAAAATACTGTATGTTAATGGAACAAAGTTACACCGGCTCCGAGAGTTAGTTTTTCGATACCTATTCTCCTTTTACTTTAAAAAATTGAAAAGTATCTCTTCCGGTTTTGCGTGTTTTTTTCGCTGTATATTACTTCTCTATAGATTGTGAGGAAAGTAAAATGCACAAAAAATTGATGTTTGCGTATCTTTCAGTTTCACATCACAGCTTGATAATGACGTGTCTATTTTTCCGATATTCGTCACAGTTATTCCGATACTTAATTTACAAGTAAACAACTGCATAAAATTTGAATTGTGTGCAGTGAAAAATGTGGTCGCTGGCTATTTTGCGTATGGTTCATGTTAGGTCATACATCGTTGCCGATGAAAAGAAGCTAACATATCGAAATTATTTTTAAAGTTAAGATCAGAATGATATCTATCTCCGTTTCCGAGATTTAGGCTCATATATCTCCGGGAGCGTTGCGACTAGCCGCCAGTTCTGTCGACGCACAACGTGAATCATGTGGTCATCACACGGTAGAGAATGCATTTGTTTTGTTTTGCTGACACATTTGGACCTAATGAAAACATTTTATGTCATATATTTCTCCAGTATGAGTTACTAATGTTTCTCCATATGCTCTTGACAATTTCATTTAAAATGCCACGAAATGTAGGTTTCTTAAAAGTAAAGACATGCTGCCTTCAATATATTTTCTTCTCATTTTTGGGAAGGGGATAAATTACTCACCTCTATTATTTTCTTCTGAACCTGGACGAGGATACCCAGGTAGAAGTAGGCGTAACAAAACCAACAAATGTCAAAAATTTACGTTTTTCAACAGAGCGAAAAAACGTTCAAATTAGTTTAATATCGCCTTGCCATCAATTATATTTTTTATATGATGTGGTAGGTAAATCATAGCGACACTGGATTTGAGTGTACTTCCCGTGAGTATCGCATTGTCGCTTCACAGTACATCATGCGAGAAGTACGGATGGGAATGTCATCTGTCGCTCAGCTGTATTTGACCTTCACTTGTCAGAAGCGGCGCGTGTTTCCCAAGCTGCGGTCTGTCATTGACATGATGGAGAGAAGTAGAGCCACATTCGATTTCACTTTAAAGTACTTAGATATTTTACAGCAAGAAGAAGACGATAACACAGTTACGTTGTTGTGGCTCCACAACAAAAGGAAAAAGAAGAGGGTTCATTGTCTTTTTGCGACACGTGGCGATGAAGGCTGTTACATCATTTTGATTAACAGGCACCTTTTAAATGACGATACGAAATTCAGACATAATTTCAGATTGTCAGCCAGTTTGCTCATGTTTTGGAACTTACAGAAAGTGACATACAGAGAAAATCGTGCAACCGGGTCAAGAAACCTATCAGTGCAGCTGAAAAACTCGCAGTGACGCTAAGGTACGTGTAGTTTTATTATCTTATGTACATATGTGGCGCTGGGATCAGAACACTTGTTTGTTCATCTGAAACCTTTGATGCAGCTTGTATTTCTTTAGTCTCAGGCTTTTATCAGATTTATTGATATGGATTCAACTTTCGTATTGTCTTTGAAATCAGTCCCAGTGATGGAAAACGTAAAGGCAAGAATGTTGCGAGATCAGCTCACAGAGCATCACATCCTGTGAGTGGCTCATTTCAGTTTTCCTTGACTGGCTCGACATCTTTCTGGTAGCCGTACGTCTTTGTGTGGTCCGACTTCCGTCGCAACACTGCTCACTGGTGCAGTGCTGCGGCAGCTGCCGCAACAGTCGCGCGTCGCATCCCAAACTCGAACTGCGCATGCGCCAGCAGGCAACTTCTGACGTGACGTAGCGACCCGTCGCAGTCGCTAGTGTGCGTCGCGTCTTGGACAACGTACCTTAGCCGTCTCTTTCGGTTCTTAACAAAATATTATCCCTGCACTACTTACTATTCCACTCTGTAACATACCTCAAAACGGTTAAATCCTTCTTAATAGTCTAAAATGGAGCTAAATTGGACTTACACACAAAAAGTGGGGACTAAAAAAACTAGTTGCTACAAAACATGTGTTTTAAATAGAATTTCTGATCCAATACTGCAGAAAAACTTACATGAATTCGCACGTTTTAAGAAAAGACGTGATTACAGTTTATACTCTGTCCTGAAATCATGAAAATTGTGTGGCACAAAATCGCTTGTCTTTATAATTCGATAAAGTGTCAGAACGCTGATGAATCGGCGATTGCTGTGTCTACTTGTTTTCGCAATTCGGAAAGTTTGAGGAGTACAGCCCTGAGATCGACATTGTGTATGACGCATTGTCGCCGCATGAATACAACTACACGCTCGCCTCATTAGGACAGCCCCGTTTAGCTTTAACTAAAATGCAATTCGGCAGTAGGGAGTTATATCTAAGAAACAAGTGGGCAACACATGGGTCTATTTATCTTTATATGTACGAATTTAAGTCGCGTGCTGTGTTGACTTACATTGAGTAGATCGTTTAAGTGTAATTTTGTCATCATAAAAAATTTGGCTTACCTAGATTTGTATTGGGGAAATCTCTAATGTCATAACTGGTGGCCGAATAACAATTTTTCGAACCGTGCCAAAAACAAATAACTAAACACAGGTTATTTTTATCATTCACTTTATCTTACGGTTTTCTTGCTGGCCTTCTTGCCTGAGGTTTGTAGATCGAATTTGTGATGGGTGACCGGAAGGTGTTTATGAAACCGGAAGGTGTAACCGCGATTACAATGCGGGTATCTATAGGCACCAGCATCTACGTGTGCTGTTAGTGTGGCATTCGTATGTATATTACGTGCGTACGGTAAAAATGGAAACGTGAACTACGGTGATATTATTACCAAATGCCTCCGAACAGGACCAAAGTACTGCTACTATTCTCTCGGTTGCCGAATGACAAACGCCAACAGACATCCATCAGAGAATGAAGAATGTATGCGGGCTAGCATATCCGTCTGAAACCACCGTTGTGTAATGGTGCCCCAAGTTTCGTGGTGGTCGCGATTCGACACAAGGTGTCGGTCGATCTGGGAGACCACCCGCATCCACGACGGAAAACCACAAGCGGGCGGTTCATGATGCGATTGGGACGGACCGGAACATAGCTCGTGCGCTAGCGAGGGAAGTCGACATCACCTTCTGTAGCGTGCAACACATATTTCGGCAGAAATTAGGCCACCATAAGGTCTACAGCCAGTGCATAACAAGCGTAGAAACCCCAATAAAAAGCAAACCGGATGGCTGTTTGCCTGAAGCACCTGACGAGACTGAATTGTTTCAGGCGGCAAAATCTGGTGCCACCACTGAGAATTGGAATCGAAAGCATTGACAATACATTGTTGTCATTCATCGTCCCTTCGTCCCAAGGAGTTCAAGGGTCAGCAAACTCTTTAACCTGTTATTTGCTTACCAGTGGCTATTGCTTATTGATTTTAAGGAGCATGGTGTCTCTTTCACTGGAAAACGGTGCTGCGCAACGCGTCAGGAATTATGCCGTATATGTTACGCGAAACATACCTGAAAACTGCTACAAAGGGAGCAGCTGCTTCATGATATCGCACGTCCCCACATCGAAATTGTCGTAATGCACAAGTCACGCCAACTCAAGTGGGATACACTCGAACACCTGGCCTATAGTCCTGATCTCATCCCATTGCATTATCACGCCATCGCTCTCTTAAAATAAGACCTTGGCAGATCAGCGATACCTGTCGGAAGATGTGTATTAGGTAGCTACGGACTTCGTCAATCAGCAGGACTTGTTGTTTTAGCTAACAGTTGTCTTCAACCTGATGCGTCGCTGGAATGATATCCTGAATGTCCACAGCAATTTTGCCTGATCGGCGTACCGATTCTGGACTGTACGGCCTTTGAGCAGAAACTTTCTGATCGTCCTTTATAAAATTAGATAACTGATAGGCATATGTGATTGAGCTTAAGTTGACATTTTATATGATTACGATCTTATTTTTTTAGATACTGTCATCTTCTTGGTAATCGTTTGTTTAGGTAATCCGTCCTAAAAAGACACATTTTCTTCAGCACGAAGTTTCAACAGCTCCACTGGTAAGTAGAGCAAACACAGAAAGAACCATCAAAGTCTTCTATGGCAAATATTAAAGTGGACAGCTTTCATCTAGACTTGTGTGAGGATTTTGTGTCATCTAATCTGCCGTGGGACGATCTAACGAACACAATATTTTAAGACCTTCCTGCAATATACCAGAAAAGTCGACAGTGCAAAAATTATTTGTGACATATGTATGAAAAGGCTCTTGCTGATATTAAAACAGAAATTTGTAAATACTGCATTTGGCTTTCGGTCGACGAGACTAGTGACGTCAATCGCAAAACTTTCGCAGCCTGCAAAAACTTTCTGAGAGACAGTAGAAAAAGTTTCATATTACACGGCTTAGAAGTGAGGTTCATTGTGTGCTGCAGTTCCATAATGTATAATGACTGTAGCGTTAGGCCACGGACTGTGGTCATACTCAGGTACGCATTGGAAGTCTGTGTTTTTGTGTGAGTGATATATGACAGGATTTTTTCCGTAAAACGCGTCCCATTACTATATTATCAAAAGGGAAGATAGTTGTAGCACCGGTAAGTATCTCAACTACTTGTGAATTTTTCCGAGTTTCGACATAGGGAATAATTAGTCGCTCATTTGCCATAAAGAACTAGAATAGATCTGTCAAAAGTATAGTGACGGTTTCTATTTTAATATTGGAGTCCATTACACTTTCCATTGAAGGACTCCAAAAACGCTAAAATCAGTTTTACAAAAACCCAATAATGCGGGCGCTAGTCATCACCAATATTTTTGCTGCTTAGCATCGGTCCCAGGGCAGGCTCATAACAATGAAAAAATCGCGCGACGTGACTCTATCGTTGCTTAGCAATTGTCTGCTTCGAGAGCTCAAGCTATCCGGGTGTGTGTCGGAGTTCTCTGAGAGGAATACAGTGATTAAAAAGTTTGCAGCCGATCTTTGCAAGTAGAAGTTAAATAAGAGTTTGAAAGAAGGTTAACTGTTGAATAGAAGCAGACTTGTGACGTAAACAATGGAGGTAAGTGACCAATCCATATTCAACCATCATAAGACGTCCACGCTGAATTCTGATACTGTAGGCAACAACTTCAAAAGCTGCTACTGCTGAATGCTGCGTGTCCTAATCACAGTAAGATACAGCGTGAATCCGAGCAACACCAAAACCACTTCCAAAGTTTTTACGGGTATTTCCTTAGTATTTTGGCGTGGGAGTCTTCTGTGAATCATGCATCACTCTGCTTCAACAGATATGCTCCGCAAACCGCTTTACGGTGTGTGACAAAGAGTGCTTCAGCACTCCTGCCCTCCCTCTTGTATTCGCACGTGATACTGGGAAGGTCTCCTGTAAACAAACCATCGTAACTACTGCAATTGTTCAGATTTCCCAGTCGTTAGCATTTCGTGAGGATATGTTGCCCATCTCTCTTCGGCACGTATGCTCTTGAAATTTCTACAGTACCATCTTCGTGATGTGCAACGACATCTTGTGACGTCTATTACTGGAGTATGTATTTTGAGCATACCGTTACGTTCTCGCGCCTACTCAAGAATCCTTCGATGAAACTTCCGACCTTAGTTGAATCTTCTTAGTCACTTATGTTAGTCGAATTAGACAAAGGCTCCAGAGTGATTCTTGTTCTTCATGTGCCGTCTCCTCTGAGAAGGTTGGCTGTCATCATGGCAATTTCTGATCTTGATTTGGCCGATCTAAGGAGTTCTGACGTTGAACAGTTGTACCAATTTTTTAAATTGTCAATCCAGGATGTCCGTCTTCTACCCCTCGTTCTCTTCCCACAAATTTTCCCTTCTAGTATTATTCGCAATATTTTGTAATTTACTCCCCTAATAACATGGCCTAAATATTGTAGCTTCCTTACTTTAATAGTTTTAGTTAATTCTTTTTCCTTTCCCATTCTTCTTAGGACATCTTGATTAGTAATCCTCGACACCCAACTAATTCTACGTATTCTTCTATATGCCCACAGTTCAAAAGCTTCTAAACTGTTCATGTCCTTCTTTTTCAATGTCCACGCTTCCATTCCGTATAATAATTTTGAGAATACATAGCATCTTAGCAACCTCATTTTTGTGTTTAAACAAATGTCTCTCGAACAGAATGCATTTTTCATCTTATTAAAGATACTTCTGGCCTGTCCTATTCTGGATTTAATTTCTTCTGAGCTTTCAATCTCCTCATTTACAATTGTTCCGAGATATTTAAATTTACGTACTTGATCGACTCTTTCCCAATGCTTGTAAGACTTTCTTGTTGGTGTGTTTTAGATATCACCATGAACTTAGTCTTGCTTACGTTAAGAGTCAAGCCAAATTCTTCACTTTTTTCTGCGACTTTGTCAAGAAGTAATTGTAGATCTTTGAGGTTTCCAGCTAGTAGTACAGTGTCATCAGCAAACCTAACATTGTTAATGTTTAGCCCATTCACTTTAATGCCAGCTATTTCATTTGATAGAGCTGCCTGGATTATGTCTTCTGAATACATATTAAACAATAAGGATGAGAGAACGCAACCTTGTCTCACACCCCTCTTTATTTCTATATCATTCGATAATTCATTTTCTACCTTCACGGTTGCGGTTTGATTGTAGTAGAGGTTGTATATAATGCGGATGTCTTTCTTATCAAGTGTTTTCTTTTCTAACAATTCTATGAGATGATCATGACGAACTTTGTCAAATGCTTTATTATAATCCAGAAAGCACACATATAGTGGCTGGTTAACCTCCATACATCGTTGCGCTAAAATGTTAAAAGCAAACAATGCTTCTCTTGTACCGAGGGAACTTCTAAAACCGAATTGTGTTTCACTTATACCTTCTTCTACTTTTTTATATATTCGTTGGTGTATAACTTTTAGAAATATCTTTAAGGTGTGACTCATTAAGCTTATTGTACGGTGATCATTACAAGTTTTGGCATTAGCCTTTTTGGGTAATGTAACATAGGTAGATGTCAACCAATCCCTAGGAATAATTCCCGAATTATAAATATCATTAAACAATTGTACAAATATATCTATATGGTCTATTCCTATGAGTTTCAGGATGTCATTTGGTATCTTATCCGGTCCAGGGGCTTTTCCTGTCTTCGATGTGTTGATAACATGTAATATTTCTTCTTTCGATATGCTTGGTCCTCGATCTCCAATCATGTTATCATAAAATTTTTGATCTTTCCTTGTGTCTTCAAATAGTTCTTTGACATATTCTGTCCACCTGTCCAGTTTACCTTTAACATCAGGAATTATTTTGTCATTTTTATCTAACAATAAACTTGTACTTTTCTTTTTATTAAGTCCAGCTAAATCTTTAACTTTTTTGTGTAAGTTGAAACTATCATGTCTTGTTTCATAACTCTCAATTTCAGAGCATTGTTCCTTGTACCATTCTTCTTTTGCTCGCCGTGTTTCTTTTCGTATTTCTGCATGTAATCTTTTATACTCACTTTCATCTCTATTTTTAAGTATTCTTCTTTGTTCCATCAATTGTAATATCTTCTCTGTCATCCACTTCTTTTTCATGTTGTCGTGTTTGGTCACCATTGTGTTTTTACATGCATTATTTAATGTGTCTTTTATAAGTTCCCATTTGCCATCAATATCTTCTGTTTGATTATTCTTTATCCAAACTAATTCCTTATTAATCTCTTCAGAAGTATTTTGTTTAGTCAAGGGGTCTCTTAGAATAGTTGTATTTATATAGTCCTTCTTTTGTTTCTTTTGTATGGCTTTCAGTTTCACATGGAGCTTTGCTACTAAAAGGTTATGATCAGAAAATATATCAGCTCCCGGATATGTTTTCACACCATGAACAGAATGTTTGTACCTCTTGTTTATAAGTATGAAATCAATTTGATTTCTGCAAACTTCTTCATTACAGTCTCTTGGTGATTTCCAAGTATAAAGTCTTCGTTTTGGGAGTTTAAAAAATGTGTTTGTAATAGACAGATTGTTTTCCTGGCAAAATTGTGACAGCAAATCTCCTCTTTCATTTCTTGTTCTTAAACCAAAAGGTCCAATAAGATCACCTTCACTTCCTTCACCTATTTTGGCATTAAAATCTCCCATGATGATAATAATGTCTCTGCTTTTTGAGGTTCCTATTGCTTGTGTTAATTCTTCATAAAATTTTCCTATTTCTTCTTGGTCTTTGTCGGCTGTTGGAGCATAGATTTGTATTAAATTAATATTTGTTTGTTTCGTTTGTAAATGTAGACTGATTACTCTATCTGAGATTGGTAAAATGCTTTTGACAGATTTACTAGCATACTCATCTAAAATTATTCCTACCCCATTCCTGTGCTGGCTATCAGAATTTCCCGAGTAATATACTTTCATGTTGTCAATGGTCATTTCTCCTGAGTCAGGCCATCTTGTTTCACTTACACCCAAAATATTAATTTTTAGACGTTTCATTTCTTGTATAACATTATTTACTTTGCCTGGTTGGTATAATGATCTTACATTCCAAATTGCTATTGTTGCATTATTTTTGTATTTACTTGTGGCATTGTTCAAGGCTCTCCCCCCCGGAGATCCGAGTGGGGGAGTTGAAACTCCGGATAATTTGACATTGAACTCTGCCATGATGAGTTTTCCTGGGGATATCCATTGGATCTTTAATGCTGTGGTTTCCCGTTGCCTTCAGCATCCTATGCCGTTGACCACCCTTGGTGATTCTTCCGTCTTTAGGGGTGATTTCTCGCTCCAGGGACAAGAGGGTGCCCTTGCTCTACCAGCTCATCCGCCCTCTAGAAGGTCGTTGACTTAGTAGAGGGTTCTCCTTATCCCGGGAGAAACTCGGTCGCCAGAGCCTCGTTAGCGTAGCAGGGGATACCACGTGCCGGCGAGGTTGACATTTGTGTGGGAGAGGCTATTGGTGACGCATCCCACACCTTACCCCCCCAGAGTGATTACGAATTCTTAAAAATCGGTCGAACCCCAAAATTTTTGCAAGGCGCTTCTGTTGTGAATGAATTACGTTTCACTAAGTCTCTTCCAGTGAATCCCAACCTGATATCTGCTTTCACTACAATTAATTTTATGTGAGTATTTCACTTTAGCCCACTTTAGCCCACATTAATCCTAGGTATTTTACAGAAATTGCTGTTTACAGAGATTTTCCCCTAATACTATTTTATCGAACAGTAATGAATTTCTTCCCCTATTTCTAAGCAGTGTGCTACAATTCATTAAGTTTTTAAGGTCCTGCCAGTCTCTGTACTACTAATCGACTCTCCCCAGATATTTCTGCATTCTGCTCACAGTCTTCTGACGTTGCAGCCTTCCTACAGCCTGCAGGCTCGTCTGCGTGTTGTCTCAGTGGGCCTCTGACGTTATCTACCTCTGTTTGTAGAAGACCCGTTTGCAGATTTTCTTTTCCCTAGAAACGTCGTAATGCGTGTGCGTAAAATATATTCCACAATTCAACAACAGACTGACGTCAGTAATACTGGCCTACAATTATGTGCATGTGCCCGACGACCCCCCTTGAATACGGGAATGCCTTGCACTTCTTTTCCAGTCGCTTGATGCGAGTAATCTGTGTAGAATGTCGCACTGTCTCACTCATCAACAATGTGTTTCCTCCGATGAACAATTCCAGTTGATTTCCTACTTTGTGGTCACTTGTTTCAAAACTAGCTCTTCGCCATTTGTGTTATGATTCAAAGGAGCAATAGTTGTAAAGCTTCGTGGCGAACCATTTTCGGGAGGTCAAATACAGCAGTACGGCTTTCTCTTTATCGCCTTCTATTTCTGGGCCAGTACGGCTAACTCAGTGACTGATTAGAAGATTTAGATTATTTAAGGGAAATTGCGATGAACTCACACATCTTCAGTGGAGTGACACTTATGGTGAACTCAGCATGAGCCACTTGAGTGTCACCAAACAAGACGAGTAGCGGATTCTTTTTCGCTAACTCAAGTGAAACTAGTTAGAACAGTTCACAGTGTCATGCAGTAATCGAGAATGCAGCTGCTAAATTTTAACTCTATCTCAGGTGTGTGCATGTTCCTCCAAACGGCAGTAAACATACGTCGGAAGGAAAAAGGTTTGTTAAATGGTTCATCTGTAACCCTCCGACCCATCGCCATCTTAGATAAATTCTTCGCCATATATGCTAAGTAAACTGATCGCCTTATATCCATTGTCAATCAGATTAAATTTTTTTGAGAACCAGGAGAGACCGATTTCGATTTGGTTTTTAGCGTGAATGTAAAACTGCAGTAGCAAAACAATTAAATAACGTGTTTTGTCAGTACGTTCGTACCTATTTGTCTAATTACCATTAAGTCCTTTTTGTTCAGTACACAAGAACATGGAAGTGAACTAAAATATGTGGTTAGATGCAACTGAGAAGAATTCTAGGAACAAATAATTAAAATAATAATCCCAGATACCGTGCCATTTTCTCTAATGCCTCTCAGTATCAGAATTTGCTGTTCCACTACTTAGAAGCATACATTATGTAGTACTGAATTGAAGTGTTTCGTAGGACAGCGTTCATACTGAATGTCATTATCAGCTTAGCATTAACATTACCATTGAAGTTTCTCGAAATTTTTTATGGAAGTTTACATGTTCAGTAAGGTATGTATTACATAAGTTTTCTTAGGCATTAGAAGGTAAAGACACTGCAACATGCATGTCGCCACAGGGTGTACGCATTAATCTTCCTCCATTCCGCAGCATTTTGCATCTAAGTACGAGATACAAGATGACAATTTTGATTTTAACAACTTGTTTGTATATTCCTGAAACGACAATCTTCAGTAATCTTATTCGGGCACAAAGATATATCAGTCACAAGAAAGGTGTACCATGAATATAATTATTTAAATGTTGTCAAGTCTGATGCGCATGTTCATCACAAGCTGTACGCTGCAAAGTCACCGAATTTTCTGATTCTGCTGCGGCTGCACGTTGAGCTATGTTGTAACACTGATAACTATTTACAGTAAAAGCAACTGGCAGTTATTTTGCGAATCTCAAGTGTCTCATCACGATATATTTACTATCGGACTATTTACTGAAATTTATGGCTAATGCAATGAAAGAAACTGTTTAGCTTTGTTGGTCGTAGGAATCGTTCACTACTTAAGAGACAACCCAGAAAGAGGGATTGATGCTAACCGTGGCCGATTTACTCCATGAAGCACTGCTACATTCTTTACCCTTCATCTGTGCACAAAATAATGAAAGAGTTTAGTAAGCTTCAGGAAGGAAGGAAGTTGATGCAAAGTTGATTACTAGGATCCAAAAATTTACCACCTTTTTTCTAGAGCTCGGTTGGAACTTCGGCATATGCTGTGAAGCTCTAAATTAACAGACGTAGAAACTTGGTTTTGCCGTCTCGTCGACTTTCGGATTGGGCAAAGGTGTACCATTAAATGGATCATAAACTTTTCAGGTGAACCAATCCCGTTTCCTAAGTGGCTAAAGGAATTGAATAAAATTTCAAGTGAGATCGCTGAATGACGGTGTGAGTAACTTTAGACGTATGAAACTCCAGCGCGTTAACCGTTCCGCCAACACTGCAAGGTGGCTACAACTTTACAAGAGAAATCATTTTGTGTATTGGAATTTGCTAGAGATCAGTCCATTGTTCACGTCCAACGTGCATCTCGCCGCCGATACAGCAAGAAGCCACCTCTGCACATGCAGATTTATTAGTGGTATACAAAATCCTTGAAAGTTGGTTGCATACCCACAGGGAAGGGCATTGGTCGGCTACGCACATGTGATGATAACGTCGAGCATATCCGAGACGCGTTCACACAGAGCCCTCGCAAGTCCACAAGAAGGCCAGGACAGGAATTTAAAGTTCCTCAAACAACGGTGTGGGTGTTCTGAAACGACGTCTGCATATGAAGCCTTACAAGTTGCAGTTGCTGCCGAAATTGCGTCCCGTCGACGGTTAGAGAAGATACGAATTTAACATTTCATTTCTCCAGAGTATGACAGAGGACACTCTTCCCGAACGACTCAGCTTCTCAGAGGAATCGAAGTTTCATCTATCTGGTAAAGTAAACTGTCGTAATGTAACAATTTGGGGATCACAAAATTCTATCATCGTCTTCGGCCACCGAAAATGAACGTGTTTTGTGCCGTTTCTGTATGGAGTGTTTATAGACCTTTCCTTAATGCGGAGGAAACTGTGACAGGAATGTCATACCTGAAAGTGTCACAAAATTGGTTGTTTCCTCAACTTCACGAAGATTCGAATGACCATATTTTTATGAATGACGGTGCCTGCCTCACTTTCACTTTAAGGTATTGTGGTGTACATACTGTAAGACCTTCAGTACACACACAAATACCTGACGGGAATATTAAGTCCTTATGTGGGTAAATGCCCTCATCACATCCGTATTTCCGTGGATTTTGTTAAACGCCTTGATAGCTTCACGTTGGGTGAGTCAGATATCATGGTGAGTTTTGACGTCGTTTCCTTGTTCACGAATTGATTAGTCAGAAGTTTGACGAGAAGACCACTGAACTTTTTAGGCATGTCTTGACTTCCACGTATTTTTTTTTTTTTAATGGAGAATACTACGAACAAACGGAGGGAGTCGCCATGGGTAGCCCACTCTCACCGGTGGTAGCGAATTTGTACATGGAGAACTTCGAGGAGGAAACCTTGTCGTCATCCGAATGGAAACCTACTTGCTTTTTCCGTTACGTGGACGACACGTTCGTCATCTGGCCACATGGTATGGATAAACTCCTTGACTTCCTTACACATCTAAACTCCATACACCCCAACATCAAATTCACTATGGAGACTGAAACGGAGGGTAAACTACCTTTCCTTGACGTCTTGGTCAAGAGAAGGCCTGACGGCACCCTAGGCCATGGGGTGTATCGGAAGACAACGCACACTGATCCTGTATTTGCACGCAGACAGCTGCCACCACCATTCACAGAGGAATGGGGTGCTTAAAACTCTAGTACATAGGGCGCGCACTATCTCTGACGCAGAGAGTCTACCCCAGGAATTGGAACATCTGAGAACTGTATTTCGAAAAAATGGGTACTCAGAGTGGCAGATTCAACGTGCTCTCCGCCCACCCACTACAGCACAACCTGTGGAGAGATGACATCACGAGGGAGGAGGTAGGCACTGCGTTTATCCCATATACAGGCGCACTCTCGGGGAAAATCGCCCGCATTTTGAAGAAACACCGGGTCGGAACTGTGTTTTGTCCTCCGAATAAAACTCGTGCACTGGTGGGGAGCGCCGACGTGTACCAGATTCCGTGTCAATGTGGCAAGTCGTATATTGGTCAGACGATGCGTACCGTCGAGGATCGATGCCGTGAACACCAGAGGCACACTCGACTGATGTATCCGAGCAAGTCGGAGGTCGCTGAACATTGTTTGTCGGAAAATCACGCTATGGAGTATGAACGCACGAGGATTCTGGTACAGACGTCGAGATACTCGGACAGCGTTGTTAGAGAGGCCATCGAAATTCGCACCAATGACGACCTCATAAACCGTGACTGTGGCTATAATCTTAGCAAGGCTTGGGAACCAGCGATTGGGTTAATCAAGAGTAAATTGAGCAAATGTATAGTTGTGACGATCACGGCGGACAGAGCCATCACACCGACGTCATCTCAGACGCCGTCGCAATCTGTTCCACCGCGCGACCGTGGCGCGGACGGCGGAGTGAGCGCGCCGCGGGCGGAGGGTATTTAAATCGGCCGCCGCCGCGACCGAACCCAGTTTCCCCTGAGCAGCCATAGTGTACGGATCTCCGTGCCGGCACGTTCACAGGAGCTCAGTCCGTCAGTTCACCTGATGATGGCGACATGTATGATCGCCGAAATATTGTGCCCGTGGGACACTGTAGACCGGCAGTACACCCGTGGATATTTTGATTATCAAATACGCCGGGAGAAACTCAAATATCACAGCATAAAAATTACTTAACTTGGTTCTGGGTACTATTTACAATTGCAATTTGAAGTTCCTGTGGTATTGGTACGTTAATCTTATTCTCACATATATCTCTGATACTTGACAAAAGTGTCTATACATTTATCTTCATGGCTATGTACAGGAATATGGCAATCTTATTAGGCGCAGACTGAAACTTGACTATATACTGGTACAGACAAATGTAGAACTCGTACAGACTGGTACAGACTATTGCAGACTGGTACAGACTGATGCAGACAAATGCAGACTGACTAATCGGATATCGTTATAATACCTCACGCATTCATGTATCACTGCATGAGTGTGATCCGCAAGGAGAAAAGGTTCTACGTTAGCAGCAATCTCATTGGCTGCGTTACATATTAATACGCGGATCAGCGGAAGCAGAATTTGGTCTGTCTCTATGGCTGCGCCATCTCGTAGTACGGAGATGGACGAGCGCTGCGCCTGCGCTGTTGTGCTTAGCGGGGCGCGCTCTAGTGGGAAAGTTGTGTACGCACTGACTACGCGGAACTATGTACACAACAGGGATAGAATATTTTTAAGAACACCATCCCATAACGCTGGACTGGAAGAGGTGAACGACAAGATCTCGTTCTTTCCTTTTGGCTTCCCGGGTCACCAGACCTCACACCTCAATATTTATTTCTCTAGAAGTGCATAAAAGAAACAGTCTTCGTCCCAGCTATGGCAGCTATTCGCCAGCAACTGATAAATTGTTGAAGCTACCGCCTTAATAAACAGGGACTTGTTGATTCGTATGTGGAGTGAAATTGACTACCGTTTCGATGTTTCAACAGCAACGCATGGTGCATGTGTTGAGTGTATGGTGTAGTGTCTGTGCGAAGATAAAACTTTCAACCTCCCTCTACCCAGTGACGTGCGTAAAGTGTTCTGTCCTTCATAGTTTGTCTGTAACAAACAACTGAAATCTGTTGTTTCTTTATGAATCGACCTGTATGTTTGTCTATCAAATCGTGTTAATCAATGCAGAGTAGGCAAAGTGTAATGTGAAGAAGGCGTTAGCAGGACAGGCAACACGCACATGGGACGTTTATTTTGTTGCACTTTTAGTATTATTATTTGGCTTGGGTTTACTTATAGATAATGCAAACACCTTGGTACACATCTAAGCTCATATATGCAGAGAAAAAAGGGTCTAAATAGTGCTCACAATGGCTTCAAATTATTTAACTATGTCACACAGGTTCAATACATATAAGAAATTTTCACATATCTAATATAGACAGAATATAAACGGCTTTGTTGATGCTCCTCTGTGTAGAGCTTAGATGTTGTGAATAAAAATAATCGTGGTCAGTTAGTTGTTCTGTGACCAACCAAGACCGAAATACCAAACTGAAAGCTGAAAGAAAATCTTGTGAGTCAACTTGGTTCCCTTTATTGAGGGCATCTAGCATGTAGGCTACATCATAAATCAACCTCATTTTTCATCCTAATAATTACATATTCCCACTGATTACTTTCATAGATTTTATTTATTAAACTGACAACTCAAATATATATATATATATATATATATATATATATATATATATATATATATATATATATATATATATATATATACCACCAAATGTTTGTTGCTTATTATATCTGAAAAAACTGTCACTAAATTGTCCATTCCAGGGCCTTCAGAAAGTAAGTTACACATTATTATGCCAGGCCAAGTGACTTTTATTAAATGCTGCACTACACTTCCAACTGACATAAATACATGAGACAGTTCTACATTATAATCATCAAAACTCTCTAAACGACCCTCGTGACGTTTTACCAGTCGCTCAGCTGCCCGAATGTCAAAATCATCTCTTTGGTCACGGAGCCATTCCAGAATCGCTGTGTAAATTGCTTCGTCGTCGCTAAATCTTTGATCACTGTGAATCACTTCCACGACGGCCTTCACACTATCGTCCGTGGGCGGCTTGGAAGTCGATGGCCCTCCTTCCCGTTCAGCATCGGCCACAACTGTAAGGGCTTGCTCAAACTGTCGGAACCACCTCACTGTAATGGACGCTACATTGCCTTTAGCTCACATCGCACCAGTATTCACGGTTAATCTGTGGACAAATTAGACGTTTTGCCCACTGAATCGTACTGTCCCCCGCAATTCAACTTTGGAGTTGGCCGCCAGTTGCTGCGCCCATTCAGTCTCATACTGTGAGGTACCTGTTATCTGCACCACGGTGAACTGTGACTGCAGGAGACCCACAGCGTGTACTGTCCTCCAGTAATGCCCCACTCTTCTTACGCGATGATCTTAGCGTAAGACGATGTGTGTCTTTTGTAGTTCCTTCTGCTGTTACTTATGGAGTTGCAAAAAAAGTTCATTTTTTTCCCTGCAACAAAAACATATTTTGCATTTAGCGTATTACACAAATGTGAAACCCTTTCAACTGAGCAATGTGCATCAGAATAGGCTTTTACTGGTTTATTCAACATTTAATATGTAGCAGACACAGTCCTCGAAATTTCGTTTGTGTAACATATTAACTGATTTTGTAAGATTTTACGAGTTGCTAACAAGGAGTGAATTATTTACTTTCACCTGTGTGCATTGTAAGTTCAGTTTTTGAATCTCAGCTTGTTAATTTATTTTACTAGACACAGTTCTTGCTTTTACGTCGGTGTCTATAACGGAGTTTCGTAGTTCGTATCGTTAATGGTTTGTTTGTCTGTCTAGTGTAGTTCTCCACCATCTTTAGAAAGGATAGAGGCTGTGATTGCTGTGCGCGGATGCGAGCTGACTTGGTGACACTTGGCTCTCAGATCTAGTTGCTTCGATTCCACAGCTTAAGGCTGCAGTGGATGGGCATCACTGTTATGGACGGGCCGTGGGCTTCGAACGGACGTTCAGAAGTACTAAAGAGTCCTCCGATCAGTCTGTACTGGTGGCCAGTCCAGTTCCTGCTCGCTCTGAGATTGAACCCTCAGCTGGGGTCAAGTGGGTGGTCACCTCAAGGGGGAAAGGGGGGGGGGAGAGGGGGCAGACTACTAAAGAATTTCCCGGGAGGCCAACCAGTGTAGGCTAACAAACGGATTCCAGGTGCTATCTGTGGCTGACAATGTCCCTCAGTCAGATACAGTCGCTTGCCCTATTTCAAAGGAAACCTGTCGTCCTGCAAGATCTGGGCACTCACAAAGGGTTGGATTACTGGTAGCTGGAGGAGCAATGTCAGGCGCGTTATAGAAACCCTTAAGGTTATGGCTGCCAAGGAAGGGAAGAAAGCCCGTGTGCATACCAGGTGGAGCTAATCCAGACGTGGAGCGGGTCCTTCCGGCTGCCATGAAGATCACAGGGTGCAGGCAACTGCAAGTGGGTAATAGAATGTACTGATACTCTAATAGTTATAGGCACTTAAAGCTGTGCTCAGTCGACATTTTTTGCGTAGAACCTAACACTGTTCAGAAAGGATAGGCCGAATACAGCTGGCAGTCGCGTGTTTGTTGGTGTTCGAAGCGGTTCATCTTGTACCGAAATGTAAGTTAGTATGGGTACATGTCATTCCTGGCAACCGGAATCAAATAATAATTGGATCGTTGTACCGACCTCCTAGCTGAAATAATACACTTGCTGAAAGGTTGAAACAAAACTTCAGTCTAATTTGAAACGTGTACCTGACTCATACCGTTATAGTTGTTGGTGATTTTAACTTGCCCTCGATATGTTGGTGAAAATACATGTTTAAATCCGAAGGTACCCATAAAACATCATCCGAAATTGTGCTAAACGCATTCTCTGAAAATTATTTCGAGTAATTAGTTGACCAACCTATTAGAATCCTAAATGATTGTAAAAACACTGTTGATCTCTTAGCAGCAAGCAATGCTGAGCCATTAACGAGCATCAAAACGGATACAGCAGTTAGTGAACACAGGGTTGTCGTAGTGAGCCTAAGTACCGTAACTCCAAAACCCACTAAAAATACTTCTATTCAAAAAACCAGATAAAAATTCGCCTCACGCTTTCCTGAGAGACATTTTCCATTCCTTCTTAATTAACAATGTATGTGTAGACCAGATATAACTTGAATTCAAACAAATATTATCGACAGAAATTGAAAGATTTATACCAAAAAAATTAAAAAAAAAAGACTACACAAAACAGGTCATAAAACCGCTGCAGAAATAACGAAAAAGCATGCCAAACTTAAACGGACGCAAAACACCAAAAATTGCCCATCTTTTACAAAAGCTCGAAATTTAGTGCGGATATCAATATGAAATACTTTTATTAGCTACCATAAAGGACCTTTGACTCGAAACCTAGTAGAAAATCCAACGTGATTTTGCTCATATGTTAAGTATCTAGCGGGAAGACACAATCATCGCTTTCTTGCGCGATAGCAAAGGAAATTCTATCGATTACAGTTCTACCAAAGCAGATTTCCTAAACAAAGCCCTCCGAAATTCCTTCAACAAAGAAGACGGATTAAATATTTCATAATTTCAATCAAGAACAGCTGCCAACAAGAATAACTTTGCATTAAATGTCTTCGGAGTAGTGAAGCAACTCAAATAATTTAATAAATCAAGTTTTCCGGTCCTGAATGTATGCGAATTAAGTTCCTATGAGAGTACGCTGATGCAATAGCTTCACAATTAACAATATAAACTACCACTCGCTGTCGATAGATACGTACAGAAGGACAGGGAAATTTCACAGGTCGCACCAATACTCAAGAAACGCAACAGGAGTAATCCACTAAATTACGGAATCCTAGCATTAACGTCGATATGCAATCGGATTTTGGAACATATATTGTGATCAAACTTTTACTTCGAAGATTTAAAAACATCGTTCTTATGAAACACAAGTAGCTGTATACTCAAAGATGTGTTGAGGGGTATCTACAAAGGATTTCATATTGATCCCGTTTTTCTAGATTTCCAGAAGGCTTTTGACACCGTACTTCACAAGTGGCTTGTAATCAAATAGCGTGCTTACTTGGTATGGCCTCACTTATGCAAGTGGATACGTGATTTACTGTCAGAGAAGTCACAGTTCGTAGTAGACCGAGCGAGATTGCCCAGTGGTTAGCACACTGGACTCACATTCGGGAGGACGGCAGTTCGAACTCGCGTCTGGCCATCCATAGTTAGACTTTCTGTAATTTCCCTCAATCGCTTCAGGCAAATGCCGCGATGTTTCCTTTGAAAGGCCACGGACGATTTCCTTCGCCATCCTTCCCTATATAGGGGGCAGAGTTTCACGGACATGATACGGTATTTGGGGTGGCCATCATTAAATCACAAACGCCTCTCATTCCGGCGGGACCTTATCACGAAATTTCAGTCACCAGTTTGCTCCTCCGAATGCAAAAATATTTTGTTGACACCGACATACTTCGGGAGAAAAGATCATGTTGATAAAATAAGGGAAATCAGAGTTCGCACGGAAAGGTATATTTGTTCGTTTTCTCTGCGCATTGCTCGAAAGTGAAATAAAAGTGGATTATTGTAAAGGTGGTTCGATGAACCCTCTGCAAGGGATTTAAGTGTGATTTGCAGAGTATCCATGAAGATGTAGATGTTGATGTATGCAACGAAAGTTTGAAAGTGAGGGTCCTAATTTAGACCCTCACCCTAAAACGTTCGTTATATATGTGTGTCAGGCTGACTAACGTTATCCCTGCAGCAACAGGTCAGCTCAGAAATCATAAGACGCTGGAGCACCTATCTTTAACGATTTCATTTGTCCTGGTTTTCTTATCTGGTAAGCGCTTTCAGATGCTCGGACCCTGTGCTAAGGAGTCCCAGCCTCGGCTTTTAGAGACTGTGTCTGTCACATCCTGCAGTATGAGCATACTGAATGAGTGCCCTTGCATTCTGAATATCTCTTCTTGCTCGACAGTACCAGGCCTTTAGGATGTGAGTACTTCTCCCCCTATGTCATAATTAGAACGCTGGATAAGTTTTGACAAGGGAAGGGGAAAAAGCTCTGTTCTATCTGTTTCCGGCCTAGACACCGAGAAGAGCACGTGGTTCCAGTGTTTTCTAAAATCAAACGTAACGTCAATTCCAGACCGATCAACAGAATCAACCATAGAGCGAGCTTAGCATTGGTCAGGGAGAGAGTACGTGACATGTGTAATCGACTTGATGTGACATCGAGAGTGTTGCTGTCTCTACACTATTTTATACCAAACCTTCTAACCAGACAAGTCTTGGACCGATTTGATGGCATCTTTTGGTCACTAGCGGACTGCACAAGGGAGAAATCAGCGTCCTGTCAACTAGCCAAGTCTGAACGTCTTAATAACAAGGCGCAGCAGAACGAGGGCGCTCGCACGGTCGTCAACCTGAGTGAGAAGGGAGTCGACGTAACCACATTGAAAGTGCTCAACGAAGGGTCTTAATTTCTCTGTTGCCCCCATAAATGTTCCTGCGGCGGCCTTCGTTAGTGCAATGGAGCAGGGGACCCTGAAATTAACTGTCAATGATGCTGAAGAAGCGCGAGGTGAGATGTGCAGAGCGCTCACGAAACATCTCTGGTGATGGGATGTTTTTCCTTAAATAATTCCGGGAAGATGATAGCGTTGTGGTGTTACCAGCAGATGAAGGGGGATGCTACCGTCGTCCTACAGAAGGCAGGAGGATCCGGTAAAGACCAGTAGACATCGACTTCACAAGACAAAGTGGATAAGAAGATCTGGGCTCTTCTAAAGGAAATCGACCTTCCAGGAAAGATCGTTAAGCAGCTAAGAGCAAAAGCACCAGCGACGCTAAGACCTTATGGTTTGCCTAAGGTGCAAAACGAAGACGTTATTCTACATGCAGTAGTCAGCAACACGGGCGCAGCCACCTACTTCACTGCTCAACACCCTCAGAAGATGCTCTCGCTATATGTGGAAAAGTTTGACCGTCACATTCGTAGCTCAGAGGATTTCCTCTAACGCCTGAGGCAGTTACAGGTACCTGACATCACGGTTAGTTTCGACTTGGTGTCCCTGTTCATCCTCGTACCAGTGAATGATTCACTGGATCTGCTAGGGAAAAGTTCGACGGTTCTCTGCTAGACTTATTGAGGGACATATTTACCTCCACGTACCTCCTATATGGGGATCATTTTTACGTGTAAATGAAAGGGGTGGTAATGGGCAGCCTTCTCTCACCCATGATGGTCAATCTCCTTATGCAGAGATTTGGCACTTACATCGGCCCCAGATCAACTCAAATGCTTTTTTAGGTACGTGAAAGACGCCTTTGTTATATGGCATCGAGGGAAAACCTCAATGTTTTCTTGGACCTCCTAAACTCACGCCATCCTAACATTAAATTTATCATCGAACTGGAGATGGATGGGGTATCCAATTCCTAGATGTACTAGTCAAGAGTAAGGCAGATGCTATCTTGTCACAGTGCGTACCCCAAACACACTCCGACATGTAGCTTCACGCCAGCAGTTGCCACTATCCGACATAGAAAATAAGTGTACTCAGAACTGGTTGAACAGACACGAATAATTTAGCGACGGAGATAGAGCACTTGCAATCTGTATTCTACAAAACCGAATACTCTTCTATATATGTTCAAAAGGCACTGCGGTCTGTTTCCCCATCAGAGGTTCCTGAAGAGGAACAAGACGAAATGAAGAATGTTGGCTGTTTGCCATATGTCGATCCGATATCTCCAAAAATCAGTAGAATTCTAGTGAAACATAACACCAAGAGTGTGTTCCATCAACCTACCAATCTTAAGGCTCTGCTACGGAGTGTGAAGGTTTACCTGGATCTGCGGAAACCAGGCTTTTACCACATAACATTTGAATGTGGGATGGAATATATCGGCCAGGCGACTAATACCGTTGCCATAGGTGCAAAGAACATCATAGGCACACCAGACTGAGACAGGCAATGAAGTCAGTGATTGTTGAACATTCTTTAAAATTCAGTCATTCTATGATCTACACCGATGCCAAGATTCTAACACATACATCGAGACATTGGAGCAGCATTAACAAAGAATCTATTGAGGTTAAGGCCACGGATAGTATTATTAACCGTGATATTAGTTTCCAGTTGAGTTCTGCCTCGAATTCGGGATCCGGTCTTGTGAAGTCGCAACGGGGACAACATGAAGACCCCATGGACACAAATATGAAGACGGAATTAGAGAAAACTGTCCGGTGCATGTGGCAAAGGACGCACATGGAATGGTACCTTAGTCAACAGATCAATAACTGAGGACGCTCTACCGGGTCTCGAGCGGCAGTTTGAGCAACAGCGGCCTGAAAGTAACACTGCAGCCGCCCCTGGTGGGCACGGACCTAGGACAAAACGCCTGACACGGCACGCCACGGTAACAGAACGTCCGAGGTCACAGGTGGGCTTCAATGAGGACAACCGGAAGATAAAATGTCTAGCACGACTTGGACGTCGTTCAGAACTGCAACAGCGAGACTGACAACGGGTACTAACCACAGCGTTCGAAACTGCCGCGGGAAAGCACTACAGTCGCTGCTATTGGTCGGTGCATACCACATACAGAGAGCATGACGCGGCGCAGATCGCAGACGGAGCGCCTAGCACTACATGAGCATAAATACCAGACTCATTCTACACTCGAATCAGTATCAGGCACCACCTGCAGGGGACTGCAGTTAGGTGGCGCCAGACAGGAATATGGTACTGCTGGGAGAAGAGCCAAGATAGTCAGCGCGTAGCACAGTTGTTAACGTAACTGCCTAGCAAGCAGGAGATACCGGTTTCGAATACCTGACCGGCACGCATTTTCACTCGTTGTCGCTGATTCCGCATAAATTCCCGGATGCAGCTGACATCAATATTTCCTTCCCTTTCAGTTAGTTTCTCCGCCTTTTTTTCCATAGGATGGGGCCCCTCCACGCCCACACTGACGTGGTGACCAAACCAAAAGTTCTACAGTCACTTCCGTATAACATGTTAGCTTTCCAATTAGGAGTCACACGATCCGGGCTGTGATGTTGTCCATGCGTCTGGGTAGAATTACTCATTGAAATAGTCCATCAGGAGACAGAAAGTGGACTAAAGCGATCGAAGGGTATCGGTTTGTAAGAGCAGAGGGAAAAAAGTGACAAGGCAAGTGCCAAGAGAAAAAAAGCCTCTGCCACAGTAGGACTGGTAGTAAGGGCAGTAGTGGATTGCTAGCTACGACAGTGCATGCAAGGTGTGTTTATGTTGGTGCGACGTATCGTGCATTGCTACCTTTGTCGTCGCGGGTACTCGTTGTAGGGCGTGCTGCAGCGGCTGCGTCCCTGTAGCAGTTCAGTGTCGTCACACATAGTGGGCAATCGGCCATAGATCAACTCACAGTCTAGGAGGTTTGTGTGTGGCTGGTTTGCGTGTTGTGTACAGTACGGCTTCCCTGCGATTGCCTGTTTTTCGGCGACCATCTGGGGTTGCCAGTAGTAGCTACGTTGGAAGGGCTCGCCAGTACTGTTGTGTTAGCGTGCTATGGATCATAGATGTTTAGTTCCCTTATAGTAGTGTCTTTGGTCTATTATGTTTCCAACTAGGGTTGTGGTCGTAGTTCCCCAGAGAAAGAATAAACGGTTTACTCGAGTGTCTTGTGTTTCCGTAAAGTCGAGTGGAGAGTTTTTGGAATACCTGCAAGAGGGCATGTAGCCGATATTCCCGGTGTGCTTACTTCATCGATTTCTTAGCCACTGGTGCCCCCAATACTTATCTTCTCACATTAAACACTTATCATCATTCCACAACTGCAACACCAGATCGGATACGTCTAGCATCTTGGCTGTACCTTTACATAACACAAAATCTTTCTCCGTGTCATTCTCCATCTCAGCCATACGACTATGCAACGTGCTCCCCTGTGATCTGCGTCTTATCCAGAACCACTCAACATTCAAGAGGGAACTCAAAACTTACATATTAGGGACGGTATAGCCACCATTGTTGTGCCCCTCTCATGTCTTTCTTTCTCCTCTCCATCACAGCTTCCAATTTTACCATTCTATTTCTCTTCCTCTAACCTATCTACCTCTTCTATATCTCTTTCACCCCATTCTATCGTCTTATGTCTCTGCTCGATGAGAATAACTCACAAGCTGCAAGAACATAACGAGAAAATTCCCAACTAACAATAGGACTGACATTCAGAAAAGAAAAGTATGTTTACTTTCATATACAAAGTCATTACTATTATTATTATTATTATCATTATTATTCTTGATTGTTATAATTATTTTTTTTTGATTGTTATAATTATCATTGTACTACTGTTTTAATCTCTATTTTTTTCTTTAACATCAATACTGTATAATACGTTATATGTCCTTAATGTTCTGTAGAAACTGTAACTCGTTCAATCTGAGCATGCATGGTTAGGTGTAAGGGCCTGAAGGCCCTAATCTTGCCAGGTAAAATAAATGCATAAATAAATAAAAATCCGCGGAGCTGCAGACGGCGCAGGCGTGTGGGCGCAGCGTATCCCCAGACCGGAGCAGCATACGTCATCAGAGGTCTAATAAGTGTGATGTACATGGACCTGGACACCCTCCTATTCAGTGTACTACGCCTGTTAAGCATAGGATAGAGTTGTTTGAGCCTCGCGTTTGCTTTGTAGGCCATGTGTTGAATGTGGTCCCCCCTCCCAGTTTCGGTCTTGTAGTGAACAGAACGGCTTCGCACGTTTTCTCTAACGCGCCATTTCACCAACGAAGGCTCTGCCTCTCTGAGTGTCGTCTGTAGTCTTGAGTTAATGTTAGACGGTTTCCAATATTGCTCGAGCATGGCAGTGTCATCCGCGTAGATTGCCACCATCGTGTTGCGTGTAGCTGGAAGGCCATTAATGTAGAGGTTAGACAGTATGGGCCCTAGGATGCTTCCTTGGGTTACTCCAGCCTGGATACCATGTCGTGTTGATTGTTTGCCCTGGACGTCGGTGTTGAAACTCCTGTCCGTGACATATGAGTGTATGAGATGTATGAGCCCGTCGAGGAGCCATCCGTCGCTGAGTTTGCGTATGAGGCCGTTGTGCCACAGACGGTCTAAGGCCTTTTCAATGTCCAGGAACACTGCCCCAATTGCTTTGTTTGTGTTGTATCCATGTGTTATGTATTCAACGACGCGCAAGAGTTGCTGTGTTGTGGAGTGGTGATTCCCGAAGCCGAATTTCTCCAGCGTCAGGGTATCGTTTGTAATGCAGTGCCTAGTGAGTCGTTTTAGTATTACCTTCTCAACTATCTTGCTGAGCGCGCTTAGCAGACTGATGGGTAGGTAATTTTGTGGGAGGGAGTGGTCTTTCTCCAGCTTCCTGAACATGAGGGCCATGGCCGTCTTCCAAAAGGCGGGGAAGTGTTGGTGTTTAAGTATTGCATTCGTGATGTGTGTGAGGTATTCTGCTGCTTTATCCGTGAACTCCTGGAGGACACGGTTTTGAATGCCATCTCGACCAGGGGCCTCCGTAGCTCAGGTATGCATGATGGCCCATTTGAATTCAGCTGTGATAGCCTGCCGTATATCGTTGCACGATGGTTGGGCCAAGATGCTTGTAACCTCCTGGTCTGTTGCAAGTGCGAACGCTGGGTTTGAGGGGTCCAGGTTCGGTGTGAATGACGCTGCAAGTGTGAGGACCATAAGTTCTACTTTTTCTTCCGCAGGATGTGCCGGTCCGTCGGGCCCTTGTAGCGTGGGTGTGTACAGTTTCTCCCTGGTGAAGTGACGGGCCAACTGCCACACGCCAGGTTGCGTGGTGTCCAGCCCTTCGACTTTCTGGTTCCACTGTTATGTTTTAAAAGTTTGGATGTTGTCCCGGATTATTAGTTTCTCCGCCATCCACCATCAAATTGTATACTATTTATTCCGATGATGTGAAAACTTTTGAGCAGCAAATAAAGATCTAGAAGACCTCACTCATGACATAGAGAACACAAAGACCAACCAGCACATCCCTCAGCAAGGTTTTACTTAGAAGCTTATTGCACCACTTGCGGCTTGGTGGGTGGTTGGTGGGAGCGTATGGTTGGAACAATGGAGCGCTCGCCGAGAAAAGTTTAGAAAAATCACTGGTAGATGAAGCAACACTTAGGACTTTATTGTTGCAGATAGAGTCCGCCATCAAGTCGCGACCAGTCGCTGAGGGAGGCTCGGCAGTACTTACACTAAGCTGTTTCATGACTGGAGAATGGTTGGCTATAATACCCATAGGCCATGAACAAAGTATACAGAAAGATCTTGAAAGAGATGCCAAGCAACGAGGAAGAGTGCAAAATGACTTGATGAAGACATGGAAGGGAGCATACCTGCTCGACCTCTGAAACTTCCATGAAGTCCAGCGATGTAATCCGAAAACTGGGAAATGTCGAATGGATTGTACCCTTGCAGGAAGACAGAAGGTGAGGCACTTGATGGAGAGAACCGGCATTATGGATAGTAGGCCAGGGGGAGATGGAACAGTAAGGACCTTAATGCTTCATACCCCAGAAGGAAGAAATATTAGTCGGCCGGTGCAACGGGTCAACCCACTTGATACCCACCAGGTGGTGAGGCTGTTGAGGATTAAATAAATTCTCTATTTGCGATTCATCTCTGTAATACTTATATCTTTGAAAGGAGACGAAAATACAGCAGTAGATATGACATGCGGTGTCCTCTAAGTTAACACATGCGATTGAGAGTGTTAGTTTGTTGCCTTGGCCAACGCGTTCTCTAGGTTGAAAACGTCTGGTAGTGCGTTGTCAAAAGGCTAGCACGCTAGCACTTGCCAGTCACTACAATGGGTGGATTGTGGCAGTGAGTTGAAGCAACTCTGGATGATGTGTCCCTATCTCCCCTCTGGGCTCCTGGGCTCAGTTCACTCCGATGGACGACCGAATTAAAATTAATATCGCTGAGTGAGGAGGCAGTTCTGTGTACTTCACACTCTGTATACCCCCAGATTACATGAGAATTTAAACGCGTATTCTTGCTGGTCTTGCACATACGCGCAATGAGTTCAGCTTCGTTACTGGTTAATCTTCCTAGTGCTACGATTTTAAGGGCCAGAAGTGCACCTTTTTTGGATGGTTGATTTACTATTAAAGGGATACAATAAAGCAGTAATTAGAAAGGGATCTCTAAACCCTGTAACCGCTAGACTAAAAGTGTTGCTTTTATCATTCGTGTTATGTGTTCTTAACATTATAACTTCTTATGTCAGAGGAACGCTTACCAGTGGGAATTTAATTTCGCTTTTCTCGTAATACACTTGTCTCATAGTATACTTATACATGTACCACTATTTCTGCAACATTTACTCATTGAAAAATTAAAGACCAGGTTAAAACGTCGAGGAGATGACCATATCTTCGGAGAAATATAACGAGCACGAATTGCACAATGTTGCTTAACGAAGTGAACTGTGAACCTCTTCAGTGGACCCCGCCACGCATTGACCTCAGTCGATGTAAGGTATCAAATAGAAGAGCGTAACGTGGGTGGTCGGACGAGTGTGTGAACACTTGTTATCCCAAATGTGAGTCCAGAAAGGCGACAAAGAAGACAAAACAGTCCTCTTCGTTAATCATCTATCTGTTGAATTCTGATGGCCAACGAGGTCACGTTACTAGCCATGATTTCATCAGATGAGCTACGTACAATGAATCCGTGTCTCCAGTTACGTAGAAAGCGTTACAGCCTGTTTTTCTTCAGTTTAGAAACCATTAATGGATCGTCTGGAGCAAAGTATTAAATTACCTGTTCCAAAGAATGCCTATGAATGTACGGTATTGAGACATTACACGTGTCGACTCAGTTTTCTAGCTGGCTACACAAAAGACGCACGAGTTTTGTAAATTAGTGAGCTGTGGGGTGAGTCAAACGAATAGCAGAAGCGATGTGTTCCTAGCGTGTGGCATTAGCTGGCAACAAGTGGCTGCCAGAAGCCACTGTGCAGTTTCACGCGTCTGCAGTAGCGATTTCCTCTGCGGAACTTCTTAGACCGTGCTGTCCACGTCTCACAACGCACTCAACCTGTAAGCTACCTGAAAGTAACTTGTACTCCCTGTCTCTCCGATGTTCCAGTATCCTTTACATGTTAAGCACTTCTAGGTACCAAATCTCCTTTGTTGTTACAGCTAATTTTATAAACTGTCAGGTCTTCCCATTTTACCCGCGACATTCTACCTCCCATATTCATTCAAGCAGTCTATCCAGCTTTGATCGCTCCTATGCAATATGAGGCAGACATGTAGTCAATGGAGCTTCCTTTTTGATAAATATCATTTTTCCTCTAGTATACACATTGAGATTATTATTCACTTGTATTGAACTGCTAGTTAAAATATCCGAGAATGGTAAGCCAACTGTAAGACAGCATTAGATATTATGTTACGTGATATGATTAATGTTAGCAGGATAGGCCAACTGAAAGGTTACTGACCTGGAAAATAACAGTGTTACATCAGTGAATATTATTCCTTTTAGGAATCACATGTGCAGTGCATATGTGTCTGTAGTCTGTTTAGCGTGCAGTCTAATATTAATATATTGAAAATCAAACAAAGCAAGATACGCAAGTGATAGCGAATATTAATCATACAAACTGAGTACCTCCAATGGCTTGGCTATGTATATATTCCAGTGTTCTATTAGTCCACTCGTCCGCTCCTTCTGTGTCCACTTTCTCCTGCACCTATTTCCGCTACTGTCCACATTATTCACCCCCTCACTCCATCCGTTTCCTCCTGCTTTTCTTTTCACCCATCTCCTACGCCATTAGTCTCATTCTCCCCGTTTGTCTGTCATTCTCGTCCTTTAACCGTGTCCAGCTACTAATTACGCCTCACTGTTTCCCCGTCTCAAAATACATTAGTAACATGTGTACCAAGTTTGGTTGACATTGAATTTAGGAGCAGTTTTTACTTGCAGCTTCACCTGTGTAGACATGTGTCACATACATTTCAAATATATTTAACGTATTTCATACAAATTGAGACCCGTATGTGACTTGTACCCCTAGTGAATTTCACCCCGCAGTCTCCTTTTCACGAAGTTCTATGTTTTGACGTCTTATCTTCTGAACAATGTGCCGTACTAACATGTAATGTTCCAGATACATTAAACGGTATTTGTGCGTACTGTCTGCAAAGTATATTGGGAGTAAAAGTTGGTTCTGGAGTAGCAAAAAAATAAAAAGGCACGCATACTGAAGCAGCTTTTTACGCATGTAAGTGTATATGACGTAATATTTCCAGAACTATGTGCCGTACATTGGTATATTTTGCAAGTGCAGTCGGTGGTATATGTGAATATTGTATGCGATATGTGTCACGAATAGAGTTTCTATCAAAAAAAGCCATAAATTAAAATGTGATTCCTGATGCAGCTGTTTTACTTCACTACATGAAAATGTATTAAGGGATAAGCACTGATATTACGTATAAAGTTTGTTACAAATGATTAAGGGCCCTCACTCTTAAATGTTGAATGAATAAATTCCAGATATTTGTCAGTCATGAGCTTTGCTACTTTTTCACCTGCACCCCAACCTCTTTGATTGGTGGCTGCTCCCTACACACCACAGCGCTTCTTTCCAGACAGTGCGAAGTTTGAATCAAACCGATCCAGTGGTTTAATAGCAGATGTGGAATATTGGAAACGGTACAATTATCCGTATGAATCAGCATGGGTTTCGAAAAAGACGATCGTGTGAAACCCAGCTCGCGCTATTCGTACACGAGACTCAGAGGGCCATAGACACGGGTTCACAGGTAGATGCCGTGTTTCTTGACTCCGCAAGGCGTTCGGTACAGTTCCCCATAGTCGTTTGATGAACAAAGTAAGAACATATGGACTATCAGACTAATTGTGTGATTGGATTGAAGAGTTCCTAGATAACAGAACGCAACATGTCATTCTCAATGGAGAGAAGTCTTCCGAAGTAAGAGTGATTTCAGGTGTGTCGCAGGGGAGTGTCGTAGGACCGTTTCTATTCACAATATACATAAATGACCTTGTGGATGACATCGGAAGTTCACTGAGGCTTTTTGCGGATGATGCTGTGGTGTATCTCGAGAGGTTGTAACAATGGAAAATTGTACTGAAATGCAGGAGGATCTGCAGCGAATTGACGCATGGTGCAGGGAATGACAATTGAATCTCAATGTAGGCAAGTGTAATGTGCTGCTAATACATAGAAAGAAAGATCCCTTATCATTTAGCTACAATATAGCAGGTCAGCAACTGGAAGCAGTTAATTCCATAAATTATCTGGGAGCACGCATTAGGAGTGATTTAAAATGGAATGATCATATGAAGTTGATCGTCGGTAAAGCAGATCCCAGACTGAGATTCATTGGAAGAATCCTAAGGAAATGCAATCGGAAAACAAAGGAAGTAGGTTACAGTACGCTTGTTCGCTCACTGCTTGAATACTGCTCAGCAGTGTGGGATCCGTACCAGATAGGGTTGATAGAAGAGATAGAAAAGATCCAACGGAGAGGAGCGCGCTTCGTTACAGGATCATTTACTAATCGCGAAAGCGTTACGGAAATGATAGATAAACTCCAGTGGAAGACTCTGCAGGAGAGACGCTCAGTAGCTCGGTACGGGCTTTTGTTGAAGTTTGGAGAACATACCTTCACCGAGGAGTCAAGCAGTATATTGCTCCCTCCTACGTATATCTCGCGAAGAGACCATGAGGATAAAATCAGAGAGATTAGAGCCCACACAGAGGCATACCGACAATCCTTCTTTCCACGAACAATACGAGACTGGAATAGAAGGGAGAACCGATAGAGGTACTCAAGGTACCCTCCGCCACACACCGTCAGGTGGCTTGCGGAGTATGAATGTAGATGTAGATGTAGATGTAGATGTAACTGAATGCAGAGCATGCGTACAGGTTAAAACATTGCGGCAGACAAATAAGATGGATGTTTTTATTTTGATATCGGAAAGAGCGAATCCTCCAAGCTTTCGAGGCCTGGCCAGTACTTCGTACCGGACTCGAAAGATACGGCGGCGCCCCAGGAATGGACCAGACACCTGTTTCAGTCTGCGGGCCATTATCGCGGGAAGCCTGAAGACCTGCGCAACTTAATATACTTTACTGAAGACATAGGTTTCTAAAGCCCGTACATTGTGAAGGAGGCTAAGCGAACGGCGTTCATGATCAACGACCGCCCCATGAACACGACTCGCTACCTCACTCCAATTTTGTGTCGCCATTTTGACTGGATTGCGATCCACTAAGATCCCTAAGGTCTTGGCGATTGAAGACCGTCGCCTAAGAAATGACTACCTGATCGAAGCCTCTCAACGGTAGGAATGTGCATTTACGATCATTAATGCGAGCACCAGCAAAACGACAAAATGAATCCGAGGTGTCCGTAAGCCTCGGTACGTCCTCGACATGTCGTACTAAAACCATGAAGTCATTGGCGTATGCACGGACCGAAAAAAGTTCCTCTAATATAATACAGCCACGTAACTGCATGGCGAGGCGGCGAAGTAAGGGCTCTAAGAACAAGAAAAAAACGGACATGGATAAGGGTCTTCCCTAGGGTAAAGACTGTCTGATCGATATCCGGTGACCTTTCACAATCACCGAGATAATGATACCGGTAAAATGGCGACACTTGGTCTGTTGTCTTTTGTATTAATTTTCCATAAATCTTGCTTCCATCATCGCTAACTATGTCAGAACTGCTTTCTCGTGTCCATCTTCATCAAAGCCAAATCGAGAAGCACATCGAGAACATTCTTCCTCATTCTTCTGTGTATTATTCTTATCACCAATGTGGATGCATGAGCTGTTAAGCTGATTGTGCGACAGACCTGCATCATACTAGAGTAGCATTTGTTTCATACACGTAAGTACTTCAGTCGTGCGTAACAGGTGGAACATAGTGGACCGCTTGGCTGCTTGCTTCTGTTGCGCCATAACCAGAGCCAGTTTTGTGTCGTCGTTCAACTTTAAACCGGTCCGAACTTAAGCTCCAGAGCTTCGAAGATTGTGACTGATTCCAGTGACGGATAACCAATCACGTGATTAAAGCACCTTGTAACTTTTCGCCCATTTAACCGCAATCATTATGTTTATTTTTTGTGATCAGTCTTTGCGAAATACGATCATCACCTACACTACCTGTGGATAAAAACAGGTCTTCGAAAGCAAGTTTCATATATTCTAAACCGACACAGTATTGTCCAAATCAGCAAGGAACTTTCCCGTAGTCATACACAGAGCTAGACTCTATAAGTAGGGCGGCATGTGATTTGTACGGATCACGACATCCTTCTCTGTTAAGCACACTCTCTTTCAAATACACCTGCCGCTGTTCGGATTGCGTTACATGCTCTGGTCACACGCTCCTGTTACGTCCGCACTTTGTCGATGGACTGGATGGGCATACACCAATGACTTTAAGTGCCTCCACAGCCACAGCACGTTCGTCTCCGGTGAATGATGGGGACATGATACTGGAACTACTCGGCGAGGATATGGCCTAAAAAACGATGCGGTATGGTGCCCCGTTGTACAAAGTTCTACAATAGGACTGGTAATCGGTAATACAAAACACTTGTTAACCTGTTTGGTTAAGTGTCTGGCTCAGTGATCTGTCACCTGCAACTGCTGCGCATTAACTGATTCTGAAGCAATCATGTCGCCACAATTTCACGTTTACACGAAAAATGGCATCAGACATCGCGACGGTACAGCAGTAACTTACTGTGCCATGACATGAGAATGCCGTCTTACTTGTAAATAGAACGGAGGCTGTGAACTGGGGATGTTCAATGATCCATATCTCAACATCTTCTTCTTTCCGAACATTTCATTATTTTCTCCTTTCAGTTTTGAATAATACTACATCCTGCAAGAATATCTGAAACTTTTTAAAACAGCATGCATCAGTTAACGGCTAAATAGTGAGAAAAATCCCGATGGTATATGATTACAGGCTGAGTCAGCTTCCGAACTATCTGCTAAGTCGGTCAAGATATCTGTCTGCAGAAGACTCTTTTACAGATTTTCTTTGTGCTGAAACGTCCAAATGAGTGAGCATAAAACTTGTTCCACAGATCTATAACAGACGGACGTCGTCAGTAACGCCGTATTACCATGTGAAGCTGCCCGGCGATTTCTCCTGAAAACTGGATTGATCTACGCTTCTTTTCCAATCGCTTGGTACCGTCAGTTGCTCCAGCTACCAAGTGTCTCCAGTGACCTATAATAAACTGGTAATTGAAGGGGTGCAACTTCTTTGAGTGACCTCTGTAGAATGGCTCAGCTTCTCATCCGGCCTTGATGCGTTTCCTCTGGCTAGGGATTTCAGTTGATTTCCTATATCATGAATATTTGTCTCAAAACTAACAGATCAATGTTTGTGCAATGAATGAAAGTAGTATCCGAATTACGATCTGTTGTGATTTTCGGAAAATGGCAATGTGGTCTTCCCTTATCGTCTAGCATTTCTGTGCCAGTATGGCCAAGGAAGTGACTGATAGATAATTCCGGTTATTTAAGTGGATTTCCAATGAAATTATTCATCTTCAGTGGAGTACAACTGGCAGTAGTCTCAGAATGAGCTCGTTGATTTCCACCAACCTGCCAAAACGAGCTACGTATACCGTTTCTGCTGGTTCGTATGAAACTTTCCACAAGTCCACAGTGCATACACGGTAATCGAGAATGTACGTTGCTAAATTTTAACTCCATGTCATGTGTGTGCACGTTTCTGCAAACAGCATTAAACATAAGTACAAAGCAAATAGGTCAGTTAAATGTCTCATCCGGAATTCTTCCACCTACCGCCATCGTAGAAAAGGTCTTCACCTTG
Source organism: Schistocerca nitens (assembly GCF_023898315.1). Lineage (NCBI taxonomy): Eukaryota > Metazoa > Arthropoda > Insecta > Orthoptera > Acrididae > Schistocerca > Schistocerca nitens. The sequence continues at coordinate 623,708,233 of NC_064620.1, read as the reverse complement.
TGTGTATTCAAACAGATCGCCTTATGTCCATTGTCAAGTTTTTGTTTTTTGTTTATGTTTTTGAGAATCAGAACTGACCGAATTATGTCCAGCAATTATGGAATCGTTTTCAACGTAAATGTAAAACTGCAATAGCAAAACGAACATTCAAATTAAATAAAGTTTTCTCTGAATGTACGAACCAACTTGCCTTACTACCGAAAGTGATTTGGTTCCATCCACAAGAAGGTCAGATGCATGTGAGAAGATTGCTAAGAATAAGTAAATAAAAAACACAGATACTGTATCATCATCACTATTCCCTGACAGTGTCAGTAGTTTATTTTCCACTACTTACGACCATACGTAGTGGGAGATAGAAGTGAAATATTCCGTAGTAAGTAAGTTCGTACTGGCTGTGATTCTCGGCTTTGCATTATCATTATTCGGATCGTGTTATAATGCTTTATAGGTTCATTAAAATATGTCACATATGTTTTTAGGCGTTGGAAGTCAGGACCTTGCAACATGTGTGGCCGACCTACATCGTCGTCGACTGTATGTGATGATCGCCCTCCCTTTCATAGCATTTTGTCACCAACACCCAAACCTTGAGATGTCAAACACTTAGATCAATAGCAGACGTTGTGCGTCGATAGAGTATCAACCTGCTATTCTCGAGAAAAAGGAAATAAATAATATTCATTGTACCTCTACTCCACGTTCCCTATTCTTTCCTTGGTTCCTTGGTTCCTGGAGTGTAGGAACGAGATATGGTGGCCAGTCCTCGAGCTGCGATCACTGCTCACTTTGCAGCCACACCTTAAAAAAAGAAAAGAAAGGAAGTTGGCAGTGCTTGAGATCCAAGTCCCGGTTGGAACATCACTGATAACATTTTTTTATACGTGAAACAGTTACATGGTTAATTGGGAGAACATTTTCCTGACATGTAAAGGGTCTTTTCGGAGTTTGTAGCAGTGTTTTTTTGGCAGTCTGCTTTCGCTTCGTTAGTTGATAATAGTAGCAAACCTACAGAGTACCTTTGTATAAACAGGTGTGTTCTTCTCTATGAAAGTGAATGTTACAGGTTTGCTACTTTCAACCAACGAAGCGAAAGCAAACGTCATCAATAACATTGCTACAAACTCCGAAGCGTCATTTTATATGTCAGGAATATCTCCTCCCTTATAACAATGTTGACGTGTAAACTGTTTTCGAACTCGGGACGTTTAGGACGACGAGCTAACGCCTTACCTACTTACCTACCAGAGCTCTCTGTGATCTTTCATCACCTATACGCTTGTCCTATACTCCATTGTGCTGGTGTTACTTTTAATTATCGTTTATGCATGTTCTACTGTGTGACAGTACCCAGTACAAACTAAATCGGTGTTGGTTTGGTTTATATTCTATTGACACACAACGTTTGGTACCGATTTGAGTGTGTGATATGTGGAGGCTTGGGTGTAAGTATAAGAAATAACGACACAATTTAGATTTTCTAACTTTTATTTGCATGCTACCGAGTGCACGTTCATCGGTGTTCTAATTTGGATGGAGTGATATATCAATAACAACAAAGGCGTAACTGAAATATAATTGTGTAAACGTGCTTAAGTGTGATATGCGTATAAATTACAAGATCTACGACTACACAAAAAGAGCTGAAAGACTGAAGAATTTCCTCATTCTGCGACTGGAGCAAATTGAGCACCGGTGTAACACGGAAAGCGCATCTAGAAGTTATTTTTGGAATCTCAAATAGTTGATCACGATGTATTCATCATTGAGTTATTCATTGAAAGAAACTGATTAGGGTTATTGCTACTATGGTACGTCTAGTACCTGAGGGAAACAACATGAACTCAGGAATGGTGAATGGGTATGATTGCTGACCTTGGCCGGTTTACCCTATGAGGCATTACCTCTGTTCTTCACTTTTCATCTCCAAATAAAAAGTAAATGATTTTAGTAGGTTGAAGGAAGGAATTATGATTTCAAACTTGATTACTCTATATCCAAGCTATGGATTAAGGATCCAAAAAATTGCCACCTGATTAAAGGAATTTCTAGAGGCGCGCTCAAACTTCTTCCTACTTTGTGATGCACTAGATAAGTAGAAACGAAAATTTGCTTTTGACGTCTACTCGACGTTCGAATCGGTCAAAGTTGTACCATTAAATGGATCATAAACTTTTCAGGTGAACAATTCCGGCACCTGCTTGAAGTGGACAGAGAAAATGAACAAAATTCGTGTGAAAACGTTGAGTGAGGATCTCAGCACCTCGAGATGTATGAATCTCCAGCGCGTTAACCATTTCGCCAACACGGCCCTCTCTTCTTTCTCGGCCATAACTGAAAGAATACATTGTATCTCATTAAGACATCAGATGTGGGCTGCTAGGAACTGTTAGGCATTTGATACATTGGACGCACCGGTTTCCTTTCCCTCTTGGTGTCGTTACTCTATCGACATTCCTGTTAGTCCTCCCATATTCATCTCTCAAATCGGCTTTAATCAGCTGGGTGGGGGTGGGGGGAGGGATGGGCAGAGTAAGTAAAGTATGGAGTAATATGAAGGAGGCATAAGTAGGACAGCCAACAGACACACACACACACACATGCCTTTATTTTGTTGCAGTTTTATTTTTGTTATTATTGCTATAGTATTAGGCTTTGGTTTACTGAGCCATACTGCAAACTGCTTGGTACAAATGTCAACTCATATATGTGGAGAAGACATAGCATAAATAATGTGAACAATGGTTTTAAATTAATTTGCTGTTTCATATATGTTCAATACTTAGAGCTAAGGAATCTTCACGTATCAAATGTAGCCAGAAAACAAGAAGTAGTGTTCAAGAAAGAATGAAAGGCAAACACACAGAGATTAACAAGAGTATGCACTTACAAATAACAAATCATATTTCACATAAACATAGTATTATTTCGTGTAAACCAAATAAGGCCTTTCTTGAATGACACCTCAGGTTGGCTGCCGCATTATAAAATCAACTTCATTCAATATTTCGGCGATCCAGCTGTTCCCCATCTTTATCAGAAACCTGCTGCTGTGTCCTGTTGAAAATTGATGCCAAGGTTGCAGGTCCTCGTAATACACAGGCCTCTGAGGACACTTTCTATACTCATTACTCCGGGAAAGGCTAAAATTTCATACAGGAACTTTATTTATCCTCCTGGGTTTTGAGCTTGGGCTTTGCGAATGAAAGTTTTGTATTGGTTTCAATGAAATGTTCTGGGACCGAATAAGATTGAAATACCAAATTTTTTAAAAAAATCTTGTGAATCATAAAAGTATTAGGACAGGCACACTCACATATACTACATCACTCATCAAACTCGTTTTCCATCCTAATAATGACCAATTTTCACAGATTATCTTTAGAGATTTCATTTGTAATCTAACAACTCAAGTATATAAGCATTTTTACGTAAGTCCCGCAAAATGTTAGTTAATTATTATGCCATAAAATACTATCATAAAATTGTTCACTCCAGTGCCTTCAGAAAGTACGTTGCACATTGTTGTAAATTTTATTGATTGCTGCATGAAACATCAAATTGACACAGATACATGACAATGTTTTGTAACATATTTATCAAAGCTCTGTAAGCAAGACTCGAAACGTTTTAACAGTCTCCCACTTTCTCGACTATATAAGTCTGCTCCTTGGCCACGGATCTATTGTAGATCAGCTGTGTAAATATCTTCATCGTCGGAAAATCTGTGATTGTTATGAATCAGTTCCTCGATACCTTCACATTGTCGTCTATGCTAGACGTACAATTCGATGGTCTCCATTGGCGATCAGCATGACCCTCATCTGACCTGTTTGGTCAATCTGTTGGCAAAATTTCACTGTTGCTGAACGCGATATTGAATGTGGTCCATACAGCGTCAAAATTCACGGTTAATCTGTGTGTCAGGCGTTATGCCCACAGTGATCGTACTGTCCCATTTAATTTAAACTGCAGAACGGTGTCTGGAGGGCAACCAGAGCATGTACTGTCTCCCGACAACGCGTCACACTTGTTGCACAAGCATGGGCCAACATGTGTCACTTACTTTTCCAAGTCCGTATGTATATGACACTTTAAACTGTTTCTTATATTTGCTATCTGTCTCTTTCGCTCTGTCTCTCCGTCCGAACAGGCCAAGAAGGCCCAACGGTTCCGACCGGCCACCGTGTCATCCTAAGCCCGTAGGCATCATTGGATGCGGATATGGAGGGGTAAGTGGTCAGCAAACCGCTCTCCCGGTCATAGGTCAGTTTACAAGACCGGAACCGCTACTTCTCAAACAAGTAGCTCTTCAGTTTGCCTCACAAGAGCTGAGTGAAAATACCGCTTCTCAAACGGGCTCGGCAGACAGCATGGTGGCCCATCCAAGTGCTAGTCCAGCCCGACAGCGCTTGACTTCGGTGATCTGACGGGGATCGGTGTTATTACTGCGGCAGGGGAACTGTTATGGAATTGCAAAAAATAAACTTCTTTCTCTTTCTCTGGAACTAAACGTATTCTGCATTTAGTGTCCTATACAAATGTGATTTGGAGAAGATCATTACAGCAGAGGTCAAAGCTCTCCAGTACGCAGATGATTTATGCCTTTTTTCTACACTTAAAGGCCAAATCTCTGTGCCTGACGTAAGACAGGCACAGCACTCAGAATCAACTTTTACAAGTTTTATTCAACATCTCAGGTAGATGCACTGTATGAAACATCCTTACTGTTCCATTGGCATAGGCTTTGGTGTTCTGGTGCGCTTCCTCATTGGAAAAGCGTAATGTTTGTCATCATATTCCGCCTTCTCTTCTTCGCTCTCCATTCTACGTCTAGTATTCTCTGCTGTGTATGTGCCGAATGGAGACTTAGCGCTACACCTATAAAAAGCATCACTGTGTTGTTTTGAGGAAGTAAAAGATCTCTTACTCTATAGCGCAGGGTATAGTAACATTTTGAAGCGTTATCTATAGTGAGACTAGTCCAGAAGTACAGAAATTACCTATATTTCTTAAAACCATGCTAACGCTGGGATAAGGATGTTTCTTGAGTCAACCTACTTTGAGCTTGCCGAAACGAAAGTACGTGATGAACAGAAAGCACGTGGAGCGAAGTACAAGCCACAATCGAGGACAGCGAATTTACTTACTTTCTGAGTTAGAAGAAAATAAAATTAGTATGTAGCGTAAACGCATCAGAAGGAGTGGGGAGGATATTTGAAGATCCCTATGATATAACAAACCATGAGCACTTGTTGGAATGGGAACCATCAGTTTCACAAGGTTTTGCTCTAATAAGTTTTGATGTGTTTCCAAGTACTTGTAGGTAAACAGATAGTTATCTGGGTCTCCTTCTTTCTTGTGTGTTCTGACACTCGCAGAAACGGATATCCCTGACATCTACCAAATGTAAGTGGTTAGGATGAACTAATGGTTCATACGAATGAGTACCAAGATAGTTTTCAGCTTCCTGCCTGTCTGAAATTCTCGAAGACAGGAGAACCTTCTAGTAACTGGCTGGATCGAAGTGCCGCATTGACTTTACAGCCAGTTTCCGCACCCACAGCTGGAAATCGGAGAATGGTAGAATGACGTTCATCACACATCCATAACCATTGAAATTCTTCGCCAGATTTTCGACTATGTCTTCTCAAACAGTCACACATGATGTGGGGGCCATAGCAATGAGATTCTCATGCCTTTTCGTTTATTTCTCAATGGTTGTCGCAAAATTTCAAGTACCTGAATATTCATCTTACTGTTACATTTTATTTTGAATAGAGTGGAACACACTTTTTGAGTTCGAGACTACTGCAGGTTCTGGAGCCTCACATAAATACCTATCGTCAGAGCCTCTCGAATTGCTGCCGCTTCTGCAGTAAAATATGAACAACGTGGTGGCAGACGATGTTCTTAGGAATGCTTCAGCTGCGGGAGAAGTAATACGCATCTTTCTGCTCAAGTCTCTCGAAATTAAAAGCAATCAGTATAAAAGTGAACAAAGTGCGTCAGTAAAGTTTAAAGTAGGGAGCGAAAATGGAACTCATTGTGCCACAGCAATGTTTCATCGTACTGTAAATAGTGAATACCGAGATTTTACATCTGATACGGGACAGGATTTCTGAGTTTGTCTATGGATGTATCTGTTTGAACCCAACTGTAGATACTGTGCACTGAGCCGATGCTTTTACTAGCAGAGGGCAAACACTCCTCATTTCCGATGTAGACCTTGTGTGCGGAAGACACTCTCATTTGTCGCAGGAGCAGTATTGGGCTGCTGCGCTATTTGGCTATTAAAATATCTCTCCAGGTACTGACGTCGAACACGCAGCAGAGTCTCAACGACTTCTCCTGGTAAGACATTCTTGTAAGTTGATCGCATTTCTCCAAGGCCCACAAGCCTGCACCCGAACTGTACTAAGTCCAACTGATGAGGTGCACCTTTCGCAGCGGTATGGTACAACGATCATTATAATCGATGATGCACCGGACGAAGACAAAGTTACAGTGTGCACACCGAGAAGTTCCAGCATCAGGTCTTACTGCATTAATGCTGTGTCTTTTCGTGGTTACATAGTGGGCTAAGAGAACTATAGAAAATTTCATAGTCAAACTGTTAGGTCACTGGCAGTCATAGTCATTTAACGTATAAATGGCTCTTCCTGACAGTAGGCATATTATTTGGTCCGTAAGTGTTGAGAAAAGGCACAAATCGTCTGCATACTGGAGAGATTTAACCTATGGTGTCATTATCTACATCTACATCTACATTTATACTCGGCAAGCCACCCAACGATGTGTGGCGGATGGCACATTACGTGACACTGTCATTACCTCCCTATCCTGTTGCAGTCGCGTATGGTTCGCGAGAAGAACGACTGCCGGAAAGCCTCCGTGCACGCTCGAATCGCTCTAATTTTACATTCGTGATCTCCTCGGGAGATATAAGTAGGGGGAAGCAATATATTCGATACCTCATCCACAAACGCGCCCTTTCGAAACCTGGACAGCAATCTACACCGCGATGCAAGGCGCCTCTCTTGCAGATTCTTCCACTTGAGTTTGCTAAATATCTCCGTAACGCTATCACGCTTACCAAACAACCCTGTGACGAAACGCGCCGCTCTTCTTTGGATCTTCTCTATCTCCTCTGGCAACCCGACCTGGTACGGATCCCTCACTGAATACCAATACTCAAGTATAGGTCGAACGAGTGTTTTGTAAGCCTCCTCCTTTGTTGAAGGACTACATTTTCGAAGCACACTCTCCCAATGAGTCTCAACCTGGTACCCGCCTTACCAACAATTAATTTTATATGATCATTCTACTTCAACTCGTTCCGCACGCCCACTCCCAGACATTTTACAGAAGTAGCTGCCACCAGTGTTTGTTCCGCTATCATATAATCATACAATAAAGGATCTTTTTTTCTATGTATTCGCAATACATTACATTTGTCTATGTTAAGGGTCAGTTGCCACTCCCTGCACCAAGTGCCTATTCGCTGCAGTTCTTCCTGCATTTCGCTGCAATTTTCTAATGCTGCAACATCTCTGTATACTACAGCATCATCCGCGAAAAGCCGCATGGAACTTTCGACACTATCTACTAGGTCATGTATACATATTGTGAAAAGCAATGGTCCCATAACACTCCCCTGTGGCACGCCAGATGTTACTTTAACGTCTGTAGACGTCTCTCCATTGAGAAAAACATGCTGTGTTCTGTTTGCTAAAAACCCTTCAATCCAGCCACACAGCTGGTCTGATATTCCGTAGGCTCTTACTTTGTTTATCAGGCGACTGTGCGGAACTATATCGAACGCCTTCCGGAAGTCAAGGAAAATGGCATCTACCTGGGAGCCTGTCTCTAATATTTTCTGGGTCTCATGGACAAATAAAGTGAGCTGGGTCTCACACGATCGCTGTTTCCGGAATCCATGTTGATTCCTACAGAGTAGATTCTGGATTTCCAGAAACGGGATGATACGCGTGCAAAAAACATGATCTAAATTTCTACAACAGGTCGACGTCAGAGATATAGGTCTATAGTTTTGCGCATCTGCCTGACGACACTTGTTGAAGACTGGGACTACCTGTGCCCTTTTCCAATCATTTGGAACCTTCCGTTCCTCTAGAGACTCGCGGTACATGACTGTTAGAAGGGGGGCAATTTCTTTCGCGTACTCTGTGTAGAATCGAATTGGTATCCCGTCAGGTCCAGTGGACTTTCCTCTGTTGAGTGAGTATGTTCTTCACATCTCGTGTGTACATTAAAACCAGATAGTGCGCTGATCTGAGCGTTTAGGGAGTCCTCTTGAGTTTGTATGAGTAATTTGTTTTTAATTCTTACACATATGGTACTGTGCTTTGGAAAGATTTGAACACAAAACAAAATAAGTCTTTCAAGAGCTCTTTTAATAAACGCCGACAAGCTGACAACGGGATGGGTGTGTAGGAAGTTGGACTTCATTGCACCGATTTAGATTAGGGAACTGGAACCATTATTTGAACTGTTCAGGAAGGTAGCACTCTCTAGTTCAGATGTCGATAAAGTTCGTTGAAAGGTCGTGAAGGGACTATTTGTCACGAGAGAGAGCCAGGACAGTGAACATAATCCATTCCAAGGACTGAATTCGTAGAGGACTTCCGTATTTTATTTATCTCTTTCATCTCAGACGAGAATCTTAGGAAATGATCATATGCGATGACTGCTGGGTGGAATTTATACACCCAGTTAAGAGGTTTTCACAATTTTTAGAACATGTTAGTTTCAGCATTTATCTCCCAGTTGCACGGATAATCTTCCACAGATGAGAAGATGTTCTAGTCGACGTTCGGCAGTCTCTGGTGAGTTCCGTATTCCACCGACCACGGAGTTCGTAACATGTAACTAAGTGAAATGTCGCTTTTGATACTAGAAATCGGTTGCATTTAATACTCTGAAGAATGTGTAGTAAGATACTTACACCGAGCCGGTCTCTGGTAAAATTACTTCTGCAACTGTATTCTCACTTTTTGAAGGAGTGCCAGTTTGCGATAATGATGTTCCAGTGACTTTTAGGAAAGAACTGCAAGTCTCTTGCTGTCGCTTCCATCGTCCAGGTACCAGGAAATGTTACCTGATCCTGGTTTTTGATGCAATACCGACCGAGTACAAATATTCACTTTTGGTGGGAAGCATTACGTGAGCCAAAATAGTGGCGAAGAGACTCCAGGATAGGACAGCCGTCGTTGAGGACTATATGGTGACTGTCTTCCGTTACATTAGGTGAGCTCTGTCCTGGGTCTCTGTTACACGAACTTCCCTAAATAGAGGTGTGAGCGATGAAATTCCCGCAGAGGTCCAGCGGCTGCTCAAGTTTGAGCAACAGTACTTTCCACTCTTACTTCACCTATTTCAGTTCTATGGGATTAAAAACCGGCTGACTGGGTATATAATACAGATCGTAATTTAATTCGTGCTACCGATATCTCCAGTCCTGGGGTAGGGGAACTAATGTGTATATCCGAGAAAGTAAGTTCCTTCCGCAGCAGGACAGCGGCACCCACTTTAGAGTCAAGTCTGGCTGACCTGATAACAAAGAACAGGTGATATACCTATCTAGTTTGGATCACGTTTCGGTAATCCAAGCAGCACACACATTTTTTATATGGAGTTCTTGTAGCAGGCTCTGTCTGTTGTCTTCGACTGACCGAACATGCCACTGAAGGACCATGAAAGCAATGATTGGAAATAATGGCTAGAGTTAAAATTATTACGCCTCTCGTGTTTAACTCTGCTCTGATAAGGGAATATACCTCACTTGTTAATATGATAATCCAGACATTATCTCGGAGTTAACTGCAGCTACCATTCGTTGTGGACGTCCTGAACACTGACACTGTGTTACGGCTTGGTAACATTTAATTCCAGTTCGCCTGGGATAAAAGAAGCAGGAGATATTGTGTGAGCCTCCATTGTGCCTCATAACTCCTCACTTGATGTAACATAAAACTAACGAAAACATCTGCATACCCGCACTGTTCGATATTGCACTTCACCGCAGTCCCATTGAAGCTGAAGCATTGATCGAAGCATATAATTCATTTTTTCTCAACGTTTTGAAAAAATACGTCTATTAACGCAGATTTTACAGTTTCAAGAGGTTATTCCGACAAACTGAGGCAAGGGTCAAACTCTTGTCGGAGACAGCCCACAAAAAAAATCTCAACTTTCTGATTGCTGTGTAGTCCACGTTTGAGACGGCTTCATCGTTGTCTTAATGTGTAGGCACTGGTTTACGCGTATGGTGATTTTGTTTTGGCTTCTCAGGTGCTACGCAGCATTTTCTGCTGTTCGTGCCTTCCCTGCAGGAAGAAAACGAAGAAACCGAAGAAAACGAAGACAGAAACAGCTTATGTGGAGCGCTACACAAGTAGGAAAGAGTGGAAGAAAGACCTTGATGCTGGAATAATGGATCTGAACATGGTGAGCAGCTCCAAGACGTATCAAAAACGGCACAGCGAAGTTAAAGCATTACTGAAATTAGTAACAATGTTTATTCTTGTAGCAAAATCTGTTCTTTTAATTTCCCAGTTTTTTTCAATATTCCTACTATTTGTTTTAGTTTTCTGGTTTATATTAAATCTTAAATTAGACCCTACAAACATATACAAATTTTTGTTGTCTACTTCTAATTTTGGAGAACTGTTGTTAGTCTTTCTTTGATATCTTTACGTTCTCAACGGTAATATAAATTCGACGAGATGGCTTCAATTATCACACTCAATTTCCAAGTACAGTTCTTTATTTTATGCACTTCAAAGATTATAATTGTTGTATCATGTTATGTTCATCTGAACAGTCAAAAGAGACACTCTCCTTTATTGTTTGTGGTTCACTATCCATATCTCTTTGCCCTCAGCCACCCACGATCACTTCCCATTAAGAAGTTCAAATCTCACCTTAAGATAATATTACGTGTTTATGAAGCAACTATATTTTCATAACTAATAAACATATATTTAAATAAGAAGCGTAGTATTATATAGTCGAAATATTTGTTTTATAACAGGACAAATACTAACAATTAAATAAATCCGTACAAATAAAGTAATGGATGTGTTATTAATAATTGCAAACCATATAGTGTTTCTTCGCTTTCATTATTAATTTCTGCAGCAGTATCATCATAAAAATACGTTTTAAACGGAATTTGTTCACTTTGTTTGCATTAGAACTATCCTTGCGTTTATTAATAGGGAAAATTTGACTGAAAGCATTGACACTTACGAATACTTGCTTGTTTTGCCATTTGATAACACTGCTACATTATTCGATGGAGAAGTACTGGCTTTGTGGCATCAAAGCCGAGGTTCTGGAACTATATAAATACAAGAACAATTGCCAATGAAACTTAGATGTTATCAAAATACTGGAAACCATTTAGGCCATTGAGAAATATTCAGTAACGGTGGATCAAGTATGTTTACTTAGGGAGGTACCTAAACGAAACAATTGCCCTACAATAATAGGGAGTAATATTATGGGTGTGAACCATTATAGAAAAAAGATATAGTACCTTTAGAGCAAGTATAGAATTTCAGAAACAGTTACACCGTGCGATGAATCTGAATTATTATATGCGGCTAAATTTATTCCATGTAATAATTCATCAGGACACCTAATTCATGTATTAACAAGGTATTACACTAATTAATTTACTGCAGCAGATGATTTAGGGTGGTATTATTAGCATAATTTTATATTTTCGTTTCCAAGTTTAATGTTTATATTTGTATACAAAATTTACTATGTAACTTAGAGTTCACATCTATGCATACACGTGTACTGATGTAATTACTAAGCAAAATATCATCTTAGACGTTATACACACCCTGGACCACAGATAGTCAATTATGGTTATGGAAAATGAGTCTGTTGACGGGTTTCATTTTTCTTCATGGGCTAATCTTTTTATATCAATATGTTTACCACACTGCGTCGGCAGTTAGCAGCAGTCCCATTAACCTGCGTCCAATCCTGTTGAGCACGTTCCATTAAAGGCTTACCTCACCTTTTCACTCTTGTGCCTCTCATTTCCTACTTTATTTGATTTATTATTTTATAACCGCTCCCTATAACACAATGAAACACATTGTTCAGAATTTACATTTATCGACTGAGTATGTGACCAAAAATCCATTCAAGTGTGGCAAGTCTAATCTCTAGAGTATTCTTATGTGTTAGTTATATACAATACTACTTGAGTCAGTAATGGCAAAAACAAAACATCCACAGTTTATGGAGTACGGGCGCTTCAGAGAGAGAAGGGAGCCAGAATATCCGTCCATCTTCGAGATCTTTCCCTGTCAGCCGACTCCAGGACCAGCCCCTCGCATGAAGAAAGAAGAGAATAATAAGGACGACACTGGGAAGGACGGCCGTGCAGTGGTGAGCGAACATCAGTACTACCGGGTTTGCATCGCAGAATCAGTCACTCTCCCAGACAGCTCTCTCATTTTTACACGTGGGCCTAAGTAAGGAACGCACTTTGTTGTAATCCATTAATACAAAATAGCAGTGGTTACAATATCCTAAAGTAAATGTGACATAAAACGGAATGCTATTGCTGTGGAAAGTAAACTTCCGTTGTAAAATTACAAGGATACGTAGTATACCACCAGTTTGAAACAAGAGCTAAAAACGCATGTTAACAGTCGATTCAGTCTTACATGGTTTCGCATGTGCATTCGACATGCTATCTCAAGTGTTCAGTACACGATGTACGGTCATACGGAGTGTTAGTTTCAATACCTGTTCGTGAAACTAAGTGCTGCTATGAACTGCAGTGGGCATATGCTGTCGGTAATAAGAGGCACAAATTCGACTTTAGCTTCTATTCAGTAGCTGCACGAGAAATACACACGACACCAATGCGACATAATATGGTTTACAGTTCCAGTGCTTGTGGCCTCCTTCAATGCGACATGCAGAATAAGGTTTTGAAACATGAAGAATAGTTAATAAGAATATAAGTAACCAGACCAAACGTCACGAAGATATAAAAAAGACTTGCATAGTGTGTGTGGCTATTAAACAAAAGGTAATGATGGGGTCGTAATCTCTTCGTGTAGTCTTCCAGAACGTGAATTTGTGATAGACTAGGCAGCGCCATTGAGCTTTACACGAATATTCACGTGACGATCAGAGGATCAAGTGAGAGAAATTATGGTGGTAACAGAGAGTATTATAAATATAAATGCAGGTTCACACCAGCAAATTTTCTTGTTTACAAATGCCTGCGTATTTCACTATGTTCTTGCTGTACGTATACTTCTGCTCTACTGTCGCATTTATGAACAAAGATGCATCACAACCGTTATATACAAAACGGATCACAGACAATGTCTATGTTTTTCGAGTCATATATCGGTTGACTTTGTTCAGCTTTTTTCATATGGTGTGTACTACACAGTCCGCGGACAACAATCTGGTGTTTATACACTTTGCACACCTTCACATTCTTCCTCTTTCAGGTGCGGGGTTCATAATTCCTAGATTCCTTATCATTATTCGTGTCAACTAACCTTTATTCTGTTAAGTGGTCCCCATTAAAACATTCTGTACCCATTTCATTCGTGTGCCTCTCAGTTCCCTATGTGTCTTTGATATATTATTATTTGACAAACGCCTATAGCATCACATTTCACATTCGTTATTATACACAATTATGGTCTGCGTACTGAATGTACCATCTCTTTAACAAAGCTAAGTCAGTTGTCTAAAGTTTCCTTCAATTAGACATATGGAATCCTTGCTAAATAAGCGATAGTAAAGTCAAACCATCTGCAGGGCCACGCTGTTGGGCGCGTCAAGAAGAGAAAGGCAGCCGAAGAAATACCACCTTCTGATGACCGCGAGCGCAAAGACACCGAGCAGCGTCGCCGTCGCCGCAAGAGACGTCATAATAAACTGGTCGCCACGCCGCAGGAGGGCCCTGCTGGGGTAAGTCAGCGTCATTACTGCCACGAAGAGCAAGCAGGAGGGGGCGGCCAAACAGGTTCAGAGCTACGAAACAACAGCTACTTCTTAAACTGCACGCATTGCAGAATCAGCCACTCTGTCAGATCATGTCTATCGAGAATTTCTGATGCTCCAGACACGCCTCCTCGACTACAAATTCAGGAAGGACGATTTAAGGGATTCGCTCTATTAAAATCAAATAACAGATTGGTTACAACTCGCTGAGGTAATTCTTTGATCGTACGGATAGTTATTACTGTGGGATAGTAAGGACCGATGTAAAATATCAACGGGTTCGGAACTTAACACTCGTGCGAAACACAGCAACTTCAGACAGCTTCATATACGAAAATTATAGATCTGCAGTTGTGCAAGTCACAACTGACCAATGACTACTGCCAGTCGGGGACACATCGAAGTGTGGAATGACGGGGAATGAAACTGTTTGACTCATTTTAAACGCAAGTATGCCGATAACCGTTTTATGTGATTTATGTAAACACGGAGAACCGCAGTCCGATTGACCGAGGTGAATTTAACTGAGCACATACTGATATCGCGTAGTGAGCCTTATGCAACTCGACCCATCACCTGGTTAAAGTTTCTTGTGGAAATACCTTCTTTGTTCAGCTTGTCTCTTACAGCGACATGAAATATCGCCTATGTATCAGACTGGAGAGCTGAACTGCTCGATTGGTTGGCTCAGCAAAGGGTGAGCTTAAGTACCTCTAGCTCCAATTTGATTGCGTCTTTAGCTATTTGCTAACAAGGAAAGAGAAAGTTAGCTGCACGGTGGCTATAAATCGTAGTGTCATACGGTCGCACAGCCAGTCCCAAAATGAGCACAAATACTGGCGCCAGGTGCTATCACATCAAAGAGAAAACTACCATGTACGTAAAGATATAGGTATAAGTGGTATTAGCCCAGACTGTTAACGGAACTGAACACTGAACACTGAACACTCGTACGAAACCACAAGCTGCACTCATGAGACAGTAGGGAACTAGTAAAGTACTCGGGATCAATTACAACAATTCGGCCATTTATGCTTGCAAGAAAGTGATGACTCACCTAACGTACATTGTAGAAGTGAAGTGACTACCTTAACATAGCAGAAACTTGGTAAGAATTAGTCGAAGTTAATCAGACTTCGGATACATTCCAACTATGTTAATGAAATCTGTGACTGACACAAATGGCATACTGGGAACAACTTAAGTTTTTTAAAACAGAAGTGACGAATGAAGAGCATCAGTGCAGTCTTTTCTGGTTTATTATAATCCCATCAACAGTTCTTGACATGATGAGATAAGAATGAGTTTGGAATTACATAACTTAGCCAGACTATTTGTGTGAAATAGTAGTAATAACAGCCAGCAGAGCACACACGACGTCAATGGCACAAGTCGGAAAAATGTGTTACTGCCTAACCATTGTAGAAACGAACAGGTCTATGTACTTATAAAAAAAATAGATCTTACTTTTCGGATTGGCTTCGTAGATACGAAAATCACTGACGTCAGTTTCAACAAAAACTCTTATTTTCTGCTTGGAATTGATTTCGATTCGGTGGGTTAGTGAAGTTAACGGAGTCTGACTATGGCACCAGACAGGGTTTACAAAAACGTTTGCACAACACACTGGTTTGAGATACATGCTTACTTTACTGTGTATTTGGCATACATAAGTTTGTGCTGTACTGTGTTAAGTAGTAAAGAAAATACATTCACGAAAGTTACCTACAAAACAGGCCACGAAAAATTTTTCATGTGGTTAGATCTATCACTTAACAGGCTGGTTTCATTCTTCTGTGTGAGCTAAACTCATTATGTCGAATGGTTCAAATGGCTCTGAGCAGTATGGGACTTATCATCTGAAGTCATCAGTCCCGTACAACTTAAAACTACCTAAACCTAACTAACCTAAGGACATCACATCGTCCACGCCCGAGGAAGGATTCGAACCTGTGACCGTAGTGGGCGCACGGCTCCAGACTGAAGCGCCTACAACCGCTCATCCCCGGCGGCCGGCTCTTTATGTCTTCTCGCACATTATGCATTGTTCTGTAAGAAACTGTTTCTTATATTCCAATCTAGGGACATCGTCTCAGCTTTTCCTATCAAGCGCTTGCGCAACTATTCATGGATGAGATAGAAATATTTATGTCAACCTCCCACTAATCATCGACCTTTCATTCTTGTATCCCACAGTTCTCTACCTTATTTAATATCATAGTTTTCAACTGACAACTTATAGCCTAAATTTAGGGGCTGCTAATTTAATATATAATCTGTTTAAGAATGCTAAGTTAAGTATCTAAAGCTTTATCTATTATTGATATATGCCATCCTAGCTTCATAAGTAACTATAACATCAAACCACCCACAGGTCCACGTTATTGGGCGCTTCAAAGTCAATCAGGTCGCAGAAGATAATCCACCGTTTAAGGATGAAGACAGGGACCTGCCCACAAAAAGAGAGGTGTGTCCCGAGGAACGAGATATAATGCTGGTCGATGCGCCGCAGGAGGGCCCCAGTGAGGTGAGTCGACATCATTGCTAACATTAAGAGTATGCGTGTGAGTGCGATGAGGAAACAGCTGGGTCTCCGATTGTTCACACTGCATAATTATCCACTTAGACGGGTGATATCAATCGAGAAAATCTCATGATTTGCACATATCTCCATGACTGTAAAATGCAGTTGTCTCTCATCTTTATATGAAGAATTAACAGACTGATTCACGATATTAGAATCCAATAAAATAGCAACCTTGGGTTCGAAGACCCAAATGTAAATATAAAGTACAACTCAGGGAATGTAAGATTATGTTGTAAAACTGTCACGGGTTCGGCAAATATTACTCGTGTTACAGACGCTAGCCTACAACGATTGTGAGTCCGCCAACTGTAGAACTCTGTCATGACGGGTCTCAACGGTCCAAAGGCTGCTACCAGTCGGAGACACATCCGTTTAGCAGTACTGCACGTACCAGCAATGCTGTAAGATCAGCAGCTGAATTTCAGTTTGCGACAAAGTCGTAATTGACCTAGTGCAACCTATGGCATTTTCTGTGTAATACCATTTATGATTGGCTTGTCTCTTACAGAGATGTAAGACTTCGGAAAATATCCTACTGAATCACAGCTGGAAAATTATACGGTTGCTAGTGAGGGTAAGAACGTCTGGCTACAGTCCGATTGCTGCCGTCGTCATTTGCTATCAAGGATAACGGAAGTTCTTTAGATGCTGCTGTGTAATGCAAATTAGGACCACAGTAGCATATTTCGTCTAGTCAGTCACATCTTCAACAGTCACATTAGCGCAAAGAAATATCACAGTAAATGGCAAAACTTGCTATGCACTTATATACAAATAAGTACAACTAGGCAAACCTCTTAGTCGAGCAGAGCACTTCTGCGTGCTACACAGGAGTCTGTGGATATGAAACCAGCAGCTGGGATTAACTGCCGCCATGAATACCACTAATGAACATGTGAAACGGTAGAGGGCGGATAAGATAGGCACAACAGTTACAACACCTCAATGATTGTTGCCTACAAGCAGGTTATTATATCCCATCTAACACGGATGGTTGAAATGGTATAATTACTACATCTAGTACGTCCGCTTGATAACGGTACTTTGGTATCGTCTCTTGAAACAACTGAGCAGGATATATTCGGCCTCATAAACATTCCATCTGTGTAAATAAATGACCGTCTGACCTAAAGAACATTGTCATCCCTCTTCCAACACTGGTCAGACAATGAGAGCACAGTTCGATCCAATTTCGTGGGGTCTTCATTGCTCTGTTACAACACTTCTTCGAACATTGAAACAAACGTTGTCTGATAAAAGGATTGTCCGTCCATACTATCAGTTTAACTTGAGAAGAAGTGCAGTGGCCCAGGTTATGAGAAACGATTACTGTCTCTCATTGAGGCGAATGATAGGTTTCCATCGTGTCTCCTTGCAGGTTCTGCTAGAGATACTATGCCCATATTAGATTTCAACACCATAATACTTAAGTTTTGGAACGAAAAAGATCATTAACAGTGTATTACCACATCCTTAATTGATGATAGTCTATAATGTGGAATTACTTTGTTTTCTAGAGATATAGTCTGCTTTAGAATTAAGCTGATTAAGTTACAGCTACAACAATAGTGAGGATTATACTCTGTTCCAAACTGAGCAACAAGTTTGAGGTAAAGCGTACAAATTATGATTTGACGTATTAAAAAACATTTACTTTGACACAGCTGTTGCGGATTGACAAAAAATTTACTCATAGACGGAGGTTAACAGAGCAGCGTGTGCGAGATACACTATGTGATCAAAAGTATCGCAACATCTGGCTGAAAATGATGCCCTCCATCGGTAATGCTGGAATTCAGTGTGGTGTTGGCCAACCTTTATACTTGATGATAGCTTCCACTCTCGGAGGCATATGTTCAATCAGGTGCTGGAAGGTTTATTGGGAATGGCAGCCAATCTTAACGGAGTGTTTCACTGAGGAGGAGTATCGGTGTCGTTGGGTGAGGGCTGACACGAAGTCGGCGTTCCAAAACATCCCAAAAGGTGTTCTATAGGATTCAGGTCAGGACTCTGTGCAGGCCAGTCCATTACAGGGACGTTATTGTCGTGTAACCACTCCGCGACAGGCCGTGAATTATGAACAGGTGGTTGATCGTGTTGAAAGATGCAATCGCCATCCCCGAATTGCTCTTCAAAAGTTGGAAGCAAGAAGGTGCTTAAAACATCAATGTAGGCCTATGCTGTGGTAGTGCAGCGCAAAACAACAAGGAGTGCAAGCCCTCTCCATGAGAAAAACGACCACACCCTAACACCACCGCCTCCGAATTTTACGCTGGCAGATGACGCTCACTGGGCATTCGCCATACCCACACACTGCCATCGGATGACCACATGGTGTACAGTGATTCGTCACTCCGCACAACGTTTTTCCACTGTTAAATCGTCCAATGTTTACTTTCCTTACATCAAGAGAGGCGTCGATTGGAATTTATCGGCGTAATGTGTGGCTTATGAGCAGCTGCTCTACCATGAAATCCAAGTTTTCTGACCTCCCGCCACTCGTAGTACTGGCAGTGGGTCCTGATGCAGTTTGTAATTCCTGTGCGATGGTGTGCATAGTCTGTGATTATTACACATTACGACCCTCTTCAACTGTCGTCGGTCTCTGTAAAACAGACGAGGCCGGACTGTTCCCTTCCGTGCTGTACGTGTCCCTTCACGTTTCCACTTCCCTGGCACACCAGAAACAGTGGAGCTTGGAATGTTTAGGAGTGTGGAAATGTCTCGTACAGACGTATGACACAAGTGACACCCAATCACCTGACCATGTTCGAAATCCATGAGTTCTGCGAAGCGCCCCATTCTACTCTCTCACGATGTCTAATGACTACTGAGGTCGATGACATGGTGTGACTGGCAGTAGGTGGCAGCACAATGCACCTAATATGGAAAACGTATGTTTTTGGATGTGTCAGGATACTTTTGATCACACAGTGTAACTACATTTCTGTCCTCACATGTAGCACAGGCTACTTACTCAAACATGTACCATTTCCGAACATTTAAAGCCTCTTACCATTAGTTGTTCCACTTTCAAAACTTATCATGATCTCCTTCTTCTTCTTTGGTCTTTAACTATCAGGTTGGCTATCAGCAGCTTGGCAAGCATTTCTGTCTCCGGCCCTTTTGTTGAGTGCAGTATAGGTGGTGCAATTTGTGTCGTCCATGATACGGTTGATGTATACTAGACTATGTTTGTCTCTTGTGTACTTCCTTTCTGCTGTCCTTTCAGCAACACTTTTAATGACACCATAATTTCTCATCATATGGCTGACACATGTGGCATTCAATAAGCTTTAGGAGACGTAGCTGCATGTATCATTTTTCTTTCCGCCTTCTGGTATGTCCGTGTTTCACATCTCTACAGCGGCACACTCCACACAAAATCTTTATGGGGTCTTTCCTCAGGTATTGGGCTATGAAAAGAGATGAGTAAGGTTCCTGCTCTTGTTGAAAGCAGCTGTTGCCTGGTTTATCTGGCTTGCAGTATCCTTCCTTTCTCAGTCAGAGGGTCCTTTCACTCCATAGGGAGCAAAAGGATTCTACGGTCTCCAGTCCCTCTTTGTTAAGTGAGCACTGGGCAACGGTATTTTATCTACTCATCAAGATTTTTGCCTTAACTTTATTAATTTGCATGTTAGGAAGAAATGGGGCTGACTTTCATCTGCATCTCGCTTCTGTACTTCCGCACATTCACTTAACACTGTAGCATCATCAGAAAATCTCAGCATGTCTGTTACCTTACCTTCAATTTTAATTCCCCGTACAAGTCATAGTGTGTCCCTAAATTCATCTAGAGTCCTCCGAATGTATCCGCTGAATAAGATAGCAGAAAGTGAACAGCCCGGTCGTACACCTTATTTAACAGTTGCTTGCTCTTGATGTTTCCCGCTTCTTATCACTACCGTCTTTTCTCTGTAAAGTTACTGCAGTACTCCTCTGTTCTGATACATTGTGCCATTCACACTCTCAGCATCTCAAAAATCTGTCGCTATACTACACCCTCTAATTCTTTCTGTTTGTCGACGTAGGTAATATACGGCGTTCTGGGAGGTATGATCAGTCTTCAGAGATGGGACAGAGACGGTCATTCGAAGAAAAAGAGGCTAGTAAACATGGGCTCTACTATTAGCTTAAGATCTGCAAACACTTGTTTTGTGTAAGGGATGCCTTTCACACCAGTGAAGCTGAACAAGTGCCCAAAGGTCTGAAGGTGAACACTTTACAGCCCATATTTACAGGAAATTTTTTTCGTGATTTGGGCCATACTTACACCCCTCAAAATATAGAAGACCAAGACGAGATTTCGTTACAGTATCGAAGATAAAGTGCTCGTAGCTGCATTTTAGAGTCCATATTTAGTAGATGGTTAAGCTTCGCATGATCGTTCCTGCCATACACTTGAATACTGACCATTCCTCCTATGGAACACTGCTGCATTCTTGGCTCTTGCTTAGTCTTGTCTCAGGTATTAGCCGTAATCCGAGTATTGCTTCTCGTGTGCCTACAGCTCCTCTAAAGGCAACTTGATCTTCCGTATTTTGTACACCTATGCTTTCTTCAGTCCGCGTTATAATGATAGAGGTCAAGATCTGGGTGGCGTGTGTTATCAAATTGAGGGTGCTGCATTGTTGACATTTGTTTGCAGATTCTTCCATTTGTGTTGGTGCTGTAACTATTCTTCGAAGACTGTTCGGTGTTCCCTGGTTTCGTGTGTAATTTGTATGAAATGGAACTGTTCTTAATGCAGATGTTGTCTAGCAACTTTGACGAGTTCTGCTGGTTTATCACCATACGTAATTTTTCTCTACTTTCCGTGCTGCTTGCTGAATTGCTAGGTTACAAACGCATCTCACTCCCGTCTCAGCTACTGTATTCCTGCGAGGTCCTGAGACCTTTATAATTGCACTTTGTTTTATGCACAAGTATAGGATAGCATCACTCCCTGTATTTTACCCCTGTGACCCTCAGAAATTGAATTCCTACCGATTTCCTTTTGCCTTGCAGCAGTCTGTCTTCAGAGTCCTGAGGTCGGAAATGACTTACTCGTCCCCATTCCTCCGCGCAACCTAAATTCATCTCCACAGAAATTCTCTGCTACCGATGTCTTCATTAATTCGTATTAGAATTTTCGTGACCATTGCGTTAACTTTGAAACTTGTTAGCATTTGGTCTGTCTGGGAATGGGAATATTACATGTTTTAGAAAGTATGAGTGTATTTTGCCTGCTTAGGCACCTGTTTCAGGTTCCCTACCAGTGATCTTAACAATTTTGAAACACTGTAGTGTACGCAAAGAGTCTTATTTCGAATTGGGTCTTTTACTGCTGTGTCAAACTCTTTTTAGTGTACCATATTTCACTTAGAATCGTCATCCATTCCCTTTTTTAAGTCGGCTTACTTTGTAGGACCCATTCTGACGTTAAACCCAGCTTTCAGATCTCCGTCCTTTCGTTCGTAATGGCTTCCCAGGTAAGCGTTTGATATTTATACATCTGAATCTCTCTCCTCTAACGGTTTCCATAATTTTCCCGTATATGGCATCTAACATTCCGATTGTTACACAAGCTTCTATTGTTTCGCGTGTCTTCTGCATCCAGCCTTGTTTTCCCGTTTTCAGCTTAATGCAAAAGTTATTTTTACGTGTGTATATTCTCGTTTGAGGCTTCACTTCCTGTTTTTCTTTTTTACTTTTCTTCTTTAAATAGTTGAAATCAGCATGTGGTGAATTAGACGAGAATTCTATTGGAAACAATATTTCTGCTCATTTTATTCTTAACTGCCCTATCTACTTCATGTGTTCAAGTTTTCCATTCGTCTTCTAATGCAATGATTCCCTTTTGTCACTTGGTTTTAGACTTACCTCGGACCATTTTTCCAGATTTCAATCTTTCTGCAGCTTCTTCAGTTTCGATTAGGCCGTTATATCCAATAAAGTATGGCTATAGTCCAAACTGCTACTGGAAAGGACAACGTGTTTAAAATCTGGTTTCAAAATCTCTGTCTTGTTAATACACAATTTCAGCGGCTTTGAAATAATAGGAAATAAGAGCCAATGGGGAATTATGCGTCATTTGCGAATCCCCAAACCGCATAACGCTTGTAACTGACACAGTTCTTCGTCGGGTGGTAGTGTCACTTTCCGAGTCCATACCAGCACTACACAAGGCGAAAAGAGCGACATACGTAAAATTTATATCCCGTACTTCAGTTGACGTATACAGGTCAACTGAAGAATAGGATACCAATGCTAACGAAAACGAAGAAATCGACGCACGTTTAATTCGCATCCCATACTGCAATTAACCTACACAGATAGACTGAATTTCGAGATACAACTCATATATGTCAACTGAGGTATTCTACGCTAGCACTACGTTTATCCTTTTTTTATTATTTTTTACTGCAGCACTAGGACTCAAACAAGCGATAACCTTAACATTATAACGAAATATTACTGGACGTTATATATGTCTACCACCTGTTTTTCTTTCCCACATTCCTTAGTTTACGAACACTTGTCTCAGCTGTTGAATCTGTGTAGTAAATCATCTCTGGCAAATTCTGACGTCATTGGTCAGAGCCGACGGGTTGTATCCCGTTCTTCAGTAGGCCCGAAACATTTAAGTTACAGATATGCTGCTAGTATGGGGATCACAGCGATACATTATTGTGCAGTTGGTGATAATGGAAGACCCTCTTTTTCATACCATACACTAAGTCATCAGCTTCTAATGCCTATGCCGGAATAATATTCCAATATCTTACTCGCTAAATGTTAAACATTACCACTACAATTGAAATTTTGAATTTCATTGGAATCTGATATAAAACAGGGATGATCTATGTAAACCTCTAATTCGCCGTATGATTGAAAACTCTTAACAATTATTATTTCATACTGTATGCTCTAGTGCATAATGTTGTTCCTAGTTTAACCAAGCACCTAACACTATGTTGGTATCCTAGGTGGATGCTTCCAAGATGGATCAAGAAGAGGAGAGAATAGCTAATTGTAACGTGGATGCTGCCAAGATGCAACAAGCCCATCAATATTTACAAGAGAAGACAGTTGAGGGTCGCATGGGTGCTGCCGAGGTGGGTGAAGCGTGTGGAGAGATTGTGGAAGGGGCAGGTGAGAGTCTCAAGGATGAATCACAGATTGAGAAAGCATGTGGAATTGAGGAGGAAGCTGCAGCTAAGGGTCTCATGAATGCTGCCGACATGGAAGAAGCGAGTCAAGATTTAGAAGAGGAGGCAGCTGAGAGTCTCATGGACACTGCCAAGATGGGCGAAACATGTGGAAAGATTGATGAAGGGGCAGCTGATGGTCTTATGGATGCTGCTGAGATTGACAAAGTACGTGGAGATGAGGATGAAGGGGCAGCTGAGTGTCTCATGGATGCTGCTGTGATCGAACAAACCCATCATGATTTAAAGGAGAAGACAGTTGAGGGTCGCATGGGTGCTACCGAGTTGGGTGAAGCGTGTGGAGGGATTGTGGAAGGGGCAGGTGAGAGTCTCAGGGATGAATCTGAGATTGAGAAAACATGTGGAATTGAGGAGGAAGGTGGCGCTAAGGGTCTCATGAATGCTGCCGACATGGAAGAAGCGAGTCAAGATTTAGAAGAGGAGGCAACTGAGAGTCTCATGGACTCTGCCAAGATGGGCGAAACATGTGGAGAGATTGATGAAGGGGCAGGTGATAGTCTTATGGATGCTGCTGAGAGTGACAAAGTATGTGGAGATGAGGATGAAGGGGCAGCTGAGTGTCTCATGATTGCTGCCGGGATGGAACAAGCCCATCTAGATTTACAGGAGAAGATAGTTGAGAGTCGCATGGGTGCTACCAAGATGGTTGAAACATATGGAGAGATTGAGGAAGGGGCAGATGAGAGTCTCGAGGATGATGCTGAGAATGACAAAGCATGTGAAAATGAGGAGGAAGGTGCGGCTAAGGGTCTCATGAATGCTGCCGACATGGAAGAAGCGAGTCTCATGGACGCTGCCAAGATGGGCGAAACATGTGGAGAGATTGATGACGGGGCAGGTGATGGTCTTATGAATGCTGCTGAGAGTGACAAAGTACGTGGAGATGAGGATGAAGGGGCAGCTGAGTGTCTCATGGATTCTGCTGGGATCGAACAAGCCCATCAAGTTTTACAGGAGAAGACAGTTGAGGGTCGCATGGGTGCTGCCGAGGTGGGTGAAGCGTGTGGAGAGATTGTGGGAGGGGCAGGTGAGAGTCTCGAGGATGAATCTGAGATTGAGAAAGCATGTGGAATTGAGGAGGAAGGTGCAGCTAAGGGTCTCATGAATGCTGCCGACATGGAAGAAGCGAGTCAAGATTTAGAAGAGGAGGCAACTGAGAGTCTCATGGACTCTGCCAAGATGGGCGAAACATGTGGAGAGATTGATGAAGGGGCAGGTGATGGTCTTATGGATGCTGCTGAGAGTGACAAAGTATGTGGAGATGAGGATGAAGGGGCAGCTGAGTGTCTCATGGATTCTGCTGGGATCGAACAAGCCCACCAAGATTTACAGGAGAAGATAGTTGAGAGACGCATGGGTGCTACCAAGATGGGCGAAACATGTGGAGAGATTGAGGAAGGGGCAGATGAGAGTCTCGAGGATGATGCTGAGATTGACAAAGCATGTGGAAATGAGGAGCTAGGTGCGGCTAAAGGTCTCGTGAATGCTGCCGAGATGGAAAAAGCTCATCAATATTTAGAGGATGACACAGCCGAGAGTCTGATGGGTTCTTCCAAGATGGAGGAAGTTCGTGTAGATGTTGAGGAGGGAGCAGCTATGAGTCTATGTAGCCAACCCTCGGGTGCCGCTTGCACCCACTGAAAAAAATGTTCGTTTGTTCCTAAAGTTCTTGTTTGAGTTTTGATTTTGTTCTGTGTGTTTTTTGTTTAGTTTTTGTTCCATGTTTCGTTTTTTTCTGAGTTCATTTAATGTTGTTTGTGTTTATTCATTTTCAATTTTCAATTACAATCCTTGGTTTGTTTAAAGTAATAAATAAATTTTACGTATTTCACCAACTGCTCTCTTATTTTTTTAGTTTGCATCTGCAGCAATAATAGTTGCCGAATTGAATGTACGTTTCATTTTCAGTTTATTCTGTAGGTGACTCTCTCCCTGTCGTTACAATTAAATGAACAATATACTATACCCGAGGCTCAGCCTAAGGCATTTATGAAGCTCATTTCAGTATCAGTGAAAGGTCTGTGATATATACACGATAATAGTCATCAGTAAGTGCTAGACTCACTTCTGTATTGCAAACATCACATAATGCCGATTTACGCAGTATGATTTTATAGTTGTTAGAGAGGGTTATGTAACCAGCCGTAATATGTTTGGTCCGATGTCTCTAATGACTCTGGGTAAGGTCATGGCCTACACCACTCTCCGGAATTATGACCTATCTATGTGAGTGTATTTCATGGCTGCAAGACGTGTGGAAGTGCTTTGGATGAAAAATGACGAAAGAATATTGCAGACATTACTGTAATCTGTTCTCCCCTATGCAGCTAACTTCTTTGCAGTAGAAGCGTACATACTTAAATATGAGAGTTGACAGATTTGGGATATTTTATTTGTGATCCTCTCTGCTTCTCCACTGAGTTTCTGTGTAGCTTGTTTAAAAATACTGTCATGTAATTCCGGAATGTACAAACTGTAGTCAAGCTACCATAGTCTCATTTTTTTCTGGTATGTTTGTGCGCTAATCATACATGCGCAATAAACTGGGTTGTTTCAATTTTCCTCTCGTTTTAACTCGGGAAACTCCGTAGAGAGGAGAAATAGAGTAGCAGTGGTGCTGTGGGGAGAAGTCAAATTCGAGCACGTATCCTTCTCTGACCAGCTTCTCATCTACGTAGCACGGTACTATGATACACTCTAACGTGAAAAAAATGTATCGTATGCCACTCAGCTTAATTATGACACTCATTCCTATCCTCTGTGAGTATTCTTGCACTATGTGTTCATCAGTAGTATGTAAAAGGACCCAGTTATTTACGGTTAATGGGCTACGAAAGTACGTTCGTGAGCAACAGAGATTCTTTCCGTATGCTACAACAAGGTGTATTATTTGAAAGCAATTGTGTGGTGGGGAAACAAAGCATACAACTTTGTAAGTACATACAGTAGGTGCAGGGCGTGGTGTACCATCTCAGTATGCTAAATGGTCTTATTATTATTTAATTTAGTGCAATGGATATGGAAGGGAAGTGTCCTCAGTAACTAATTGGTCGGGTTTATAGCTGGTCCGTAACACAGTCACTTAAAAGTCTGAAGAAATCAAATATGGCACCATACACCTACCAGAAATTGTGGGTACTCATAATGGAGGCAGAATATTTACAAACGGTACACAAAGAGTGCACACCTACCCACTGATTGTATAAGTTAAGCAAGTAGCCGTAATAACAAAAAGAATGTGGGCTCGTCGGTGTATCAGCGTAATAGAATGCACAACATCGACATTCCAAGAAAGAAGAAACATCATCGTCTATATAGTTGTGACCACGTGCGAGCGTAGTAGACATCGTCCACACATCGACTACAAAGCACACGAAAGATTTATATCAACTTCACATTAACACACGCACACTGCCTGATCTGATTGCTATGCACAAGGAGCGGATGCACATTGTCTGTACAGTCATGCACACATGGCTTTTTTAAAACGATGTTATACACATTACGCACCATTTAATAGATCTTGATTCCGATAGAATTCACACTAATATCTTTTCTCAGTGTATGTTTGCACACGCATTCTGCCTTAAAAGAGAGCCACTGATGAACGATGAGAGCTCATTTTCTGTGTAGCCATGGCCACATGGTACATGGAGAACCGTGGCATACAGTTTACTGAGCGTGATATCATTCTTCATTGGAATAACGTTCACACGATAATATTTTTATACAGTACACACGAAAACACTCTTCTTATTCGGTATGAAATGTCCGAGTTAAAGTGAAAGCCAATTGTAGGTGTGGCCATCAACGACAGTCCATGGAAGGCAATGACTGATGCGTTTCACACAAAGAAATCGTCAGTTGATTCTATACAATTTGCTGGAAAAATAAGAAAGGAGCACCTGTAATTTAATAATGATAACATCAGCAGTTATAAAGCTAAAGGCTAAAGGCTAAAGGCTGGTGATTCAACGATTGCACGATCGAAATTCCATCAGACTTTGCTCTCCCTAATGAATTTACCAGATATATAAAAATTAATGTACATTATAACACTTCGCTACTATTAACAGACATACAAAAAAGTGATTAATCAGTTACATTTGTAAATAACTCATTCTTGTACGTTAGACAGCAACCTGAAGGTGACGCTCTGACGGAGCGACCGTTCACTTAAAAGACGAAGATACGATGCCCATCGTGGCCTACAGATGAGGCAGCATCGACTTTCTGTTCCACGGTAGAATAAATTGAATCATTCCCGTGACCAACCACGGCACAACACATTCCAGACTACTGTCTATCTCCGTCATACCTATTTTGTTTGCATTCTTTTCCAGAAACACAGTTAGTTTACAACTTGACATTACAAATGCATTATGGATGCATCAGCAAACATCCATGCTCCTGACTCACCCCACGCTATCTACATGGTAATAAAATGCGGACACATAATGGAAAAAGGGGGTATGTGCACTAATTAATAACTAAACCTATTATCCACAATCTTCCTCAAGAGGCTACTGGTACACTGGGTAGCTAAAGTTATTAAAAACATAGTAGTACTGATACAACTAAAAATGTATTAACATTTGTACAATGCAAGTAATACCAAAAGCCGTACAATGTTTTGATTAAATGAACGTCCTTCTTCCATGATCATAACCAAATGATGATTTTTATTCCCTGTATACAAGCTCACTGTTACCGAGACACAGAATTGAGTCGGAGTTCGATACAGACTGATGTATCGAGATAATACGGTTCTGCTAGATGTTAATTAATCGTTGAGTATACTAAATGTGCTGATCTCACGTTGCTAATCGTTTAAAATTAGAGTGAGGTTGCCTGCGTACGTCTAACCTGCACTCTTCATCAGTAGGAATGTAAGGGGTTTATGGATCAAGTGTGCACACCATTCCTTCCTCTGAAGATGGTAGGTAGAGACTAAAACTGTGGCAGGTGAAGGTCATGTCCCTGCCTAAGCCGTGCCTATTTCTGTCATTTCGTAATGTCTCAGCGCTCCAGTCTCACGCAAATAGTTTACAAGTCATGAAAACTAAGACAGCCAGTCAGACTACGGTATTAAACTCTCCTTTAAAACGAAACTGCCAAATTCACTCCTTGTTCTCTGTGAACTGAGAATATTCAACGATCCATATCTCAACAGGTTCTTCTTTCCGAACATGTCATTATTCACTTCATTCAGTTCTGAATAATACTACATCCTGCAAGAATATCTGAAACTTTTTAAAGTAGCAAGCATCAGTTATCGCCTACATAGTGAGAAAATTCCCGGTGGTATACGCTTACGGGTTGAGTCAGATTCCGAACTAACTGGTAAGTCTGTCAAGATCTCTGTCTGTAGAAAACTCTTTTACAGATATTCTTTCTGGTGAAACGTCCAAATGAGTGAGCGTAGAACTTGTTCCACAGATCTGCAACAGACGGACGTTGTCAGTAGCGCTGTATTATCATGTGAATCTGCCCGGCGACTTCTCCTGAAAACTGGATTGACCTACGCTTCTTTTCCCATCGCTTGGTACCGTCAGTTGCTCCAGCTACCTAGTTGCTCCAGCAACCTATAATAAACTGGTAATCGAAGGGATGCAACTTCTTTGAGTGACCTCTGTAGAATGTCCCAGCTTCTCATCCGACCTTGATACGTTTTCTCTGGCAAGGGATTTCAGTTGATTTCCTATATCCTGAATACTTGTCTCAAAACTAACACTTCCACGTTTGTGCAATGGCTGAAAGTAGCATCCTAATTACGATCTGTTGTGATTTTCGGAAAATTGAATTCAGCAATATGGTCTTCTCTTATCGTCTTGCATTTCTGTGCCAGTATGGCCAACGAAGTGACTGATAGATAATTCCGATTATTTAAGCAGATTTGCAATCAACTTACGCATATTCAGTGGAGTAAAACTTGCAGTAGTCACAGTATGAGCTCGTTGAGTTCTACCAAACTGCCAATGTGAGCAACGTATACTGTTTGTGCTAGTTCATGCGAAACTGTTTCCACAAAACCACAGTGCAGATAGGTAATCGAGAATGCACGTTGCTAAATTAGAACTCCATCTCATATGTGTGCACGTTTCTGCAAACAGCATTGAACATACATCCCAAGCAAATAAGTCAGTTACATGTCTCATCCGGAACTCTCGCACCTAACGCCATCGTAGATAAGTTTTTCGCTTTACGTTCTATCCACATAGATCGCCTTATTTCCAATGTCTTTTTTTTTCTTTTTGAGGATCAGAACTGACCGAATTAGGTCCAGTAATTATGGAATCGTTTTCAATGTAAATGTAAAACTGCAATAGCAAAACGAGCATCCAAATTAAATAAACAGTTTTCTCTGGATGTACGAACCAACTTGCCTTATTACCGTAAGTGATTGGGTTCATTCCACAATAAGGTGGAAGGGAAGGCAAATACGTTGTCAGATGCATGTGAGAAGAATGCTAAGAATAAGTAAATAAAAAAAACACATTTGTTATATCATCATCACTATTCCCTGACAGTATCAGTAGTTTGTTTTCCACTACTTACGACCATACGTAGTGGGAGATAGAAGTGAAATAGTCCGTAGTAAGAACGTTCATACTGGCTGTGATTCTCGGCTTAGCATTATCATTAACGTGAAGTATTTCGGAACGTGTTATAGTGCTTTACAGGTTCAGGAAAATATGTCACATATGTTTTTTTAGGCGTTGGAAGTCAAGACCTTGCAACATGTGTGGCCGAACTACATCGTCGTCGGCTCTATGTGATGATCCTCCCCCCTTTCATAGCATTTTATCATTAACACCCAAACCTCCAGGTGTGGAACAGTTAGATCAATACCAAACGTTGTGTGCCGATAGAGTATCAACCTGCTATTCTCGGTGGTATTAACGAGAGAAAAGGAAAATAAATAAACTATGTTCGTTGCACCCCCTACCCTTTCCTTAGTTCCTGGAGTGTAGTAATGGGATATGGTGGCCAGCAAAAATAACATTGTTACAAACTCCGAAACGTTCTTTTCATGTCAGGAATATGGTATCCCTTATAACAATATCACGCGTAAACTGTTCTTACAAAAATCGTCATCAGTGGGCTTCGAACTCGGGAAGTTTAAGACGAGGAGCTAACGCCTTACCCACTCACCTACCACAGCTCTCTGTGGCGTTTTATCACAGATATGCTTCTCCTAGACTCCATTGTGCTGGTGTTACTTTTAATTATCGTTTATGAATGTTCTATTGGACGATAGCACCCAGCGCGAACTAAATCGGTGTTTTGGTTGGTACTCTATTGAAACACAACGTTTGGTACCGATCTGAGTGTCTGATATCTGGAGGTTTGGGTGTAAGTACGAGCAATAACGATACAGATTAGATTTTCTAACTCTTATTTGCGTGTTGCCGAGTTTACAATCTTCAGTGTTCTAATTTGGATGTAGTGATACAGCAATAACAACAAAGGCGTAACTGAAATATAATTATGTAAACTTGCTTAAGTGTGATGTGTATATAAATTGCAAGATCTATGACTACACAAAAGGAGCTGAAAGACCACAGAATTTCCTCATTCTGCGACGGGAGCAAATTGAGAACTGGTGTAACACGGATAAGGACATACAGTAAACGCAACTATAACTTATTTTTCGAGTCTCAAATGTTTGATCACGATGGATTCATAATTGAATTATTAAGTGAAGGAAACTCATTAGGGTTACTGCTGCTAGGGTACGTCTAGTACCTAAGGGAGACATCATGAACTCAGGGATATTGGATGGATATCAATGATAACCTTGGCAGTTTTACCCTATGAGGCATTAACTTTATTCTTTACTTTTCAACGCTAAATAAAATAGTGAAATTTTTTAGTAGGCTGAAGGAAGGAATTAAGATGATGTAAACTTGATAACTCTATATCCAAACTATCGATTAAGGATCCAAAAAGTTGCCAACTGATTAAAGGGATTTCTAGAACTGCGCTCAAACTTTATCCTACTTTGTGATGTTCTAGATAAGTAGAACGAAAATTTGCGTTTGACGTCTCGTCGACGTTCGGATCGCACAAAGGTGTAGCAATAAACGGATCATAACCTTTTCAGGTGAATCATTCCGGCACCTGCTTGAAGTGGACTGAGAAAATGAATAAAATTCAGGTCAAAACGTTGAATGAGGATCTCAGCAGCTCGAGATGTATGAAACTCCAGCGCGTTAACCGCTTCGCCAACACGGCCTTCTCTTCTTTCTCGGCCAAAACTCAAAAAATACTTTGTATCTCATTAAGACATCAGATGTAGGCTGCTTGGCATTAGATACATTTGATGCACCGGTTTCGTTTCCCTCTTGGGGTCGTTAATCTAACGACATTCTTATTAGTCCTCTCATATTAGCCCTCAAGTCGACTTTAATCAAATGGGGAGCAGAGGAAGTAAAATATGGAGTTATATAGAGAAGGCATAAGTAGGACAGCCAACACACACACACACACACACACACACACACACACACACACACACACACACACACAGCCTTTACTTTGTTGCATTTTTATTAATTTTATTATTACTACATTATTTCGCTTGGGTTTACTGAGCCATACTGCAAACTGCGTGGTACAAATGTCAACTCATATATGCAGAGAAAACATTGTATAAATAATGTATACAATGGTTTTAAATTAATTTGCTGTTTCACCTATGTTCAATACTTAGAGCTAATGACTCTTCACATATCAAATGTATTCAGAAAACACGAAGTAGTATTCAAGAGAGAATGAAATGCATACACACAGAGATTAACAAGAGTATTCACTTATAAATAACAAACCGTATTTCGTACAACCACACTATTATTTCGTGTAAAGCAAATAAGGGCTTTCTTGAATGACACCTCAGGTTGGCTGCCCCATTATAAAATCAATTTCATTCAGTATTTCGGCGATCCAGCTGTTCCACATCCTTATCAGAACCCCTGTTGCTGAGTCCTGTTGAAAACTGATGCCAAGGTTGCAGGTCTTCGTAATATACAGGCCCCTGAGGAGACTATCGATTCTGATTACTCCGGGAAAACATAAAATTTCAAACAGGAGCTTTATTTATTCTCCTCGGTTCTGAGCTTGGGTTTTGCGAACGAAAATTTTGTATTGATTGTCAATTAAATGTTCTGGGACCGAATAAGACTGAAATAACAAATTTTAAAAAATTCTTATGAATCATAAAAGTATTAGGGCAAGTAGACTCATATATGCTACATCATTAATCAAACTCGTTTTACATCCTAATAATGACATATTTTCACGGATTATCTTTAGATATTTTATTTGTAATCTGACAACTGAAATATATAAACATTTTACGTACGTAGCGCAAAATGTTAGTTAATTATTATGTCATAAAATACTATCAGAAAACTGTTCACTCCAGCGCCTTCAGAAAGTACGTTGCACGTTGTTATGTCACGCCAAGTATATTATATTGATTACTGCATTAAACTTCAAACAAACTGCAGATACATGACAAAGTTTTGCAACACAATCATCAGAGCTCTGTAAGCAAGACTCGAAATGTTTTAAGAGTCGCTCACTTTATCGACTATAGAAACCCGCTCCTGGCCACGCAGCCATTGTAGAACAAGTGTGTAAATGTCTTCATCGTCCGAAAATTTGTGACTAGCGTGAATCAGTTCCTCGGTACCTTCACATCGTCGTCTATGGCAGACGTACAAGTCGATGGCCTCCATTGGCGATCAGCATGACCCTCATCTGTCCGGCTTTGGTCAAACTGTTGGCAGAATTTCACTGTTGCTGAACGCGACATTGAATGTAGTCCATACAGCGTCAGAATTCACGGCTAACCTGTGTGTCAGACGTTATGCCCACAATGATCGTACTGTCCCGCGTAATTCAAACTTGGAGTACGTGTCCAGCTGTCGCGTGATTTCACTCTCATTTGTTATCTGTATCACTGGAGAACTGTGTCTGCAAGATACCCAGAGCATGTACTGTCTTCTGAAAATGCGTCACACTTGTTGCACAAGCATGGGCCGACATGTGTCACTTACTTTTGCAAGTCCCTATGTATATGGTCCTTTATACAGTTTCTTCTATTTGCTATCTCTCTCTCTCTCTCTCTCTCTCTCTCTCCATCCGAACAGGCTATGAAGGCCCAATGGTACCGACTGGCCGCCGTGTCATCCTCAGACCACAGGCGTCACCCCGGATGTAGATATGGAGGGGCATGGGGTCAGCACACTGCTCTCCCGGCCGTGTTTCAGTTTACAAGACCGGAGCCGCTACTTCTCAGACAAGTAGCTCTTCAGTTTGCCTCACAAGGGCTGAGTGCACCCCGCTTGCCAACAGCGCACGGCAGACCGCATGGTCGCCCATCCAAGTGCTAGCCCAACCCGACAGCGCTTGACTTCGGTGATCTGACGGGAACCGGTGCCTTCACTGCGGCAAGATCGTTGACTCTATTTTTTATGGAACTGAAAAAACAGTTCCTTCTTGCTCTTTCTCTGAAACGAATACCTATTTTGCATTTAGTGCACTACACAAATGTGATATGAAGAACAGTCCTTAAAACCAGGCAACGCAATCATAATCAACTTTTACAAGTTTTATTCAACATCTCAGGTAGATGTACACTATGAAACATCCTTAATGTTCCGTTGGCATAGACTTTGGTGTTCTGGTGCGTTGCCTCATTGGAAATGCCTAATCTTTGTCATCATATTCCACCTTCTCTTCTTCGCTCTCTTATACGTCTAGTATTCTCTGCTGTGAATGTGCCGAATGGAGACATAGCGCTACACCTATAAAAAGCATCGCTGTGTTGTTTTGAGGAAATAAATGATCTCTTTCTCTATAGCGCAGGGTATATGAACATTCTGAAGCATTTTCTACAGTCAGTCCAGTCCAAAAGTACAGAAATTACCTCTATTTCTTAAAACCATGCTAACGCTGCGATAAACATGTTTCTTCAGTCAACCTACTGGGAGCTTTCAGAAACGAAAGTACGTGATGGACAGAAAGCACGTGGTGTGAAGTAAAGCCACAATTGAGGACAGCGAATTTACTTACTTTTCTGAGCTAGAAGAAAATAAAATTAGTATGTAGCGTAAACGCATCAGAAGGAGTGGGGAAGATGTTTAAGGATCCCTATGATATAACAAACATGAGCACTTGTTGGAATGGGAATCATCAATTTCACAAGGTTTTGCACTAAAGAGTTTTGATGTACTTCCAAGTACTTGTAGGTAAACATATGGTTACTTGCGTCTCCTTCTTTCTTGTGTTCTGACACTCGCAGAAACGGATATCCCTGACATCTACCAAATGTAAGTACTTAGGATGAACTTATGGTTCATACGAATAAGAAAAAAAAAGATAGTTTTCACCTTCCCGCTCGACTGAAAGTCTCGAAGACAGAAGAACCTCCTAATTACTGGCTGGATCGCAGTGTCGTTCACAGCTGGAAATCTGAGGATGGTAGAACGACGTTCGTCGCACATCCAGAACCATTGGGATTCTTCGCCAGCTTTCCGACTAAGTGCCCTAAGCCAGCCATACATGATCTGTGGCCCATTGGAATGAAATTCTCATGCCTTTTCGTTTATTTCTCAATGCTTATCGTAAAATTTCAAATACCTGAATATTCATCTTACTGTTACACTCTAATCTGAACAGAATGGAACACGCTTTTTGATTGCTAGACTACAGCAGGTTCTGGAGCCTCACATAAATACGTAATGTCAGAGCATCTCGAATCGCTGCCGCTTCTGCAGTAAAATATGATCAAGGTGGCGGCAGACGAAGTTCTTAGGAATACTTCAGCTGCGGGAGAAGTAATACGCATCTTTCTGCTGAAGTCTCTTGAAATTAAAAGCAATCAATATATAAAAGTGAACAAAGTGCGTCAGTAAAGTTTAAAGTAGACAATGAAACTGGAACTCATTGTGCCAAAGCAATTTTTCATCGTACTGTAAATAGTGAGATTTTACATCTGATACCGGAATGGATTTCTAAGTTGGTCTATGGATGTATCTGTTTGAACCTAACTGTAGATACTGTGCACTGAGCCGAATGCTTTCACTATCAGAGGGCAAACACTCCTCATTTCCAATGCAGACCTTGTGTGTGGAAGACACCCTCATTTGTCGCAGGAGCATGATTAATCTGTATTGGGCTGCTGCCCTACTTGGCTATTAAAATATCTTTGAAAGTACTAACATCGACATGCAGCAGGGCGTCAACAACTTCTCCTAGTAAGATATTATTGTAAGATGGTCGCATTTCTCCAAGGCCCACAAGCCTGCACCCGAATTCTACTAAGTCAAACTGATGAAGTGCACCTTTCGCAACGCTACGGTACAACGATCATTCTAATCGATGATGCAGCGGACGAAGACAGACTTACAGTGGTCACACCGTCAAGTTCCAGCTGCAGGTCACATTGCGTTAATGCTGCTTCTTTTCGTGGTTACATAGTGGGCTGATGACAACTGTAGAAAATTTCTTAGTCAAACAGTTAGGTCGTTGGCCGTCATACAGTCATTGAAGGTGTAAATGGCTCTGCCTGACATTAGGCATAGAGATTTGGTCTTTAAGTGTAGAAGAAAAGCGATAAATCATTTGCATACTGGAGAGATTTAACCACTGGTGTAATGATGTTCTTCATATCTCGTGTGTATATTAAAAACAGAGTAGTGCGCTGATCTAAGCGTTTAGGGAGTCGTCTTGAGTTTGTACGAGTAATTTTTTTTATTCTTACACACTTGGTACTGCACTTTGGAAAGATCTGAACACAAAACAAAATAAGTCTTTCAAGAGCTCTTTTAGTAAACGCCGACAAGCCGACAACGGGATAGGTATGTAGGAAGTTGGACTTCCAGGCACCGATTTAGATTAGGGAACTGGAACCATAATTTGAACTATTCAGAGGGGTAGCAGACTCTAATTCAGATGTCGATAAGGTTCGTAGAAAAGTCGTGAAGGGACGATTTGTCACGAGAGAGAGAACAGGACAGTGAGCATAATACATTCCAAGGACTGAATTCGTAGAGGACTTCCGTATATAATTTATCCATTTCATCTAAGACGGGGGCCTTAGGAAATGATCATATGTGATGACTGCTGGGGGGGGGGGAGGGGAATTTATCCAGTTAAGAGGTTTTCACAATTTTTAAAACATGTTAGTTCGAGCATTTACATCCCAGTTTCACGGGTGATCTTCCACAGATGAGAAGATTTTACCCTTCTTTCGTTCTAGACGACGTTCGGCAGTCACTGGTGAGTATTCTGTATTCCACCGTACCACGGAGTTCTTAACATATAACTAAGTTAAATGTCGCTTTTGACACTAGAAGTCTTTCGCATTTAATATTCTAAAGAATGTGTAGTAAGATACTTACACTGAGCCGTTCTCGGGTAAACTTACTTCAGCAACTCTATTATTACTTTTTGAAAGAGTGCCAGTTTTTGTTATTTATGTTCCAATGACTTTTAGGAAAGAATTCCACGTCTCTTGTTGTCGCTTCCATCGTCCAAATAACAGGAAAAGTTACCTTATCCTGATTTTTGATGAAATATCGACCGAACACAAATATTCACTTTTGGTGGCAAGAATTACGTGAGCCACTATTGTCGCAAGAGACTCCAGAACAGGAGAGCCGTCGTCGAGGACTATGTGGTGACTGTCTTCCATTACATTAGGTGAGCTCTGTCCTGGGTCTGTTGTACACGAATTTCCCTAATCAGAGGTGTGATTGCTGAAATTCCCGCAGAGCACCAGCGGTTGCTCAAGTTGGAGCAACAGTACTTTCCACTCTTACTCCACCTATCTCAGTTCTCGGGTACTAAAAACCGGCTAACGGCGTGGATAATACAGAACGTAATTTAATTCGTGCTACCGATATCTGCAGTCCTGCGGTAGGGGAACTAATGTGTATATCCGAGAAAGTAATTCCTGCCGCAGCAGGACAGCGTCATCCCCTTTAGAGTCGAGTCTGCCTGACCTAATAACAAAGTACCTTCTGAAGGTGATATGCCTATCTAGTTTGGATCACGTTTCGGAAATCGAAGCAGCACACACATTTTTTAGATGGATTTCTTGTAGCAGGCTGTCTCTGTTGTCTACGACTGACCGAATATGCCACTGAAGGACCATGAAAATTTTGATTGGAGATAATGCTTAGAGTTAAAATTCTTACGTCTCTCGTGTCTAACTCCGCTCGGATTAGGAAATATACCTCACTTGTAAATATGATACTCCAGATATTATCTCGGAGTTAACTGCAGCTGCCATTCGTCGTGGACGTCCTGAACACTGACACACTGTGTTACGGCTTGGTAATATGGAATTCCAGTTCGCCGGGGATAAGTGAAGCAGGAGGATACTGAGTGAGCCTCCATTGTATCTCATAACTCTGCACTTGATGTAACGTAAAACTAATTCGAAAACATATGCATACCCGCACTGTTCGATACTGCACTTCACCACAGTCCCACTGAACGTGAAGCATTGATCGAAGTATACAATTCATTTTTTTCTCAACGTTTGGAATAAATACGTCTATTAACGCAGATTTTACAGTTTCAGGAGATTATTCCAACAAACTGAGGCAAGGGTCAAATCCTAGTCAGAGCCAGTCCACAAAAAAAAACCTCAACTTTTTGATCGCTATTTAGTCCACGTTTGAGGCGGCGTCATGGTTGTCTTAATGTATAGGCACTGGTTTACGCATATAGTGACTCTGTTTTGGCTTCTCAGGTGCTACGCAGCATACTGTGCTGTTCGTGTCTTCCCTACAGGAAGAAAACGAAGAAAACGAAGGAAGCGACACCTTATGTGGAGCGCTACACAAGTAGAAAAGAGTGGAAGAAAGACCTTGATGCTGGAATAATGGATCTGAACATGGTGAGCAACTCCAAGACGTATCAAAAACGGCACAGTGATGTTAAAGCATTGCTGAAATTAGTAACAATGCTGACTCTAGTAGCAAAATCTGTTCTTTTAACTTCCCAGTTTTTTTCAATATTCCAACTATTTGTTTTAGTTTTCTGGTTTATATTAAATCTTAAATTAGACCTTACAAACATACACTCATTTTCGGTGTCTACGTTTAATTCTGGAGAACTGTTGGACTTTATTTGATATCTTTACGCTCTCAACGTTAATATAAAATCGACGAGAATGCTGTCATTATCACATTGATTTTCCAGGTGCAGTTTTTTATTTTATGCACTTCAAAGATTATGATTGTTGTATCATGTTATGTTCATCTGAACACTCAAGGAGACGCTCTCCTTTATCGTTGGTGGTTCACTTCTTTTCCCTCAGCCATCCACGATCACTTCCCATGAAGAGTTTCAGATCTCACCTTAAGATAATTTTACGTCTTTATGAAGCAACTATATTTTCATAGCTAATGAACATATATTTAAATGGGAAGCGTAGTATTATATAGTCGAAATATTTGTCTTATAACAGGGCAAATAATAACAATTATAAATCCGTATAAATCAAATAGTGGGTGTATTATTAATAATTGCAAATGATATAATGTCTGTTCGCTTTCATTATTAATTTCTACAGCAGTATCATCATAAACATACGTTTTAAACGGATTTTGTTTTGAATATATTTGGCTTCAATTGCCCATGAACTTTGCTCCATACAGGCTTTACACATACACTGATCAGACAGAACATATGACGACCTACCTAATAGCCGGTATGTCTACATTTGGCACGGATAACAGCGCTGTCACGTCGTACCGAGCGAGGTGGCGCAGTGGTTAGCACACTGGACTCGCATTCGGGAGGACGACCGTTCAATCCCGTCTCCGGCCATCCTGATTTAGGTTTTCCGTGATTTCCCTAAATCGTTTCAGGCAAATGCCGGGATGGTTCCTTTGAAAGGGCATGGCCGATTTCCTTCCCAATCCTTCCCTAACCCGAGCTTGCGCTCCGTCTCTAATGACCTCGTTCTCGACGGGACGTTAAACACTAACCACCACCACCACCACGTCGTGGCATGGAAGCAGTGACACCTTGATGGGTCGCTGGAGGGAGCTGGCACCACATCTGCACACACAGGTCACCCGATTCCCGTAAATTCCGGGAAGGGGAGCGATGAGCTGTGAAGCCACGTTCGGTCACATCCCACGTGTGTTGGGTAGGGTACAGATCTGGTGGGTTGAGTTGTTTGTCAAACCACTCCATCACACTCCTGGTCTTGTGACATGGTGCATTATCTTGCTGAAAATCCCACAGCTGTCAGGAAACGTAATCGTCATAATGGGATGTACTTGGTCTGCAAACAGTTCATTATGCAGAAGGTACTGGGATCCATCGGACCATGAAACGCTCTGCCACTGTGCCGACTCCTGTGTCGATGGTCACGAGCCCATTTGAGTCGTAGTTGCCGACGTCAGGTGCTGACATTGGCACACGTATGCGTCGACGGTTGTGGAGGCCATTCGTTAGGAGTGTTCGGTGCTCTGTGTACTCAGATACACTTGTATTCTGCGCAGCCTTAAAGTCTGATCTTAGTTTCGTCACAGTTCGCCACCTGTCCCGGTTTTGCAGTCTGACTTATGTAATGAGGTGTTGCCGCCCAACCTCACGACGAGAGGACACGGTTTTACCTTTGGTTTCGCTGCATCTTGAAGTCATTCACCACAGCACTTCTCGAAAACTCGGTAAGTCGTGCAGCTCCCGGCACGGTCATGCCGAGCCTCTGGGCCATCACACTCTGACCTCAGCCCAACGTAGACAGATCGCGCGCCTTCCCTATTCTACAAACGAACAACATTGTCACTGATAGTACATGCACCAGCGTGTGTCAGACTAGCAGTCATTCCTTGCCGTGTGACGCCGCTATTGCCTGGACGTGTTTATATGTACAGTAGGTCTGTGGTCGTAATGTTCTGTCTGATCAGTGTATGTGACTTCTGCTGTGCTAAGAACTAAATATAAAAACGTCACCTACGCAATAGCATAACTGCATGATATTTTTAGGTCATCAGACACTCTGCTTTTTCATATTGCTTCCTTCAGTAATATTCTCGTGACTGTGAACCTATTATACCCACCACAGGTTATTGTACGCTTATTTTATTGTATTCTTTACATACACCCACACTTGTCCACTCCATATGCCTTTTAAAGATTGAACTACACAATTTTCTTTTGGCAAGAATGGAGTCATACAAATTCATCACAATTTATGGTCACTCTGCGCCACGTAAATCTATTATAACCTTTTCGTTCTATGTCCACCAGTTTATCTACTTTCATTGCTCTCTTAAAATTAACTTTTAAAGAACAACATATTTGACCTGTACGAATTATAATTTCCTTATTTTAGTGCGATATTAGTTTAGTTTTGAGAGCCAGTTGCAGTTTCTTATATATTTATTGGCTGAGTACACGGGGGTGCCCGGGTATTTATTTCTCCCAATCTACTATTAGAAAGGAAGAAATACATACGTTTTCTGTCTCCTCTCTTCCATCTGCTAACTCACACACTCTCCCACTCCAGTTGACCACTACGTCACCACCTCCCACATGCACACTTCCCAAACGCCCCTTCCCTCTGTCTGTCTACTTCTATCACTTCTCTATGCCCATCTCCTATTTCCACCTCTCTCTGGCCATCCACTAGCCCGGTCTTGCTCCGTTCACTTCCTCCTCCCACACTATGTTCATTACTCCTCCCCCTTTCTCTCCGTTCATCTTCTTCTCACAATATCTCCTGTCCAATGCGCCTGCCTCTCTTCTCTCACTTCCATCTCTTGTTCCCCTCACTCTCCCAGTCTCCTCTGCCATGTCTCGATGGCCATCTCTTCCTTTCCCTCTCCGACTGTCTCTCTCCTCGTCGCTTCTCTCTCGTATACCGCCTGGGACACATTCTGACACACACAGAAAAACAGCAGTGTAACCCACAACACGCGAGTAACCACCCCCCATGCTTTCAGTATTCGACCTGAGAATGAGAGCACTCAGTGTCTTTCAAATTTCTCTCGTTGACAACTCCAGGAAATGAAGAAAGGAAATTAGTTTGCCGTTTCTACATTTTCGCTGTTCGCACAGCATCAAGTTTTAATTTATTACTTCTGTACTACTGTGTACGAGACACCTCTTTGCAGGCTGTATTCACAATACCACAGAGTCTACCATCGTTGTACCACATATAACTGAGGAGGCATGATATCAAAGACTAAGAAGCGTGAAATACGGACACATAATGCATGACTTATTAATCTGTTGGTTCTTTCCTATCAACTGCATTCGCAACACTTGTCACAGACGTATCCACAAATCCCGTAGCGCGTACTTGGCAAATTATTTATTTGTACGTCATATATAATTCAGGAGATTTGATGTCATAAATAGTGAGCTGTGTGGAAATGACTCTGCAGGACGAACTTCGTTAGAGATACAGGTAAAATATATCTACAAATACACGTTAAATACAGAGTCCGCAAGAAAGATTTATACACACTTTAAGGAACGAAAAGTATTACTTATGTGTTATTTTACATTTAATAGTTATCACACATTTTTTACAACCTACAGTTTCGCACATTGTTACTTTAATTGTTCAAAATGTTACCGTTGGCGGCTATACACATAACAGAACGACGACCGGTCGCCGCAACTACATCAGTCAATGTTACAGTGGAGATCGCAGCACACGTCGATAGGCGTTATCTTTCACAGTTCCCCACAAGCAAAAGTCCATAGGTGTTAGATCTGGGGACCGTGTAGGGAACTCTATGGGCCCTCTTCGTCTAATCCAATGCCCCGGAAAATTATCGTCCAGGTAAGCTCGTGTGGCTAGGTGGTAGTGTTGTGGCACCCCGTCCTGTTGGTAGAAGACCTCTTC
Source organism: Schistocerca nitens (assembly GCF_023898315.1). NCBI lineage: Eukaryota > Metazoa > Arthropoda > Insecta > Orthoptera > Acrididae > Schistocerca > Schistocerca nitens. The sequence goes on along the minus strand of NC_064620.1, from coordinate 623,665,521 downwards.
ATCAGCTCCACAAAGAGCACATATACCTGGCAAAATTTGTGTGTAAAATTTCCAGGTGCATTTCTCCAGTGACAGTAACATCAAAGAAAGAGAGTTCTACAAAGCCCCTGGTTGATAGTCCAAACCACAAATAGACCCCTGGTAGTTTGAGCGCATTATCCACATAAACATGCTGATTTTCCGGTGTCCAGTACACACTGTCAAGCAGATTCACAGTTCCATTAAGTTTAAATAGCGTCTCGTCACTCCACACTACCTTTCACAAATTGTTCGTCATCCGTTACCATTTGCTGATACCATTCGCAAAATTGCATTCGGCGATCAGGATCGTCGTCATAAATCGCGTTCAGTAATCTCATGACCAATTTAATTAAGTAGCTTATCAATTAGATATCAATGACGTGCCATCTAGCAGGTGGAAGCAATCGCTAGGGTGCCACGGATATGACTTGGAGTGTTAATCAGGGTTTTCTCGTTGTGGCGATATCTTTTAACGAAATTTCAACCTCTCACCTACACCGAGAGAGGTGACCATCGTAATAAAATCAGATGTATTACCGAATTTATGTGCTACCGAAGAATGCTGAAGATTAGATGGGTAGATCACATAACTAATGAGAAGGTATTGAATAGAGTTGGGGAGAAGAGGAGTTTGTGGCACAACTTGACAAGAAGAAGGGACCGGTTGGTAGGACATGTTCTGAGGCATCAAGGGATCACAAATTTAGCATTGGAGGGCAGCGTGGAGGGTAAAAATCGTAGAGGGAGATCAAGAGATGAATACACTAAGCAGATTCAGAATGATGTAGGTTGCAGTAGGTACTGGGAGATGAAGAAGCTTGCACAGGATAGAGTAGCATGGAGAGCTGCATCAAACCAGTCTCAGGACTGAAGACCACAACAACAGCAACAAGTTCTAGGGGACTGATGACCTCAGTAGTTAAGTCCCATAGTGCTCAGAGCCATTTGAACCATTTTGATCCTGTAAGCAGATTTCTTATTTGCACAGTTTGTATGAAAACGTAGCGAACATGAACTGTATAGGATAAAATATTGCTGCACTTCACTAGAGAGGACCAGAGGTGGCGAATGTTTCACGATACATTTTCTTGTCAAGATATTGTGTGGACACATTTTAAACTTCTAGTGGAACTGTCTATGAAGAGACGCCAGTCCTCTGGTCTATATTCCGGCAGCCCCAATTCAAGTAAAAGTCCAGGTATATTGCTGCAATACACTATAACCTCTTCTTGGTTGAAGTATGGAAGAAGGTTTTCTTCTCTCGTCCGGTAAGCTGTTATTTTAACACTTGGATGAAGACAGTTCTTTTCCTTAAGCCTGGATGCTAAGAGTTCTGATGCTTGCTTTGAAAGATTGAGTTCTCGTATCAAGTCACTGAGCTCCTTCTGGTCGAACTGCTGGGATTGTGTCTCACGTCCTTCGTATTCCTCGCCGTGCACATCGTCATCTGATGATGTTAGCGTGGGTAATGTTGTGAAGGTTGGTACAGGAACATCGTTGCTGTGCACCACCGGTCTTCTTGCTGACTCCAAATCGGGATATTCCCACTTTCGTTTTTGAACCTATTAAAACCTTTCACATTAACAATGCAAAAATAGCAATCATCTGTATGGTTCTTCTGATCTCGCCATACCATAGGCACTCCGAAGTTTAAGCTTTTCCTTTTTCGTTTTGTCCACTGCCGTAAGCACTCCACACAGCATTTACAAACTTTATGGGGTGCCCACGCCTTGTCTTGATCTCCAAGTTTAATTCCGAAATATGCCAGATACGCTTCCTTCACAAAAGGAGTGATATTCTTCTTGTTCTTTTGAAGAACGTATTCACCACAAATGTAGCAGAACTCATCTGGATGGTTCACGCAAAGACGGCGTGAAGAACTCATGTTTTCCTAAAACAAAATTGCACAAATACTACATATTATGCAGAACTTTCTTGTATTTGCATGTCAGTCACATCCAACAAACATCATTAATTGTTTTGTGTGAAATGAATACTCACCTCTTATTTGCTACATCACGATGAAAAGGTTCTATCTCCTTGAAGCTGCACTGCACATGTGTGTGACTTTCGACCATCGCCATTTTTCTTGTTTACACTGAACGCTACCTATCGGCTGTTGCGGGGATTACCTCGGCCAACAAATGAATGTCGAGTACCGCCGAATTCAAATCTGCACAACCCTCAATATCTTCAACACACGCACCGCACAACAGGACTGAACACATGCTGACAGTGTGATGTTTGCATGATGTAATCCTCAACCACACAGATGCACTCCCTGAGCACAATTGTTTAATAAAGATAGTACAATATCACTAATTAAAAAACAGGTAGCAAATACATTACACCGTATATGGACCCTGCAGTCGATATTATCCACATGAAACTCTCATTTCCACAAATAACCTATATCTCAAAAACCAGAGCCAATTTGGAAAAAGTACAAATATACTCGGAATGGGTATCATAACAATATCCCATTTTCGTTCAAACTTCCCTGGCAACGAAAAAAAAATTTTATTTTGTAGAGCTGTGTTATTGATTAACATACTGAGCAAGTCACGTCCCAAGCCTATTTACGTAAAGATAATAAGTTATATGAAATGAGATGGACACGTAAAAACCAGTATAAGGAAGGCGAGTCGAGGCTTTAGATTTATTGGAATGTTTCTATGAAAATGTAATGCATACGTAAAGGAAATCGCATACGAGACGCTATTGTGACCATTTCTATTGTTGCAGTGTCTGGAGCCCTTATCACGTAGGAGTGACAACAGACTTCGAAAGAATTCTGGGATCGTAACAAGTGGGAAGAGCACATTGTTGTTGTTGTGGTATTCAGTCCGAAGATTTGTTCGTTGCAGCTCTCCATGCTACTCTATCCTGTACAAGCCTCTTAAACTCCGAATAACTACTGCAGCCTACGTCCTTTTGCGCTACCTTACTGTATTCATCCCTTGGTCTACCTCTACAATTTTAACCCCCCCCCCCATCCCCTCCCTCCCCGCCCCCACTTCCAGTTCTAAACTGATGATCCATTGATGTCTCAAAATGTGTCCTACCAACCGATTCCTTCTCTTACTCAAGTTGTGATACAAATGCCTTCTCTCTCCAGTTCTATTCAGTACCGTCTCATTGGTTACATGACATATCCATCTAATTTTGAGAATCAGATTTCAAAAGTTTCTATTTTCTTCTTGTATGAACTGTTTGTAGTCCACATCTGACTTCCATACACGGCTACACACCAGACAAATGCGTACAGAAATGACTTCTTAACACTGTATATTCTATGTTATCATATTTCTCTTCTCCAGAAACGATTTACTTGCCATTGCTTCTACATTTTGTATCCTCTCTGCTTTGGCCATCATCAGTTTTGTTGTTGCCCAAATAGCAAGACATACGCTACGTTTAGTGTCTCGTTTCCTGATCTAATCTCCTGATTAAATTCGACTACATTCCATTACACTTATTTTGCTTTGTTGGTGTTCATCTCATATTCTCCTCTCAAGACATTGCCCATTCCGATGAACCGCTCTTCCAAGTCCTTTGCTGCCGCTGCGAGAATTACAGTGTAATCGGCAAACTTCAACCTTTTTATTTCTTCTTCCTGAATTTTAATTACTTTCCCAAATTTTTCTTTGCTTTCCTTTATTTATTGCTCAGCGTACAGACTAAATAACCGTCTCCCTCTCTCTCTCTCTCTTCTCAACCACTGCTTTCTTTACTTGCCCCTCAACTCTTACAGCTGCAGCCTGGTTTCTATACAAGTTGTATACTACCTTTCCCTCCCTGTGTTTTACCCCTGCTACATTCAGAATTTCAATGAGTGTATTGCAGACGACATTATCGAAACCTTTCTCCAAATCTACAAAAGGTGTAAACGTAAGTATGCCTTTCCTTCACCTATCTTCTATGGCTAGTCTTAGGCTCAGTACTGCCTCGCATGTTCCTACATTTCTCTGGATACAAACTGATCTTCGTCAAGGTTGGCTACTACCAGTTTTTCCTCTTATTGTAAATACATCAGGTCTGTTGAATAAGTAACAATTGCCAAATACTGACAGTTTGGTTAAATTCAGACTTGTCAGTACCTGCTTTCATTAAATTGGAATTATTTCATCGAACAGTCGATACGAAGGTGTAATCGAAATGCTCTGGTAACTTCATTGGGAATTCTTGGAAGAAAGGCGACGCATTGCTTGTGACAACTTATTTCTTTGGTTTAGCAGCACAAGACACAGTTAAAGTCCTTCCCTGCTTATCAGCTTGCGCTATTGATGGACGATCGGCTCCTGAACTGATTCAGAGTACTGGCTCCTTCTACAGAGTGATCAGTTGGTGAGTCAGAAGAATGGAGCACTAGCTCTTCAGATCCAAATGTCTGCCCAGTGATGAAAGTGAGTGAAACCGAGATTCTATCACAGGCTGCTACAGCAGCATTTCACCCAACACGCTGGATTAGTCACTGTGCCATAGAGCATTGTATTATGAAATGTCTCCCAAGTTGCAGAAAAGTATGGTGTAGACGATGTGAATGTAGGTGTTCATATACTTTACTGTTGTGAGTAGCTTTCGTCAGCCATGGAAGGTGTGGAAAGCGGAGAAAAGTCAGTTATTTGAGGGCTTCATGAGTGTAGAAAATGCTTTCTCTTTTTTTTCTCTTGATTTGCGAAGACAGCCTGCAAGGAGCGCACTGCAACTCACTTGACAGTGAGTGAGAGTTCACAAACTCACACGAGCCCCCCCCCCCCCCCCCCCTTGCGTCACTCTTTGTGCTCCTGGCCCTTTCATAGATACGGGCTGCAGCCATCTTACCCCTCTCCCTGACACAGTTCGCAGTTTGACCTCATCCCTTCTTGACACAGTGTTCTCCATTTGAGTTCAGGATGAGTATTATTTATTTTAAAATGAAGCTATGTATTAATAAATTTTACACACATGTTAGTGCATGTGTGTATTACATAATACAGTGTGCGTACACTTGTTCTCATTTTAAGTTTTTACTACTTAAGAAATTGTGTCTTAATACTTAATATTTTAATTGTATTATATATATATATATATATAAGGCCTCCAAATGTTTTATATGAAAATTCTTTAAGTTTTTAAATAAAACGAACTGTATTAACATTTTACATCTTCATTCTTCATCATTGCATATATAATTCCCTACATATGAACCCTGGCGACGAAGATATTTTTCCCAGCAAGAGATCAGTTTGTTGATATCGTCACTATACAACTTCGACTTTGTTGTCAAAGTTACAGCCCCACCTCTGTTTGCACCGCTTCATAACTATCCAAGTGATGTCCTCGATGGTGTTGTTCAAGTTTTGGAAACAGATGAAAATCGAATGGGGCCAAGTCGGGACTGTATGGACGATGATCGACGACTGTGAACCCAAGGCGTTGAATTGTTGCAGATGTCGCAGCGTCGTGTGCGGTCTGGCATTATAACGTTGAGGGAGAAGGTGTTCCATGTGTGGACGAACTGTTGAGTATTTATAAAATCGATTGCAGTATGCTGTTTCTCACGCACCGGCATATTTGCGTTACGCAGGCCATGTTACACGCTACAGTTCGGAATCCTCTAACGGCAGAGGGCTGCGTCAGCGGAATGGGAAAGTCGATCTAGTAATATGCGTGACATGTAACACGTCACAATTAACAGAATGTTCCTGACTATAATGCCAGGGTCGAATGGATTTCAGCTTAAAACCCAACGTGTCAATACCATCTGCGGAGGACATTTTCAAGAGGAATCGTAGCCTCTTTGAATGATCAATTCACACCCTTCATGATGCAATAATTTACCAACAGCAGCATGTATTGTAGAAATTTATTTTATGAACTTCTTATGTCTACCAGTTTCGGCATTACATTGATGCCATCTTCATTCCCCATTCGACCAAGGCTAAATAGCCCGAAACTGGTAGCACATAAGAAGTTCATAAAATAAATTTCTACAATACATACGGCTGTTGGTAAATTATTACATCAAGAAATACATGTCAGCCGTTGTCCCACAGTCCATAATGGATCAACAAAGAATTCACACCCTGGCTCGTTACTCGGACATTTAAGTATACTTCGATCTCCCTCGAAAAGTCCACCGCAGATGGAACGAAACGGTAGGTTTTAAGGTGCAATCCATTCGACCAAGTCTTAATAGCCCAAAATATTTTGTTAACTGTAACATTTCCGGCCGTGGAAGTTTGCATTTTACGTGTAATACCTCACCCGATACTGAGAGCAGTATAATTCGGAGACATTACTGTTCAGTGCTACAGGATATAACTACACAGTGTAACGTCTAGTAAGAAACAAAAACAACATATTATGTAGTAATTAGAAAATTAGGTGTATCATATTGTGTCATTGTATAAAATTATGTATTTTTTTTATTATTTATTTTTGAGAACGTCTGCGTCGGCGAGTAATAAAACCGACACAGAAGATAAATGTTAAACAGAGATTAAAAAAGGAACTAGTATATAATACGTGATGAATATGAATGTCTTTGTCTTCTTAATTTGGAAGTTGTGCGAGTAAGATCTCCTGTGTTGTCGTAGAGAACGCTAATGTAGCATTCTTTTGCCGAGACTAAGCAATGTACGCCATTACGTGTGAATTCACAAAGGTCTGTAATCACTGAGATATTTAAATGTTTTAATAGAGTTGTTTAAATGAAAACTTGTATTATTAATTGTTAAAGCTTGCTTGCCTATTATCCCATCCTGTTGAGACATTTTTCAGTTATATAAATATTATCTGTGGTGCTGAGCTGCGTGGAGAACGAAGAGCCGCTGCCGCGGCGTATTTAAACGACTTACAATATAGTCGAGCATACCGCAAGGAAGCGGTAAAATAATAGTAAAATAATATTATTTCTTTTAGCTCCCAGACTGGCAGTGCAGATCAGCAGATTTTATGATGTGTTGCAGGTTGACGCGGGCTGCTGATAGGATATAGTACCAAGTACAAATAAGTTAATGTACCTTCAGAATCTGATAGGAATCTTGCTGTGCTCCGTTCTGGTCTGGCAAACTTTATAGTGACAACGTATTTTTTTTAATGAGAGTCTCATGTTCTTGGGCTAGTCGTGGTATGAAATAGTATTTTACCGAGAAATAAAATCCACTGCAAACTTGTGTTTTTGAACGATCGTACGAACTGTAACATCAGTGTTCATAACAAAGTAATTTCAATTTTCAATAACTATGAAGTAGGGAAGATATATTGATTCTTAGCATGAGTTACAGTTACAAAAAGCGTTCCTTTAATTATAGGCCAGATACAGAACAATAAGACTTCAATATATATATATATATATATATATATATATATATATATATATATATATATATTTTATTTTGCTAAAGGGTAATGATGATAAAGAAATTCAAAGCACAGCAACGCAAAAAGTATTTCACGTAACTCTTTTCATATATGCGTTGGTACGCTAATAATAATAATAATAAAAATAAATAAACAAAGGAGCAACAATTTACAATTCACGAGTTACGTGAAACTGTCTCCCAAAAACGCGGGGCCCGAATTTGCAGTGGCCACAAATATAAAATTTTATGTATTTTTCTTTCAGTGTCTATTGTTATGTATATATATATATATATATATATATATATATATATATATATATATATATATATAGTGATAAATGTATGTATGTTTATCATGATCAATGCCATGTATTAATGAATGTGCAAACACTCTTTCATGACAAAACGTACTACTGCAAGCGAGTCTGAGAAGACGATCCTGATAGTACTGAGAAACTGTAACGACTACGTAATCCGGGGGCAGCCGAACCCCGAGATCAGATAAACTAAAGGTAAGACTACAGTGTAGTTGTCCTGTTTGTAGAAGTTGAGCTCCAGTGAAGTGATCTCATTTCGCTAGTGGTGTGCATATTGTGCGTAGTTTGATGTTAGTGTTTGTGACAGGACAAAGTTGATGGTAGATAGTAATTTTTAGTGTGCAGTGTAGTGTAGCTAAATTAACGTGTTTTGTGTGCAAGGGGCAAAACTGTCAGATTTTGTGTTTTAGTAAGCAATTTAGGAATATGGTTAAGTTGCGTAGTCAGCGTCCGAGCAATATGGATACTGAGGAACAACAATTAGTTAGTGCAGGAAATGTAGAACCGGGTAACTTAAGCAGTACAAGTACTCTCTTTGAGGATATAACATGTGAGAATGTGAGGGCAGGGGCACAGGAAGTGGTGCCACCGCCCACTAGTGCTCAAGGAGATGTAGATAAAGAAATTGTACCACCACCAGAAAAGCAGGAACCAGAGAGTGGTAATCTGCCTGGTGGGTATTCACTTCAGGCTATCTTAGAGCGTGTGTTAGATTACCAGGCAAAATTTGCGCAACAACAAGCTGAAAAGGACGAGAAAATTGAGATTTTTCTCGCACAGCAAGCTGAGCGAGATCGCCAATTAACAGAAAATTTACTTGCCCAGCAAGCTGAGCGGGACCAGCAACTGGTGCAATCTTTAGAAATTATGAAAAAGGACATTGCTTGTATGAAACAGAGTTATGAGTCGATACCTAAGGCCGTGCAGGAGTTGACGGAACAGGTCAACAACCTGCAAGTAGCAAACACTAACATGGTAGATGAAATAGGTGTATTAGCCAACCGAGTAGAAAAGCTAGAAATAGATTCCACACAGCATGTAGAGCAGAAGTGGAACGAACAAGCAACTAAAATCGAAACCGAATTCAACTCATGGCTAGAAGTGAAGGAGAGTGAGATTGACAAAAATATTAATTCTAAAGTACAAGTAGCCATAGCAAATAGAGATTCCGAATCGTTCAGTATCGCAGTAAATAGTCAGGTACAGAACGACGTGCAAACCATCAAACAAATACTCAGTGAGGATATTCCGCAGTGGCAAGTGAATATGAACAAACGGATATCCGACCTGGAGAAGGGTTTAGCACAAAGCAGAAAGCATTTGGACCAGGAACCTATGTCGCCAACAGCCCATGGTTTTGGCAATGCACAAACTTATACGCGATACAACAATGGGGAATCTGTAGTCGATAATGCGAAGAGCTGTAGCTTCGGTTCGGAGCACACAGCATATGTCCCAGGAGCAAACACATGTAGTTCAAAAATATTAGTTGAAGAAAGTTTAATCAAAAATAGGCAATTTCAAACATTTACTACTGAACGGAAATCAGTACACCCAGTAGTATTCATAAAAAGCTTTAAAAATATCTTGCCCAGTGTGTGGAACGAAACACAGAAAATTCAATACGTAATGTCATACAATCAAGGTGACGCAGCGTTGTGGGCTACAGAAGTAGCAGACAGCTGCAGGACATACGAACAGTTCGAAAGGGCATTTCTGTCGAAATATTGGTCGCCTTGTATACAAGAGCGGCTAAGAAAAGAAGTATATAGTCCCGAACCGTACTCACCCCGTCTTGGGAATTTGAGGCGGTATTTTGAAAAGTATATAAACAAAACGCGCTACTGGGACGAGCCTATATCACCAAGAGACATAATAAGACTACTAAAATCACATTTACCCATTCATATCAAAGAGCAATTAATACATGTACCAGAAAGCGACATGGAAAACTTCCTGTCTGTTCTAGATTCAATAGACTTGATCCAGGAAGACGCAAAATCAGCGTGCGATCACTCGCGGAATAATGGGTCAGGATGTAAACACGACAGAAATAGTAGTGCACAAAACCACAACCATGGAAATGGTGGGGGTGGTAACAAGCGGCAAGAACATTCGCAAAATGGTAGTAATGGTAGAGGCCAGAACGGGTATGGACAACCAACTTATAACAAAAAGCGTCGATTTGACGACCGGTACGAATCCGGAATGTCAGGGACCAACCGCTGGAAAAATGCGCGAGGTCAGTGGCAGAGCAATTATAATGATAGTAATCGAAATTGGCAGCAGAATCAGCGAAGAAGCCCAGAGCGACAGGATAATGACCGGTATGAAAACAATAGACCACCACCGCAAAACGCGCCTATTGCGCAGCCGTGGCGGCCTACAAATCAGAGTGTACATATAGTGGAGGTCGCGGACAACAGCCGTCCAAGTACCTCACATGTAAGCAATCCAACAAACTAGAATCGGCCTCGATATGCTCTCCATCGATGGCCGAGGGATGGAGTGAGAGCAACACGAGTCATAATAATATACCTGGGATAAGTATGCTGCGATACAACGACGGTGTCAGTATGGATAAAGATCTGCTGAACGAACCGCACGAATGTAAGAACGATAATAACGAAAATGTGCAAGCTATTATCGAAGTGAAAATCAATGATGTTGCAGTGAATATAATCATCGACACAGGTGCCTCAGTGAGTGTAATGAGTATGGAGTTATTTAAAGCGCTGGGAAAAGGACATAGCATTCCGACTTTCCCGGTTAATAATTGTAAGGTGTCTGGAGCCATTAGTGCACAGAGCCAGTTAGTTAAGTACCAGGTGCAGGTGGAGATTTGTAGGGAGGGCGAAGCCATAGTGAGCTCGTTCCTCGTTGTTAAAGGATTAAAGGTGGCCTGCATTCTGGGAGTAGATTTTCTCCGTGAGAGGGACGCATTGATCGACCTCTCCTTGGGGAAATTAAGCATAGTTAATAGGGGTAGGAGGATTGAGTTATCTATGATGAAATCGAAGGAGGTACTTGTGCCGTGTTGTAATCGAATCAATATCAAAGGTAGGAACCCTTGGGTACTACACCTCGATGATTTTTCACATGCAGCAGACCTCTATTACCCGAATTTAGAGGATCGAAATTATGAAACAAATGTTGAGGCATTTCAAACCAAAGTGCAGGAATCTGAAGGTTTAAGCGATACACAAAAGCAACAGTTGACGCAGCTGCTATCGGAATATACTATGGTATTTACCGACCGACCAGGAATAGTAAAAGGGTACCACTATCACATAGAGGTGATGCCTCACAAAACATACTGTCGCGCAACTTACTCCATCCCTTGGTCGAGGAGAGAAGTAGTGGCTAAAGAAAAAAAAGAGGTACGACCGAGGTGTAACTAACGGACAAAAATATAATGTAGGAGACCTAGTACTTATTCGTAACCACCCTAAATCCTCAGCCACCTTAAAACAGAATAGTAAGTGGCAATTGCTATATTCAGGGCCCTTTGAAGTAATAAGCGTGCCACACGAATGTAGCTATTTGTTAGCACATCCCCATACGGGGAAGATCAAAGGATTGTATCCACGTAAAGATGTGAAGTTATTTATTCAGTGACATATCACATATAAAGAGTAATAGTTGTAAGAAGATTTTAATTATGTTTTAGAGTATAAGTATGTTAGTATTAAGGAAGAAATTTGTGTGTAATTAAACTTGGAGGAAGTGGAATCAGAAAGTGAACAATAGCTTACACAGGAAAGATTTTGTTTAAAAACAATTAAAGCCATTAAAATACTATATGCTCATTAAGCAACGAACAATCTTCTTGTTGATAAAGTGAGGATTAATTTCTTGAACCATTTTACAAAGGATTAATTTCTTGAACCATTTTCTATGTGTAGTATGTAAGTGCAATTAATGATGCAATCTTATATAGTAAGGTAACTGTTGTAATTGTATTAGAATAAGGAACCCTGAGAGAGAGAGTCTCTACTAGCCAAACATTGACTTTGTAATATGCAACAATTATGTGATGTGATGTTTGCTGCCAGTAGTGATTTGAGAACGACACTGGAGCAGAAGCTAATTAAAAACAAGCCCGTTCCGTGGAAACTCCGCTTTGTATGTAGCAATGCTTCAATTGAAGCCTGTGTACTTGGTACACGCCCTTGAATATTCATTACGCGATACGCGAATTAAGTCAACCAATGCGGAACCTACACTGTAGTCATGTAGGAAAAATCATTAAAAATAATGATAGTGCTAAATGAAGTATTTATTGAGCAATATGCCCAAGTCAAGCTGTCATGCACATGGTAAAATCTGTTTGCTAGATGGGTGATAACCAGGCAAGCTACACTGAAAGGAGGAAAGGAAAACTATGTAAAAAAAAAAAAATCACACACCTTTAAAAAAATTTACAAAAGGGCCATATACGCCTAGTAACAATATGAAAACTGTGTTGTGATAAGGTAAAAACAAATAGACGCCATGTAGATGAGAGTGATTATGCAAAGAACAGTTAAAAGGTATTAAAAAATAAACTGTGTGCATAAACAATTGAGGAAAGGACGGAATATTGTGTGTAGTAGGGACAGAAAATGACTGTTGTATCTGCACCAATATATACGTCGATAAGTCTAGTGTTGAGTGATAGACTGTCCTAGTGCAGTGCTCAACGAACAATAGACAGTGTATAAAAACAGTAGTTATTGATCCGTTCGGAGTCGATTCAAACAAACATCGCTCGACGGAGACATTTAGTATGTGTGTAACGAAACATTTTCGCGTGTTGAAAGACGCTCTGGCAGTGTATCAACCGTGGGAGTGAGTGAAAATGTGTAGTACAATGTGCGTGTGACGAACCCTGAATACCAGTGTCACAATGCCACAAGAAACCTGTTATCACGCCAAAACATCCTGTGCATACCAGTGAAGCGACGGCTTACTGAACAATAAACGCTTTTAACAAGTTGCATTTTCTTCCACAGCTAGTAATCTGTGTCCTTAAAGACAGTACACCGTTGTGGAATGTTTGTTTCATGCGCTACGACGGGGAGCCATGCGGAGAAGCAGAGACGAGTGCCGTGCCGCCAGCCAGCCGGTCGCGGTAAACCACTGCAACTCGCCGACATCGGCGAATGGTTCGCCGCGGTTCGCGACTGCTTGGGCGCCACGTCAGCACGACGTCGCTGTTACTGAGAGCCGGTCGTCGAACCCAGCGGCCGTCGGCACGCGGCGTTCCAGACGACGCTACTCAACAATTGCTTCGCGCCGCCAGCTCCGTACAACATTGTTGTCATTCAAATGAACTATCAACTATGTGTTTAATGCACTAAAATGAATAGGGTTTAGTGGACACGAAATGACGTGACAAACATTTGTTTTTTTCTTGAGTTATTCAATACAGACTCAAAGTATTCATTGGTTCAGTGATGTATAGATATAATATGTTTTCGTCATGTTAATGAAGTATACCCGCACGAATGCTAGAACATTTTAAAACAATTGTCGTGAGTAAGTGCAGAGACGATTCATTATACTACTGTAAAAATGTGTAATAAGTGACTTTCATTACAATCCAGAACACAAATGTGAAAAAGGGGTAGAAAGTATATTGGTAACTAAGAGACTAAAAGTTTAACATGCTCTCACAAATAGCCTTTGTTATATGTGAACATTGGATAGAGTCTGAACTTTTTGTGATCAAACTGGGTATTAAAACAAACCAGGCGAGATGACCATGGCTCCGGCGCAGTTTTCCCAGGTTTTCTGATCGCACGTAGCCCGAATGGGGGAGCCAAATAAATGTAATGACCCTGGGACTAGGTTTACGGTCACCTCACAAAGTGTAAGAACAGTATAAAAAGTGTAATTAAACCTACAGTGTAAAAGAACTAAGAAGTGTAAAGTGAATGTTCCAACCAAGGTAACAGACAATTACCAAACAGACGTTAGTGGCAGCATATTGCCGAACATTTTCAACGTTAGTCAACTGCTGCCAGGGGGCATTGTAACGTCTAGTAAGAAACAAAAACAACATATTATGTAGTAATTAGAAAATTAGGTGTATCATATTGTGTCATTGTATAAAATTATGTATTTTTTTTATTATTTATTTTTGAGAACGTCTGCGTCGGCGAGTAATAAAACCGACACAGAAGATAAATGTTAAACAGAGATTAAAAAAGGAACTAGTATATAATACGTGATGAATATGAATGTCTTTGTCTTCTTAATTTGGAAGTTGTGCGAGTAAGATCTCCTGTGTTGTCGTAGAGAACGCTAATGTAGCATTCTTTTGTCGAGACTAAGCAATGTACGCCATTACGTGTGAATTCACAAAGGTCTGTAATCACTGAGATATTTAAATGTTTTAATAGAGTTGTTTAAATGAAAACTTGTATTATTAATTGTTAAAGCTTGCTTGCCTATTATCCCATCCTGTTGAGACATTTTTCAGTTATATAAATATTATCTGTGGTGCTGAGCTGCGTGGAGAACGAAGAGCCGCTGCCGCGGCGTATTTAAACGACTTACAATATAGTCGAGCATACCGCAAGGAAGCGGTAAAATAATAGTAAAATAATATTATTTCTTTTAGCTCCCAGACTGGCAGTGCAGATCAGCAGATTTTATGATGTGTTGCAGGTTGACGCGGGCTGCTGATAGGATATAGTACCAAGTACAAATAAGTTAATGTACCTTCAGAATCTGATAGGAATCTTGCTGTGCTCCGTTCTGGTCTGGCAAACTTTATAGTGACAACGTATTTTTTTTAATGAGAGTCTCATGTTCTTGGGCTAGTCGTGGTATGAAATAGTATTTTACCGAGAAATAAAATCCACTGCAAACTTGTGTTTTTGAACGATCGTACGAACTGTAACATCAGTGTTCATAACAAAGTAATTTCAATTTTCAATAACTATGAAGTAGGGAAGATATATTGATTCTTAGCATGAGTTACAGTTACAAAAAGCGTTCCTTTAATTATAGGCCAGATACAGAACAATAAGACTTCAATATATATATATATATATATATATATATATATATATATATATATATATATATATATATATGTATATATATATATATATTTTATTTTGCTAAAGGGTAATGATGATAAAGAAATTCAAAGCACAGCAACGCAAAAAGTATTTCACGTAACTCTTTTCATATATGCGTTGGTACGCTAATAATAATAATAATAAAAATAAATAAACAAAGGAGCAACAATTTACAATTCACGAGTTACTCGAAACTGTCTCCCAAAAACGCGGGGCCCGAATTTGCAGTGGCCACAAATATAAAATTTTATGTATTTTTCTTTCAGTGTCTATTGTTATGTATATATATATATATATATATATATATATATATATATATATATATATATATATATATAGTGATAAATGTATGTATGTTTATCATGATCAATGCCATGTATTAATGAATGTGCAAACACTCTTTCATGACAAAACGTACTACTGCAAGCGAGTCTGAGAAGACGATCCTGATAGTACTGAGAAACTGTAACGACTACGTAATCCGGGGGCAGCCGAACCCCGAGATCAGATAAACTAAAGGTAAGACTACAGTGTAGTTGTCCTGTTTGTAGAAGTTGAGCTCCAGTGAAGTGATCTCATTTCGCTAGTGGTGTGCATATTGTGCGTAGTTTGATGTTAGTGTTTGTGACAGGACAAAGTTGATGGTAGATAGTAATTTTTAGTGTGCAGTGTAGTGTAGCTAAATTAACGTGTTTTGTGTGCAAGGGGCAAAACTGTCAGATTTTGTGTTTTAGTAAGCAATTTAGGAATATGGTTAAGTTGCGTAGTCAGCGTCCGAGCAATATGGATACTGAGGAACAACAATTAGTTAGTGCAGGAAATGTAGAACCGGGTAACTTAAGCAGTACAAGTACTCTCTTTGAGGATATAACATGTGAGAATGTGAGGGCAGGGGCACAGGAAGTGGTGCCACCGCCCACTAGTGCTCAAGGAGATGTAGATAAAGAAATTGTACCACCACCAGAAAAGCAGGAACCAGAGAGTGGTAATCTGCCTGGTGGGTATTCACTTCAGGCTATCTTAGAGCGTGTGTTAGATTACCAGGCAAAATTTGCGCAACAACAAGCTGAAAAGGACGAGAAAATTGAGATTTTTCTCGCACAGCAAGCTGAGCGAGATCGCCAATTAACAGAAAATTTACTTGCCCAGCAAGCTGAGCGGGACCAGCAACTGGTGCAATCTTTAGAAATTATGAAAAAGGACATTGCTTGTATGAAACAGAGTTATGAGTCGATACCTAAGGCCGTGCAGGAGTTGACGGAACAGGTCAACAACCTGCAAGTAGCAAACACTAACATGGTAGATGAAATAGGTGTATTAGCCAACCGAGTAGAAAAGCTAGAAATAGATTCCACACAGCTTGTAGAGCAGAAGTGGAACGAACAAGCAACTAAAATCGAAACCGAATTCAACTCATGGCTAGAAGTGAAGGAGAGTGAGATTGACAAAAATATTAATTCTAAAGTACAAGTAGCCATAGCAAATAGAGATTCCGAATCGTTCAGTATCGCAGTAAATAGTCAGGTACAGAACGACGTGCAAACCATCAAACAAATACTCAGTGAGGATATTCCGCAGTGGCAAGTGAATATGAACAAACGGATATCCGACCTGGAGAAGGGTTTAGCACAAAGCAGAAAGCATTTGGACCAGGAACCTATGTCGCCAACAGCCCATGGTTTTGGCAACGCACAAACTTATACGCGATACAACAATGGGGAATCTGTAGTCGATAATGCGAAGAGCTGTAGCTTCGGTTCGGAGCACACAGCATATGTCCCAGGAGCAAACACATGTAGTTCAAAAATATTAGTTGAAGAAAGTTTAATCAAAAATAGGCAATTTCAAACATTTACTACTGAACGGAAATCAGTACACCCAGTAGTATTCATAAAAAGCTTTAAAAATATCTTGCCCAGTGTGTGGAACGAAACACAGAAAATTCAATACGTAATGTCATACATTCAAGGTGACGCAGCGTTGTGGGCTACAGAAGTAGCAGACAGCTGCAGGACATACGAACAGTTCGAAAGGGCATTTCTGTCGAAATATTGGTCGCCTTGTATACAAGAGCGGCTAAGAAAAGAAGTATATAGTCCCGAACCGTACTCACCCCGTCTTGGGAATTTGAGGCGGTATTTTGAAAAGTATATAAACAAAACGCGCTACTGGGACGAGCCTATATCACCAAGAGACATAATAAGACTACTAAAATCACATTTACCCATTCATATCAAAGAGCAATTAATACATGTACCAGAAAGCGACATGGAAAACTTCCTGTCTGTTCTAGATTCAATAGACTTGATCCAGGAAGACGCAAAATCAGCGTGCGATCACTCGCGGAATAATGGGTCAGGATGTAAACACGACAGAAATAGTAGTGCACAAAACCACAACCATGGAAATGGTGGGGGTGGTAACAAGCGGCAAGAACATTCGCAAAATGGTAGTAATGGTAGAGGCCAGAACGGGTATGGACAACCAACTTATAACAAAAAGCGTCGATTTGACGACCGGTACGAATCCGGAATGTCAGGGACCAACCGCTGGAAAAATGCGCGAGGTCAGTGGCAGAGCAATTATAATGATAGTAATCGAAATTGGCAGCAGAATCAGCGAAGAAGCCCAGAGCGACAGGATAATGACCGGTATGAAAACAATAGACCACCACCGCAAAACGCGCCTATTGCGCAGCCGTGGCGGCCTACAAATCAGAGTGTACATATAGTGGAGGTCGCGGACAACAGCCGTCCAAGTACCTCACATGTAAGCAATCCAACAAACTAGAATCGGCCTCGATATGCTCTCCATCGATGGCCGAGGGATGGAGTGAGAGCAACACGAGTCATAATAATATACCTGGGATAAGTATGCTGCGATACAACGACGGTGTCAGTATGGATAAAGATCTGCTGAACGAACCGCACGAATGTAAGAACGATAATAACGAAAATGTGCAAGCTATTATCGAAGTGAAAATCAATGATGTTGCAGTGAATATAATCATCGACACAGGTGCCTCAGTGAGTGTAATGAGTATGGAGTTATTTAAAGCGCTGGGAAAAGGACATAGCATTCCGACTTTCCCGGTTAATAATTGTAAGGTGTCTGGAGCCATTAGTGCACAGAGCCAGTTAGTTAAGTACCAGGTGCAGGTGGAGATTTGTAGGGAGGGCGAAGCCATAGTGAGCTCGTTCCTCGTTGTTAAAGGATTAAAGGTGGCCTGCATTCTGGGAGTAGATTTTCTCCGTGAGAGGGACGCATTGATCGACCTCTCCTTGGGGAAATTAAGCATAGTTAATAGGGGTAGGAGGATTGAGTTATCTATGATGAAATCGAAGGAGGTACTTGTGCCGTGTTGTAATCGAATCAATATCAAAGGTAGGAACCCTTGGGTACTACACCTCGATGATTTTTCACATGCAGCAGACCTCTATTACCCGAATTTAGAGGATCGAAATTATGAAACAAATGTTGAGGCATTTCAAACCAAAGTGCAGGAATCTGAAGGTTTAAGCGATACACAAAAGCAACAGTTGACGCAGCTGCTATCGGAATATACTATGGTATTTACCGACCGACCAGGAATAGTAAAAGGGTACCACTATCACATAGAGGTGATGCCTCACAAAACATACTGTCGCGCAACTTACTCCATCCCTTGGTCGAGGAGAGAAGTAGTGGCTAAAGAAAAAAAAGAGGTACGACCGAGGTGTAACTAACGGACAAAAATATAATGTAGGAGACCTAGTACTTATTCGTAACCACCCTAAATCCTCAGCCACCTTAAAACAGAATAGTAAGTGGCAATTGCTATATTCAGGGCCCTTTGAAGTAATAAGCGTGCCACACGAATGTAGCTATTTGTTAGCACATCCCCATACGGGGAAGATCAAAGGATTGTATCCACGTAAAGATGTGAAGTTATTTATTCAGTGACATATCACATATAAAGAGTAATAGTTGTAAGAAGATTTTAATTATGTTTTAGAGTATAAGTATGTTAGTATTAAGGAAGAAATTTGTGTGTAATTAAACTTGGAGGAAGTGGAATCAGAAAGTGAACAATAGCTTACACAGGAAAGATTTTGTTTAAAAACAATTAAAGCCATTAAAATACTATATGCTCATTAAGCAACGAACAATCTTCTTGTTGATAAAGTGAGGATTAATTTCTTGAACCATTTTACAAAGGATTAATTTCTTGAACCATTTTCTATGTGTAGTATGTAAGTGCAATTAATGATGCAATCTTATATAGTAAGGTAACTGTTGTAATTGTATTAGAATAAGGAACCCTGAGAGAGAGAGTCTCTACTAGCCAAACATTGACTTTGTAATATGCAACAATTATGTGATGTGATGTTTGCTGCCAGTAGTGATTTGAGAACGACACTGGAGCAGAAGCTAATTAAAAACAAGCCCGTTCCGTGGAAACTCCGCTTTGTATGTAGCAATGCTTCAATTGAAGCCTGTGTACTTGGTACACGCCCTTGAATATTCATTACGCGATACGCGAATTAAGTCAACCAATGCGGAACCTACACTGTAGTCATGTAGGAAAAATCATTAAAAATAATGATAGTGCTAAATGAAGTATTTATTGAGCAATATGCCCAAGTCAAGCTGTCATGCACATGGTAAAATCTGTTTGCTAGATGGGTGATAACCAGGCAAGCTACACTGAAAGGAGGAAAGGAAAACTATGTAAAAAAAAAAAATCACACACCTTTAAAAAAATTTACAAAAGGGCCATATACGCCTAGTAACAATATGAAAACTGTGTTGTGATAAGGTAAAAACAAATAGACGCCATGTAGATGAGAGTGATTATGCAAAGAACAGTTAAAAGGTATTAAAAAATAAACTGTGTGCATAAACAATTGAGGAAAGGACGGAATATTGTGTGTAGTAGGGACAGAAAATGACTGTTGTATCTGCACCAATATATACGTCGATAAGTCTAGTGTTGAGTGATAGACTGTCCTAGTGCAGTGCTCAACGAACAATAGACAGTGTATAAAAACAGTAGTTATTGATCCGTTCGGAGTCGATTCAAACAAACATCGCTCGACGGAGACATTTAGTATGTGTGTAACGAAACATTTTCGCGTGTTGAAAGACGCTCTGGCAGTGTATCAACCGTGGGAGTGAGTGAAAATGTGTAGTACAATGTGCGTGTGACGAACCCTGAATACCAGTGTCACAATGCCACAAGAAACCTGTTATCACGCCAAAACATCCTGTGCATACCAGTGAAGCGACGGCTTACTGAACAATAAACGCTTTTAACAAGTTGCATTTTCTTCCACAGCTAGTAATCTGTGTCCTTAAAGACAGTACACCGTTGTGGAATGTTTGTTTCATGCGCTACGACGGGGAGCCATGCGGAGAAGCAGAGACGAGTGCCGTGCCGCCAGCCAGCCGGTCGCGGTAAACCACTGCAACTCGCCGACATCGGCGAATGGTTCGCCGCGGTTCGCGACTGCTTGGGCGCCACGTCAGCACGACGTCGCTGTTACTGAGAGCCGGTCGTCGAACCCAGCGGCCGTCGGCACGCGGCGTTCCAGACGACGCTACTCAACAATTGCTTCGCGCCGCCAGCTCCGTACAACATTGTTGTCATTCAAATGAACTATCAACTATGTGTTTAATGCACTAAAATGAATAGGGTTTAGTGGACACGAAATGACGTGACAAACATTTGTTTTTTTCTTGAGTTATTCAATACAGACTCAAAGTATTCATTGGTTCAGTGATGTATAGATATAATATGTTTTCGTCATGTTAATGAAGTATACCCGCACGAATGCTAGAACATTTTAAAACAATTGTCGTGAGTAAGTGCAGAGACGATTCATTATACTACTGTAAAAATGTGTAATAAGTGACTTTCATTACAATCCAGAACACAAATATGAAAAAGGGGTAGAAAGTATATTGGTAACTAAGAGACTAAAAGTTTAACATGCTCTCACAAATAGCCTTTGTTATATGTGAACATTGGATAGAGTCTGAACTTTTTGTGATCAAACTGGGTATTAAAACAAACCAGGCGAGATGACCATGGCTCCGGCGCAGTTTTCCCAGGTTTTCTGATCGCACGTAGCCCGAATGGGGGAGCCAAATAAATGTAATGACCCTGGGACTAGGTTTACGGTCACCTCGCAAAGTGTAAGAACAGTATAAAAAGTGTAATTAAACCTACAGTGTAAAAGAACTAAGAAGTGTAAAGTGAATGTTCCAACCAAGGTAACAGACAATTACCAAACAGACGTTAGTGGCAGCATATTGCCGAACATTTTCAACGTTAGTCAACTGCTGCCAGGGGGCATTGTAACGTCTAGTAAGAAACAAAAACAACATATTATGTAGTAATT
This sequence comes from Schistocerca nitens, assembly GCF_023898315.1. Classification (NCBI taxonomy): domain Eukaryota; kingdom Metazoa; phylum Arthropoda; class Insecta; order Orthoptera; family Acrididae; genus Schistocerca; species Schistocerca nitens. Next base: position 623,644,378 of record NC_064620.1, on the reverse strand, counting down.
AGAAAATTAGGTGTATCATATTGTGTCATTGTATAAAATTATGTATTTTTTTTATTATTTATTTTTGAGAACGTCTGCGTCGGCGAGTAATAAAACCGACACAGAAGATAAATGTTAAACAGAGATTAAAAAAGGAACTAGTATATAATACGTGATGAATATGAATGTCTTTGTCTTCTTAATTTGGAAGTTGTGCGAGTAAGATCTCCTGTGTTGTCGTAGAGAACGCTAATGTAGCATTCTTTTGTCGAGACTAAGCAATGTACGCCATTACGTGTGAATTCACAAAGGTCTGTAATCACTGAGATATTTAAATGTTTTAATAGAGTTGTTTAAATGAAAACTTGTATTATTAATTGTTAAAGCTTGCTTGCCTATTATCCCATCCTGTTGAGACATTTTTCAGTTATATAAATATTATCTGTGGTGCTGAGCTGCGTGGAGAACGAAGAGCCGCTGCCGCGGCGTATTTAAACGACTTACAATATAGTCGAGCATACCGCAAGGAAGCGGTAAAATAATAGTAAAATAATATTTCTTTTAGCTCCCAGACTGGCAGTGCAGATCAGCAGATTTTATGATGTGTTGCAGGTTGACGCGGGCTGCTGATAGGATATAGTACCAAGTACAAATAAGTTAATGTACCTTCAGAATCTGATAGGAATCTTGCTGTGCTCCGTTCTGGTCTGGCAAACTTTATAGTGACAACGTATTTTTTTTAATGAGAGTCTCATGTTCTTGGGCTAGTCGTGGTATGAAATAGTATTTTACCGAGAAATAAAATCCACTGCAAACTTGTGTTTTTGAACGATCGTACGAACTGTAACATCAGTGTTCATAACAAAGTAATTTAAATTTTCAATAACTATGAAGTAGGGAAGATATATTGATTCTTAGCATGAGTTACAGTTACAAAAAGCGTTCCTTTAATTATAGGCCAGATACAGAACAATAAGACTTCAATATATATATATATATATATATATATATATATATATATATATATATATATATTTTATTTTGCTAAAGGGTAATGATGATAAAGAAATTCAAAGCACAGCAACGCAAAAAGTATTTCACGTAACTCTTTTCATATATGCGTTGGTACGCTAATAATAATAATAATAAAAATAAATAAACAAAGGAGCAACAATTTACAATTCACGAGTTACGTGAAAACAGCCTTCACCTAGAAGACTTACGAAAGATATTTTGAATCATTTCATCAAAAACGATTAAAAAAAGAAAAATGCCGCTACTGCCAGCGGATAACTTCTCTCTCTCTCTCTCTCTTTTTTTTTTCTCGTGAAACCTGAGGAGATGTCTAATGTCCAGGAATCCAGCAGTACCTCTTGAACGGTGTGGGTGAGGAAACAGAACAAGATCGCAGCCGAACGATGAGTTTTCTGTAGATATTTGAGAAATCGTTTCCCGCGATTTATCCTCGCTGATGCCTCCTTCCCTTTCAGATGAAGTTCTCCTTCCAGGACGTCAAAGCTAATCGAAATCTGTACCAAGGCCGCCATTGTAATTTCAATCCTGAACACATTCTAATTTATTTTCTTTTTTGATGCCCTCAACTCCAACCGATTTTCGTTTACAACAACCCAAAAGAAAATCTGTCACTGTTATAAAGCAGATCACATTAAATGAAGGTATGGCATTATATAAATGACATCATGAAAAATCATAAATATGTTTTGCCCAAATTATAATTTACAAATTCGGGAAAGGTTATCAGAATCTCTAATTCCCAGTTATTTGGTAAAATTGAAAATGATCTGATAGCCGCAAAGGTAAAGATGGGTGAACAACTACAAATAATATTGGTTTTTATCTCATGAAACATTTTCTGGATGAGAAGACTCAGAGACGTACTTTAGTGAATTCTTCCAATATGAAGAAAGACATACTGCAGAAAGCATAGGTTAATTATGGTTAGACTTTCGCTACTTGTTGGGGCACCCGAGAAAAACTAGTAATCGTAGGACAATGAGACATTGTGGAAACATTTGTAAGGACGTGCGAAATAGAAATAACAAGTAAATCGTTGAAATAAACACATTTTAATTTCCAGATGAGAAGGTGACATCGTTAATTGCATACCATGTTTACGTTGTAGGTTGCAGGACAGAAACGTTGCTCACTGTGACGACCGCCTGTACCCACAACAGCCTGGAACCGAACTAGAAACTGCTCTACTGTTGGTCGAAACAGCTTAGGTATGATGTTGGTTGCCTCCCTCGCTTTGCTTATCTTCAAATTCCAACGTGTGTTAGTGTCCCGTTGATCAAATCTGTCCTTTAGGTAAGCCACGGCCAGAAACGACACCGGTTCAAATCTAATGATCTTGGTGGCCTCATAACTTGGAAGTGATTCGGTTTTCTCCAAATGCGTTACGTAGCAGCCGAGTGACCTGGCGAGCAATGTGAGATGGAGCTACTGTGTGCACCAAAACAGACGAGTCCAAAGCACCTCTCCCGTGCAGCAGGGGTCACATGTTGGCGAAGCAGATGACAGTGACATGTGACGTTCATGCTGCGTGTCTCGGATCTTGGGTCCCGAGTTAATCCGTACCAGTATCGGCACCTAACGTCATGACACTGGCACTACTAAAAACCCAAATCCTGGAGCGCAAGCTCCGAACATATTTCCTATAAAGTTGGGTAGCATGCGGTAAGTAGTAGCAAACGTTTAATTATAATGATCCTGTATTCCAAATTGAGTAGATGTTGATATTACCTACTATAACACCAAACTAAAATCTCTGTCGTAATAACGTACAGTGCTTCAAACATGAAATCAGCTGTCATGCTTTCGAACCTTCCTCACATCATATGCTTTTCCTATTCTTTAAACATCGTTGTGACACACGGAATGCAGTACAGAGAACTATTGGTAATTCTTCGAAAAGAGTAGAAGTAATAAGAAAAGTTGTGAAACAGAGGAAAATGAAAAAAAGAACAATCACTAACCAGTTACCCCCGTGATCCGTGCGAATTCTGCAGTGTAGGCGGAATTCGATTATATCATCAAAAAAATGGTTCAAATGGCTCTGAGCACTAGGGGACTTAACGTCTGAGGTCATCAGTCCCCTGGAACTTAGAACTACTTAAACCTAACTAACCAAAGGAAATCACACACATCCATGCCCGAGGTAGGATTCGAACCTTCGACCGTAGCAGTCGTGCGGTCCCAGACTGAAGCGCCTAGAACCGCTCGGCCACCGCAACCGGCGATTATATCATCAGCCAGCTCCAAGGAACCACGGTCTGAGACTTATGGCGATTTTCAAACTAGACAAATTTTTATCTGAGGAATATTTGCTTACAAGCAGAGATGAGAGGATAACTCATGTTGACATCGCTTGACCAGTTCGTTCCGAAAAGACTGTATACTGCAGCTACGCGTATGCACTGTGAGTGTAGCTATGCACCGAGATGCACCGAGAAAACGAACCGACTCACTTGGAGTAAAACTGATCAAATTTTGTTTATAAAAAATAACAAAGATTAGCTCCCTTCTGACTGTAATATTTTCTCGGCGAACTGAGTGTTCGAAGAAGTTTTGGGCTTGCAACCGGTCGCCGTCAACAACGCTCTACGATATTTCGACTGATGCCTGGCAGACATCTTCCGGTGTGCCATAGGAGACTGATGGCTCACCTCAGGATGACTGGCAGGTTCCCAGTCGAAATATCGTGAAGTGTTGATGACGACAACCGGCTGCGTGCCCAGAACATCTCAGTTCCTTACTCCTGGACACATTTATTGTGGCTTTGTTTGTAAATGACCACAGTAGATATTTTCAGGAAACAGGAAATTAATTTCATTTATGTTGTAGCTCTTATATTGTATCTTGTTTTCAATAGAGTTGTGAAAAAAGCAAGACAGAGATTTAGGAACCAGGTTTTAAATTGTAAGACATTTCCTGGGGCAGATGTGGATTCTGACCACAATCTATTGGTTATTAACTGCAGATTGAAACTGAAGAAACTGCAAAAAGGTGGGAATTTAAGGAGATGGAACCTGGATAAACTGAAAGAACCAGAGGTTGTAGAGAGTTTCAGGGAGAGCATAAGGGAACAATTGACAGGAATAGCGGAAAGAAATACAGTAGAAGAAGAATGGGTAGCTCTGAGGGATGAAGTGGTGAAGGCAGCAGACGATCAAGTAGGTAAAAAGACGAGGGCTAATAGAAATCCTTGGGTAACAGAAGAAATATTGAATTTAATTGATGAAAGGAGAAAATATAAAAATGCAGTAAATGAAGCAGGCAAAAAGGAATACAAACGTCTCAAAAATGAAATCGACAGGAAGTGCAAAATGGCTAAGCAGGGATGGCTAGAGGACAAATGTAAGGATGTAGAGGCTTGTCTCACTAGGGGTAAGATAGATACTGCCTACAGGAAAATTAAAGAGACCTTTGGAGAGAAGAGAACCACTTGTATGAATATCAAGAGCTCAGATGGCAACGCAGTTCTAAGCAAAGAAGGGAAGGCAGAAAGGTGGAAGGAGTATATAGAGGGTTTATACAAGGGCGATGTACTTGAGGACAATATTATGGAAATGGAAGAGGATGTAGATGAAGACGACATGGGAGATAAGATACTGCGTGAAGAGTTTGACAGAGCACTGAAAGACTTGAGTCGAAACAAGGCCCCGGGAGTAGACAACATTCCATTAGAACTACTGACGGCCTCGGGAGAGCCAGTCATGACAAAACTCTACCATCTGGTGAGCACGATGTATGAGACAGGCGAAATACCCTCAGACTTCAAGAAGAATATAATAATTCCAATCCCAAAGAAAGCAGGTGTTGACAGATGTGAAAATTACCGAACTATCAGTTTAATAAGTCACAGCTGCAAAATACTAACGCGAATTCTTTACAGACGAATGGAAAAACTGGTAGAAGCCGACCTCGGGGAAGATCAGTTTGGATTCCGTAGAAATGTTGGAACACGTGAGGCAATACTGACCTTACGACTTATCTTGGAACAAAGATTAAGAAAAGGCAAACCTACGTTTCTAGCATTTATAGACTTAGAGAAAGTTTTTGACAATGTTGACTGGAATACTCTCTTTCAAATTCTAAAGGTGGCAGGGGTAAAATACAGGGAGCGAAAGGCTATTTACAATTTGTACAGAAACCAGATGGCAGTTATAAGAGTCGCGGGGCATGAAAGGGAAGCAGTGGTTGGGAAGGGAGTGAGACAGGGTTGTAGCCTCTCCCCGATGTTATTCAATCTGTATATTGAGCAAGCAGTAAAGGAAACAAAAGAAAAATTCGGAGTAGGTATTAAAATTCATGGAGAAGAAGTAAAAACTTTGAGGTTCGCCGATGACATTGTAATTCTGTCAGAGACAGCAAAGGACTTGGAAGAGCAGTTGAACGGAATGGACAGTGTCTTGAAAGGAGGATATAAGATGAACATCAACAAAAGCAAAACGAGGATAATGGAATGTAGTCAAATTAAGTCGGGTGATGCTGAGGGAATTATATTAGGAAATGAGACACTTAAAGTAGTAAAGGAGTTTTGCTATTTAGGGAGTAAAATAACCGATGATGGTCGAAGTAGAGAGGATATAAAATGTAGACTGGCAATGGCAAGGAAAGCGTTTCTCTAGAAGAGAAATTTGTTAACATCGAGTATAGATTTAGGTGTCAGGAAGTCGTTTCTGAAAGTATTTGTATGGAGTGTAGCCATGTATGGAAGTGAGACATGGACGATAACTAGTTTGGATAAGAAGAGAATAGAAGCTTTCGAATTGTGGTGCTACAGAAGAATGCTGAAGATAAGGTGGGTAGATCACGTAACTAATGAGGAGGTATTGAATAGGATTGGGGAGAAGAGAAGTTTGTGGCACAACTTGACAAGAAGATGGGATCGGTCGGTAGGACATGTTTTGAGGCATCAAGCGATCACAAATTTAGCATTGGAGGGCAGCGTGGAGGGTAAAAATCGTAGAGGGAGACCAAGAGATGAATACACTAAGCAGATTCAGAAGGATGTAGGTTGCAGTAGGTACTGGGAGATGAAGAAGCTTGCACAGGATAGAGTAGCATGGAGAGCTGCATCAAACCAGTCTCAGGACTGAAGACCACAACAACAACATGGTGAGTGGAGAATCCTTAAAAAGAGCTATTTCACTCCAGTGAGTCAGATGTTCTGACAAAGTCGCTGAAAAGAATGGTTTCACCCACGTCTAGTTGGCGTCAGCAGGCGACATTCCCTCAGAACTGCTGGTATGTTTGGGAAAGGCATCCATAACTAAACAAATTATACCTGGTGTGCAAGAAATATAAGACAGGGGAAATAATACAGGGAAAGACTGTAATAAATCATCTTCCAAAGAAAGCAGGTGCTGGAAATGATGAATATTACCGAACCATCAATTTAATAAACCATGGTTGCAAAATACTGACACGTATTATTTACAGAAGAACGGATAACCTGGTCGAAGCCGATCTCGGGAAAGGTCACATGGGGTTCCAGAGAAATGTTACAACAAGTGAGGCAATATTGAACCTACAATGTATCTTGGAAGACAGGTTAAGTAAAGGCAAACCGACATTTCTGGCGTTTGTAAATTTAGAGAAAGTTTTTCACAATGTTGATTAGAATACACACTTTATTTTTCTCGAGGTAACAGCAGTAAAAAACAAGGCGCGAAGGGCTATTTACAACTTTTACTAATACCAGTCGGCATTTATAAGATTTGAGCGGTATGAAAAGGAAGCAGTGTTTGTGAAGGGAATGACACACAGTTGTAAGCTATCCCCGATTTTATTCAGTTTGTACATCGAGGAAGCAGTAAAGAAAACCAAAGAAAAATTGAAGTAGGAATTAAAGTTCAGGGAGAATAAATAAAAGGTTTGAAGTTTGCCGATGACACTGTTGTTCTGTCAGAGACAACAAAGAACTTGGGAGAGCAGCTGAACTGGATGGACAGTGTCTCGAAAGGAGGATGTAAGATAAATATTGAAAAGCAAACAATAGTAATGCAAAGTAGTGGAATCAAATCGGGAGGTGCTGTGGAATTAGATTAGGGAATCAGACATTAAAGTAGTAATGAGTTTTGCTTTTTGGACAGTAAAATAATTTATAGTGGCTGAATTAGAGAGGATATAAACAGAAGAATAACAGTAAAATAAAGGAGTCCCCGAAGAAGAGAAATTTGTTTAAACAGAATTTTACTTTAAGTTTTAGGAACTCTTTTCTGAACGTATTTGTCTGGAGTGAAGCCTTTCACGGAAATGAAACATGAACGATACCTAGTTCAAACATGAAGAGAATGGAAGCTTTTTAATTGTGATACAACAGAAGAATTCTGAAAATTAAATGGTAGTTGTCATAACTGATAAGGAGATTTCTTTCCGAAAGAAAACGTTGCCCTTAGTAGGCCGTATATTTATCTTTTATTATTCGTCATTTGGGCAATTGCGGTTTATTTTTCAGCAACAACAAATATATATGAACATGGAGGAGTATTACATTAAAATATATACATCGTGGAATATCATTAATCATAACAGTAGTAGTGTTTACATTCCATAGAGGCAGTATCACTTACTTATTCATAAGCAGTAAGTTATAGACCCTACGTTTTGTGCCGTACAATCGAATAAACCATTCCATACGTGCATCCATACGTGGAATAATATATCTGCATAACAATATGAGATCGAAAACATCAGACTAGAAGCAAATAACCGTTTCATCTCATGTGTAAACCACAAGACTTCCATATTCAGACTGTGGCAGAAATCAGTTGTTCTAATTTATTGCAGAGCATACACTCAAAGATAAGGTAGATGGCCATCGCTAATGAACTTATGTGTACATTGTATACTTTGCTGACGTGTCACTAAACGTAATTTAATCTTATATCTAAAAATAGATTTTTGTGAAACGTCTGTTACAACGTCAGAATAGTTTAATGAACCATGAGTTACAACGTCAAGGTATTATGCGTGAAACACTCATTATAAAACAGTATTTCAACGTACTGGACGTAGAATCCTAGCAATTATAAAAACAACATGGCGTGGGGATAACGTGATGGGCATTAGGGACAGTAGGGTTCAGAGAGGTGTGGGTATTGTAATATTCCTTATCTAAAATGCAATACGTATGCCCATGGTATAGAAATACACCAACTCAATAAAATATAGTTAATGCATAGTATGTCTGCTTTACACTTGCAGATATTCCAGTTATTTCTAAATGTAATTTAACTGCACAAGAAACCTATAACAGGACTAAAGTAAAGTACGTTTCTTTATTTACGAAGAAAGAGAGAGACGCTACTGTGGAAGAAAATTTAGCTACTAGTGACACGTGAACATATCGTACCTGCATTCATAAAATGTGGCAGTTTAAGACATAGAGTAGTTATACATTAAACAATATTTACAAATCACGTTTTTTCTAATCAGCGGTATACAATTCTCTATGGTCTACAAACCTCTAAATTTTGGTGTTCCACATGTGTAAAACATGTCAGTGCACCAAGTAATTAAGACGTCCACTATACGATCAAAAGTATCCGGACACCCCCGAAAACATTCGTTTTCCATATTAGGTGCATTGTGCTGCCACCTACTGCCAGGTACTCCACATCTGTGGCCTCATTAGTCATTAGACATCGTGAGAGAGCAGAATGGGGTGCTCCGCAGAACTCATGGACTCCGAAAGTGGTCAGGTGATAGGGTGTCATTTGTGTCATACGACTGTACCCGAGATTTCCACACTCCTGAACATCCCTTAGTCCACTGTTTCGTTTTTTTTTTTTTTTCCATGAGTCTTTTGGCTGGTTTGATGCGGCCCCCCAAAGGTTCCTCTCCTGTGCTAACCTCATCATCTCAGAGTAGCACTTGCAACATACGTCCTCAATTATTTGCTGTATGTATTCCAATCTATGTCTTCCTCTACAGTTTTGGCCCTCTAGTACCATGGAAATTATTCCCTCATCTCTTAACGGATGTCCTATCATCCCGTCCCTTCTCTTTATCAGTGTTTTCCACACGTTCCTTTCCTCTCAGATTCTACGCGGAACCTCCTCATTCCTTACTTTATCGGTCGACTTAATTTTCAATATACTTCTGTAGCACCACATCTCGATTGCTTCGATTCTCTTCTGTTCCGGTTTTCTCACAGTTCATGTTTCACTACCATACAATGCTGTACTCGACACGTACTTTCTCAGAAATTTCTTCCTCAAATTAGGGCCGATATTTGATATTAGTACACTTCTCTTGGCCAGGAATGCCCTTTTTGACTTTGCTAGTCTGCTTTTGATGTCCTCCTTGCTCCGCCCGTCATTGATTATTTTACTGCATAGGTAGCAGAATTGCTTAACTTCATCTACTTCGTGACCATCAGTCCTGATGTTAAATTTCTCGCTGTTCTCATTTCTTCTACTTCTCATTACCTTCGTCTTTCTTCGATTTACTCTCAATCCATACTCTGTACTCATTAGACCGTTCATTCCGTACAGCAGATCATGTAATTCTCGTACACTTCCTCTCAAGATAGCAATGTCAATAGCGAATCGTATCATTGATATCCTTTCACCGTGAATTTTCCTTCCACTCCTGCACCTTACTTTTATTTCCGTCATTGCTTCCTCTATGTACAGACTGAGCAACAGGGCGAAAGGCTACAGCCTTGTCTAACACCCTCTCTAATACGAGAGCTTCGTTCTTGGTCGTCCACTCTTATTATTCCCTCTTGGCTCTTGTACATATTGATAGCGAAGTGGTTGAAGTGGAAACTTGAAGGGCCACGTACAGCACAAAAGCGTACAGACTGACCTCCGTCAGTTGAACTGGGGCGTAATGTGTAATAGGCAGATATCTATCCAGAACATCACACAGGAATTCCAAACTGCATCAGGATCCACTGGAAGTACTATGACAGTTAGCGGGAGGCGAGAAAACTTGGATTTCATGGTCGAGTGTCTGCTCATAAGTCACACATCACGCCTCGCTTTGTGTAAGGAGCGTAAACATTGGGCTATTGAACAGTGGAAAAACGTTGTGTGGGGTGACTAATCACGGTACACAATGTGGCCATCCGATGGCGGGGTGTGGGTATGGCGAATGTCCAGTGAACGTCGTCTGACAGCGTGTGTAGTGCCAACAGTAAAATTCGGAGGCCGTGGTTTTATGGGGTGATCGTGTTTTTCATGGAGGGGGCTTGCACCCCTTGCTGTTTTGCGTGGCACTATCACTGCATAGGTGTACACCGATGTTTTAAGCACGTTCTTGCTTCCCACAGTCGAAGAGCAGTTTGGTGATGACGATTGCATCTTTCAGCACGATCGAGCACCTATTCATAATGCACTGCCAGTGGCGGAGTGGTTACACCACAATAACATCCCTGCAATGGACTGGCCTGCACAGAGTCCTGACGTGAATCCTATAGAACACCTCTGGGATGTTTTGGAACGCCGACTTCGTGCCAGGGCTCACCGACCGACATCGACACCTCTTCTCAGTGCAGCACTCCGTGAAGAATGGGCTGCCATTTCCCAAGAAACCTTCCAGCACCTGATTGAACGTATGCCTGCGAGAGTGGAAGCTGTCATCAAGGCTAAGGGTGGGCCAACACCATATTGAATTCCAGCATTACCGATGGAGGGCGCTACGAACTTGTAAGTCATTTTCAGTCAGGTGTCCGGATGCTTTTGATCACATAGTGTACACATCAAAAAAGATTAATGAAATGCTAGCTAAATGTATGAAACACCACATTACTTTACATGTATTGTACCTAAGTCGTACTTATAACAACCAGCATTAAATGTAACCATAGTTAAATCACCAATAAAACCTAAATCACATAAGTACAACGTTATTGATAATAAAACTGAAATAAACAGCCGAATAACATCCAGACGCTAGTGTTATGCTTGTAAAATGAACATATCCTTATTTGTAAGACAAAGTTATAGTTAACTATTTTCTTCAGAAGTTGTAGACCTCTCTCTACATTTCATCCTACAAAATTTTATATGAGCAATAGCAAGTAATTAAAGAGGTTAAAGCGACAACATATTTATATAGACATGAAAACTTGGCCAATCGCACGACAAATAGAGGATAACTATACAGCCTACTATGGACCTACAAATGAACAAAATAGTAATGAGGAGATACTGAATGGAATTAGGGAGGAAATAAAATGGGGGCGTAAGTTGTAAGCGTCAGTTATAGGACACATTCTGAGTCTTCAAGGACTTACCAGTTTAATACTGGAGGGAAGTTGGCGGTTAAAAGTTGCAGAGGGAGAACGAGAGACGAGTGCATTAAGCACGTTCAATTGGATGTGGAATGCTGGATGGAGTGAAAGCCTTGGAGCGCTTCATCAATCTCCGGACTAAAGACCACAACGACAGTTGGCGCCAGGGCTGGTGATGTGTTCCTGCCAGGGTAGAGAGTGCGCCAAGCATCAAAGCAGTCAGGATCGGTGACACGGCGGGTCGAAAAGCAGGCCGACAGCGAAAACAGTAGTTTGTTGTGCCACAGCGGGGCAGCCACAGCTTGAGGCCGTATGTGACAGCCAACCGGAGGCAACACTTTGCGGCGGCGGTGGACAAGAGCGGAGAGCGCGCCGTATGGTGCTGGCTTCATCCCGTAGTGTTCGGTCTCACGGTTTGTCAGAGAGCAGCGGAACCGCTCGAAGAGCCCGCCAAGAGAGAGAGAGCCGAATCACGGCTGGTGGCTGGCAAATGCATGGTCCAGCCGGTGTAAACTTGCTGTCAAGCAGCGGCCAAACCGTGGATCTGTAGAGCGTGCTTCTGGGGATGCGAGTGGCGGCTGCCGCTGGCAGTAGGTTGTAGTCGTCGAAGATTGAGCTGTTTCTGGGGCGTCCTGCGATGTGTCTGGTACTACGCCCACCTATGTATATCTGTAACAATGATGTTTTCTCCCCTGGAGCTCCTCTTATACCAAATGCGGCTATCTACTGGCTAAATAAAAGGAATTTCGGTAATGTGACACAAATCATGGGTGTACCTTATCGGTAGACACTCTGGGGTAAGCAAATTAGAACTAGAGATCTGTGGAAGATGGAGTTTTTGACATTTTCCCAAATACAAAATTGTTAAGGGTTTCGTGGCCACTTGTTTCCGGTGCGGTTCTCCTCTTGCTACTGCAGCGAACGACCGTCGCAGACTATATGTACCGCTGTACCAAATGCTGCCTGGAAACAATGTTATTATAAACGGTTCATTTCTCGCAGGTCCCGTACCTCAGTCGGCAAGAACGGAAACCTTACAGGGTCACTTTGATGTCCGTCTTTCCGTCTGTCTGCCTATCTGACTGTTGAAAACCGTTTTTCTCAGGAACTGGTAGGCGTTGCAAGTTGAAATTTCTGCATCTTTTGCCACAAACTAAAGTTTACGGCCCCTTGGCGGTGCGAAAAATGGAAACTTCTAGATGAATGCAGTCAAAAGGTGCAGCGATTTACAGGGTGACACTTATTGAACTATGTGAAATAAAATCGAAGTAGCTTCTCAACGGTTTGAGTTAGGACGCCCAAACTGCACAGTCGGCCGCGGGCATGATGGGAATTAGTACGCGCATGCGAGGTTTGTTTTAGCAATGAAGCCCACTTTCATTTGGATGGATTCGTCAATAAGCAAAAGTCGCGCATTTGGGGGGACTGAGAAGTCTCTTCACCCTCATCGGGTGACTGTGTGGTGAGCAATGCCCAGTCACGGAATAATCGAGTTGATATTCTTTCATGGCCCGGTGACTACCAAATGGTACGTGAAGGTTCTGGAAGATGATTTCGTCCCTGTCATCTAAAATGACTCTAATTTCGACAGAATGTGCTTCATGCGAAACGGAACTCGACCCCATCTGAGCAGGAGAGTGTCTGATGCCCTGCAGGAGCACTTTGGGGACCACATTCTGCCTATTGGGTACCAAAAGGTCATTGTCACGGGCCTCGATTGACCACCATATTTTCCGGATCTGAACACTTACGACTCCTTCTTGTGGGGCTATATTGAAAACAAGGTGTACAGCAATAGCCCAAAAACAATTGCTGATGTGAAAACAGGCGATCAGGGGTCATCGACAACATCGATTTTTCGACACTTCAGCGAGTCTTGCAGAATTTTGATATTCACCTGCGCCACATCATCCCCAAGGATGCAGGCATACCGCACATGTCATAACTAAATCCGAATATCTGTAGTGACGTTTACATGTTGAATGAAATGTGTGTACGCTGTAGTATGTAACTAATTTACGTTTTTTTTTCATTGAGTTAAATAATTGTCACTCTGTATGTCATATATTTTGATACTCGGAATTTCACTCATCAATACCTATAGGATACTTTCCCTTGACCTGGAATCGTGAAATTTGGAAACGTGCGATGTTTCACCGCATAAGCAAAGGAAAAACATCTGAAAATCGTTAATTCGTAATTATATCACACAAAAAATATTTCTTTTCTCACTTGTTGTCCGATATTTAACTTATAATTGAAGCATTCTCAAAAGTCTTGGACTTCCCAGGAATGGCATCTTGCCAGTATCAGTGCCGATAACAGACTGTCGACTGCCGCCATGGATGAACTGTCTATATACATAGTTAAGTTTGTGTGAACCCTCAGAGTGCGAGTCCTACTTGCTCCTACTGTCTTTTTTTTTTTTTTTTATAAACCTTTGCCCATCTGGAGCTCCAGCTTCTGTCACTTTCGTTTCTGGCCAAAGCTCCATGTACCAATGACGTGCACGAAAGCGGTGATGAGGAGTAGCTGCGTTACCCTTGCAGGACAGCCTGTGAATTCCGCGTCTTGTCGCGCCGAAAAAGCCGCCATGCGGACAGAGTGCGTGCGCACTACGCTGTCGCCCCAGACAGCACCGTCGCCCGCCTACAGGGCTGACCGACGTCTCGTCCCGGCCTCGGCCGCTCCTGCTATAACACTGTATTCTCCCCCAGGGTGCGCCTTCCAAAATTGTTTCCGGCAGTGGTCTTCGACAACGACGCCGTCGCGATCGCCGCCTCTCTCTCTCTCTCTCTCTCTCTCTCTCTCCCTCCCTCTCTCTCTCTCTCTGGAACACCGCGTCCAACTCCCCTGTCATACAGTTCCACAATTTCCTGCAACTCCACAGCATCCCATGTCTTATACGAGTACACGGCTCCTACTTACAGGCTGGCGCAAAATGAGTGTTACGAGGTTTTTGACTATTGCGAAAAATAAAGGGTTATAGATTGTTGCCATCACATTCATGCTATAGCAGGCAACCTGAAGTTAAATACTGAAGGTTTTCAAAGTTTTCCCTTCTACAGCAATGAATGTTTAGATCCTTGAACTGAATTCCGTGATGACTTTCTGATTATCATTATTTTAGAATGCTCGAATTTCTCTGGAAACCGCAGCACCAACATCTAGGATTGTTGCAGGTGCATTTTAGAAGGGTCTGTCCTTCTGATAATCTCATGTGAAATAATCACCCCCCCCCTGATATCGGCACTATAACGGCGTCATTCTAAACCATGCACAGTGAATGCTAAGGTGCCAGGGCAATGCTCTGACCCCTGGATGTCTCTCGAGAGAAATCTAAGACGGCCGCAGTACGATATAAACGTGCTGCGTCTAGCATGAAGCAGTAGTTTCGAAGCATTCCGTCGCATCGTGTCGCCGGTACAAATTCATGTTGTAATACCTAGCTTTATTGATCTGCTTTAATAGGCCCCGAAATAAAAATGGGCATTTTAGTATACTGTGTACTAAGTGGGCACCAGACAGTGACTTTTTGTTGATGAGATCGAGTAGTAGCTAGAAAATGTGGATTCTCGGCAGTTTGGTAGTGCCAGTTCTGTTTGTTGATGTACCTAAGGAGACGAAAGTGTGGTTCATCTGTAAGACAGGTCTGATGCCATTTTCAGAGGCCTCAGTCATCTCATTTCCAAAAGACTATGGCCGCTTCACACCCCTGTTCTTCAATGGATGGCACCGTTGACATAGTTTCTTTTTCATTAATCTCTGGAGACTTCGTCGTGACATCCTGAGTTACTGTGCTGCATGTATTGTTGATGTCGTGGACTCCTCACTGAATAAGTTCGCCCTCGCACACTCCCTAGGGCTACAACTGAGAATGGTCGTCCTGAGTGACCCTTTCTGGAACCATGTAGATATTTTGTCTTTTGGAAACAATTCAGCAAACTGTTAAACAACAGGGTTGACATTACAGAAAAATCTGTATCAGAGGTTGCTTTACTGTAGTCATTACAATTTTACTTCAGCTCTGTACTGGAATCTCACCGAGAAATGGGCATACCGGGGTTTTGTTCTTGGCCGAAATGTCCTGCTGAATGTGCGTCTCAACCCTACGATTAGCGTAAAATGCCTTCGCCATCAACAAACGGAGTACCGAAGTTAGAGCTTTCATTCTGAAATGCGAACTGAGACATCGGTGAGTGAGCTATAGAATTTGCAGGGATACAACACAGCAATATCACAAGGAGAGTCATTTACGGCATACAATTAAACCACAGAAGACAAATACTTTCAAACACGTATTCTGTGTCATCCTGTTTAAGATTATATTGCCGCGAGTGTTAGTCGCGCCGTCTCAGGTGCCTTGTCACGGTCCGTGCAGCTCCTCCCCCCTCCCTCATTCCCCTCGGAGGTTCAAGTCCTCCCTCGGGAATGGGTGTGTGTGTTGCCTACAGCGATAAGTTAAAGTTAGATTGAGTAGTGTGTAGGCTTAGGGACCGATGACCTCAGCAGTTTGGTCCCGTAAGAGCTTACCACAAATTTCCATATTTAAGATTATCTTAGCTGAAGAATAATTTTGCAGCTTTATGTTACCTCGGCAACAACTAAATATACTATGGCAATGCATAAACTGACACGAAAGCCGCTGGAAGCCAAAGTCTTCAATATTTATCCTGTCCACTCGTGCTATCTGCAGGGTTTACAACTAACATTTGTAATAGGTTTTTGTAACATATACTGTCTTCCATTACTATGAAATGTCCTCGACAAAACCGATCTACTGGGACATAAGAGGCACGGATGAAGGAAATATTGTATTTGTGAAACAACTGCCTCGTTATTCACACAACGCTCTGAGTGTTGTCTTCAGAGTATCTCAGATTGATTACATACTCCTAGATTTCCAGAAGTCTTTTGACACCGTTCCATAAAAGGTTTCTAACCTAATTACTTGTTTCCGGAGTATCGTACCAGTTTTGCGCCTGGATTTGCGATTTCCTGTCACAGAGAGCACAGTTCGTAATAACTGATAGGATGTCATCTATCGTAAACGAAGTGACATCTTGGGATCCCCAAGCGAGCGTTACAGGCTCTCTGCTGATCTTAACTTATGTTCCGGTCAATTATTTGGGACACAATCTATGGAGCCCTCTTAGATTGTTTGGAGGTCATAATGTATTTTACCAGCTAAGACAGTGATCAAAGCATGAGAACGAATTGCACACTGATTTAGACAAATGTCTGCATGGTGCGAAGTTCGATGTTGGTTCTAAATAATAAAATGTGTAAGGTCTTTCACATACACAATAAATCACACAAATTTTTATATTAGTAAATAAAAAATTCTGATGTAAAAATCTTTTAGTACGTAGAGCGCAGTTTTTACTATACAATTAAAGCCTGATGAGTATAGTACGTTTAAAATTAGTTGCGACTTGTTTGGCTCACCGGTGGAGGCATGACCCTGTTGTCCAGGTAACAAAAATGGTGAGCCGGCTTTCCCCACCACGCCACGACCAGTTCGCTTGGTGCAGCGCCCCTGTTACCACGCCATGGATAAACAGCGCCACGTGGTGTCGCGTCTGTTAAGCCTTGTAGTAAAGTAGTATTTTCTAGCGTTATAGTGTTCTACAGTCGTCAGGTGTTGTGAACGAGTGTTTCGTGTTGGCGTTACATTAATAACAACAGTAGAGCACGTGTGAACACGTAAATGCGCTCGTCCTAGAACACGGTCATCGGCTGTGAATATAATGTTCTGATGCAAACTATTCATCCGGATTCGACAAAGCAATGGACAGTACGCAATATCACTCGGTTGTGATGGATAAAGCTCCAACAATGCAGCGAAGGAAAGCGGCTAGTTTCCTCTAGGTGCAAACAAATATTCGATTGAATGGTTCAAATGGCTCTGAGCACTATGGGACTTAACATCTAAGGTCATCAGTCTCCCAGAACTTAGAACTACTTAAACCTGAGTAACCTAAGGACATTACACACATCCATACCCGAGGCAGGATTCGAACCTGCGACCGTAGCGATTGCGCGGTTCCAGACTGAAGCGCCTAGAACCGCTAGGCCATTCCGGCCGGCTATTCGATTGAACCTAGCTTGTGTAAGGCGAAGTTAATGGAACTTGTAGTACTGTACAAGCCAAGAACTCCACGCTACTAGGTCGACGAACAGGCTAACGATAAAGGGCATAGAATAATCAGGCTTTCCCCGTATCATCCACATTTAAATCCGAGTGAGAATATATGGGCCTAGGTGAAAAGTAATGTGGCAGAAACAAGAAATTTACGCTCATTGAGGTTGAAATGCTGACAACAGAAATCATTGAAAAAGTTACATCACAGGGCTGGCGTCAAGTTGCCAGCCAAACCAAAAATGTATTTAAGGAGACATGGAGTCATGAAGGACTGTGTCGAGTTTTGAGTAATACTTTGCTTCCCTTATAGTTGTGTTAGCAACTACTTCTTTTGAATAGTCACAGCAGAATTTACAGATATACATCTCACTAAGATTCTACTGCAGTTGAGTGGCAGAATCATAAAACAGCGTATTATTAAACTAGCAACAGAGGGCGAGACATATAATTAGTTATGAGAAAGCCCACTCTCAGCATAAAAATAAATGTGCAGCTTCTTCATTTACATTGTTTCAAAACCCACAGCAGTTTTCGTTTCACAGGCTACTGATGGTCCTTCAACATTACATTATATCTTTTAAAAACTTCTGTAGTTGCTTGAATACCGTGGTAGACATGGAAGTTTCGCATATTAATCATATTGAAAAATGCTCTGCTCTTTGCGTTGTATCATTTGCCAAAATCTTGTTTGGATATTTCAGACCGTTTATAAGTTACGAGGGCTTTATGAATATTTCATTCTGGCTATTTCAGTGGCTTGTGCGTTCGTGACGGAAATCTTTACACACATTCCATTTCCTGGACACTGTAGATAAATAACGATATCTTTCGAGGTTTAATAAATATTCTATATGTTATCTAAATTTTATATGCAGCAATATATTACATATCACATCACACGAAAATTCGTAGCGATCCCTATTTTTCACTATACACTTTAAGAATTTCTAGCAGTAGTTTAGCTAATACGGAAATATCACAATAACTATGACCATTAACGAAGTAATAGGTAACTGATCATGAAGCTCACAGTTTACTACCGTATAGTTTCTCCAAAATCGTTTGAAAAAGAATGCAGTTGGAGCAGCTTGCGCGGCCGACAGTTTACGCACCGAGCAGGCCTGGCGTTATCTTCGCATGCTGACGCGTTCAGCACACGCTGGCAACTACGCTTTCCTCCACTCGGTCCGTACTGAACTGTCAAAAGTCGCAACTAATTTTAAACGCACTACAGTTTCCATTGCTTACTGCAATGTCTAAGCAAGCAGAGAAAAATCAGGGTAAGAAAATTTTTACAGTATAGTAGGAGGCACACTGTGGGACAATGAGCAGCAAGTTAGGACGTGTATTGTAGACACGTGGATTGATACCAGTGTTCCAGCCCGGCCGAAAATGTAAGATACGCTGCGCCCTCTTCCAGACGACATAGCTCTTCGTGTGCCCTGTGTGTATGATGCCCTTGCGAGTGCAGCAGCGTCTATGTAGGTCAGAAAATTCAGCACATTGTACTGAGCACGAGAGACATCTTAAAAAAGAAAGGGAGTTTGACAAGTCAGCCGTAGCTGAGCATTGCCTGGTAAACGGACACAAAATACTGTTTGAGAAACGAGAGTCTTGGCTTATACGTGAACGTACTGGAATTCCGTTATAAAATGAATGAACAACAACAATTTTAACAGAGACAAGAGACACACAGTGAATAGTGCGTGGGGACGGTCTCTGGGTGTCGAAAGGAAACCACGGCGGATGCTTAACGCTTGCAGGGAGCGACAATTCCAAACGTGTCGCCGGGCTCTGTCTCCCAGTCGCGCGGCGGTCCGGAGTGGCTTTCAGCTGTCCACCTCACCTTCCCCGCTCGCATCTTTTCGGCCCTCTCTGATTGGTGCCAGCCGCCACAATCGTGGTTATATAAGCAGATCATAGTGTTAGACCCTGCAGTTAGCAGTTTTACTCCAGACAACGATGGCGGAAATAGTCATAGAAACCTTGAGAATTGTATTCGAATTGATACGGCTTGAAATGATTATGATAAACCTCTAGTTATGAGATGTAAACCGTATTATTGGTCGAATATCCAGACGTGTCGAATTCCTCCGGACTGTATCTCGTTACTTTATTTGGATTGCAGTCTTTCATCCAGTAGATGAAACAGTCTTCATCCATATAAAGTAACTCTTTGTCAGTGAATTTGGTCTTCAGAAGAAATAGTGAATTTGCTGCACATGGAGTTAGGAAATGTCCGATATACACATACAAACATAAACTGCTCTCATGAACTCTATCGAAAACTTATCCATCTCCATGACGACTAAACCTTGGCTGAGGAATGTGGCCTTTTTAAAATTTGGCCAAGCGACATAATAATGCCCGCATAACGCCTCTCCCAGCAGTAAACTTCGTGAATTTCGTGGTGTTTTCTTAATTTGTCGATGTTTTTCTTGAAAAAAGCATTATTCATCAATTTAAAAAAAATATTTATCTAAGTCACGTGTCACAAGGGCTCTCCGTCCCGTTTCAACGTCAATATACTTCCTCAACCAGCGACTTGACTTGAAAGAGATGAATTGGGTGACGCTAGTCAGAACCATTAACCATTCCAAATGGATACGTTGCTGGAAATATCTGCAGTGCATAATGCATCTCTGTCCCCCCCCCCCCCATTAGTTTGAGGGTGGAAGGGTGGAGTCTTTTCATGGGACCAGGTGCTCCATTGCTGTGCGTATCATGCAAACTTGCAGGATACGCCAAGTCTACCTTCCACACCATATCCTTTATTAGACCAGCTGTCAAACCTTTGAAATCACCTAATATATGGCTGTCCTCCCCAGACAGCCGTCGAAACTTCCCAACAGCCAGATTATGTTGCGTGGCATATACGTGTAAGTTGTTAACACGAAGACACGTGATGTAACTCTCATACTCATATACTTTGAACTGTCCGCCCATTCCCGTCTTGTTTGCCTTGGCGTGTCTCTGCACACATTGCCAAAGTCCACCGTGCATTCTGCATTCGAAAAAGAGCACCACGTTGACAATGATAAAAAATTCAGAGTCGACATGTAGTATAATGTGGAATTCAAAATGTATGTGGTCATGCATACTATTTACAACTTCTCGAAAATATCTGCAAGTAGTCGTACGTCCATGCCCATATATAGCGTTTCATACTCCCCTAAATCATAGACGCTGAATTCCTGCTAAACATTCACCAGCTATACTCGGTATTCGTTATGGTATTGTCTGTAAGATAACTGGTGAATGTGGGTATGTCAGGCAATGTGACTTCGTTGAGTCTCTCTTTGAAATCCAGGTATTTATAGGGACAGACAACATTATTCGTCATGAGTGGAAGTTCGCACCATCGGCAAATGCAGGTTTAGAGAGTTACGTGTCCTCCTAACGTATTTCTAAAGCAGCGCTTGCATAAATCGTATTAAGTCCAGGGAGTGTGATGTAATGTTTGGCGCCATTCGCCTGGAGAACGAGATGTGTGTCTAAACGGTCTCAGTCAGGACAGGATCTGGTCTTTGCGCAAACTAAAAACACCCAAGTGCACAGTTACGAAATCGTCATTATAATTGCTGAAATTGTGGAAGGATGTGAGTATGAGTCACGGCATGTAGTTGTTTAAGTTGCATGCAGTGTATGCTGTGCTGCAGAACTTCCCCTGTGGGATGATCATGGAGATTTTGGTGCCATTATTATCATCAAAATACCACGCAAGTTGTTCTACCTCACTGAGCAGCCACCTCCCAGAATTATCCCTGACAAATGATATCAAACGATTTTTACCTGCGTCACACCACCACACAACTATATATGTCACAACGTATGGTACATGCTGCTCTGTGAAGGTTGCTTATGTATCAGTCCAGTCTCCCTTACAGAGCGCGACAAGAATGAGTAGACATTTAATGTCAGTGTATGCTGTGAAGGGGCAAGGCTCCTCGTGCTGGTATTTCTTGTTTTCAATTGCCATTTCCACATGTACCGGTTCCTACGAGGATCTAGACCATCTCTCGTACTACAAGTGTTGATGCGTCTAGACCAATAATGACATTTACGACTGTATTTTCTCTTTGGGGTGCAATGATAGCAACATATAGTCTCTACCTACTTGTATCTGAAAAGTGTATGAAGTTATTCCTAAAGTTTATAACAAAAATTAGGGATGTGCGCTATAATTTGAATGCAATATAGTACTTATTATCTGTTTCCTAAAATCTAATATCTGCTTTGCGTAATAGAACATAGAGATTTTTCATAGTGATGAGGTTATTTCCGTGTATGACTCTGTGATAAGCATTTACCGTTGGATGTAAATTGCTATATTGATGGCACATCTTCCATTAAACTGCGCTGTGTATGTAGTAAATTAAGGTTCGAATAAAAATGGCTTTTTTAAAGTCTTATTCTCTGCTTCTGTATAAATTTTATGTATGGTTTAGTGGAGGCAGTTGGTAATGAGGATGACGTTTGGTTTGTACGGCGCTCAACTGCTCGTTCATCAGCGCCCGTACACATTCCAAATCTGTACACAGTGCAGTCTAGCAACTTTCATGAATGACGATGGAATGATGAGGACAACACAAACACCCAGTTCCCGGGCAGGGAAATCCACAACCCGGCCGGGAATCGAACTCATCGAACTCGAGACCCCGAGATCCAGAGGCAGCAACGCTAGCCGCTAGTCCACGAGCTGCGGACTCGTTAGTAATGAGGGCTACTCCCTTTCTCTATTAGCAAGTACCCTCTTGGTTGTGCTAAACTAGCAGCACATCCTTAAGCATTTTGAATTTGATGCAAATCATGTTGCAAGTGAGACATCAGGCAGTGTATCCATGTTATTACTGGAGCGGACGAGAAGGAGGAGGTGGACTGCATTGATCTGCTCTCTCAAGTAGCCCCGACAGAGTGCAGTGCCAGTGTGCAGAAGATATATAATAAAATAAAATGATACCGTATATGACTGTTATTTACTATAGTATTGTACTATCAAAGTAGAAAGTGAGTATTTTGTTGATTCAGAGTGACGTGAACTACACATTTTTACGCATGATTATTGCCATTTATGTGCTGTAATGATAGTTACTAAGTCCTATTTTCTTCTTATGTAGGAACGTTTTATGCTATAATATAAGAGAAGTGTATTTTTTTGTGTTTTTTGATGGTAAGTTTCATATTTGTAACCATGTTCCTCAAATAATCGGCAAACAGCATTGAGTACGCATTACCATGCTGTAAATTGCAGATGTTTCATGCAGTTACCCAGTGGAGGCACAGGCTAAGAATGACACTCTCAGAGTGATGGAGGCACTAGTGAGGAGGTGGGTGGCGGTGGTGGGAGGAACAAATTCGAGCACACGACAACAGTGTTGGTAGGAGAAGGGGCACACTACTCCAGTGGGGGAGGAGAGCCATCATTTGAGAGTCATAAATTAAAGTCTTCATGATGATAGTGTTTTATTTTGTATTTTTTACTGGCTTCTGGGCCATACCCATTCAGCCTTCTCAATAGGAATGTCAGTTATGACGATACCAAAGTAAGGACAACACAACATGCCGTCCCCAAACCAAGAAAATCTCCGACCTAGCAGGAACTGAAGCTGGGACCCTTCGCTTAGTAATTCATCTCGCTAACCATGTAGCTACCGAGGTGGACGTAACAGTTCTCACTTAACACCGAAAGTAATCGAATTCCTGTGTAAACATGAACGCAAGTAGGCTACTCGACAGCAATCATGGCCATAAATTATAGTAACTGTCATGATAGTTATAGATCACCTCATAAACGAACAAAAGAAGGACCTAAGTGAAAGCTTTATTTATGTAAGTGGAACTAGGGCATCTGGCATGTTTGGTTCCATAAGAGAACAATGTTCCTCACTTAGCGTGAACTGGATCTGCACACCCACTCGTTAGGGAGAAACGAACATAAAAATAAACCAGTATCCGCACAGAAAGATTTAAGTATTTTTAAGCCTTTATTCTTTCTGTGCGCCGTTCGGGAGTGGAACTGTAGAGAAATGGTGTTAAAGTGGTTCTATGAACCCTATGAACCACCTGTCTTAAGGGTGTAAGTAGGCTGTTTAGGTTTTTTTATTAGTAACGCCACCTCTGTATGAAAATCACTGGCTGTGCTTTGTGCAGTCTGTGGCTGCTTTGCATTGTTGTAATACTCGCCATTGTAGTGTTAGGCAGCTGGCTGTGAACAGCGCATAGCGTTGGGCAGTTGGAGGTGAGCCGCCAGCAGTGGTGGATGTGGGGAGAGAGATGGCGGAGTTTTGTAATTTGTCATGAACTGCTATATATATGATGATATCAAGGTAAATACATTGGTTGTTCTCTATCAAAATCTTTCATTTGCTAACTATCCCTATCAGTAGTTAGTGCCTTCCATAGTTTGAATCTTTTATTTAGCTGGCAGTTGTGGCGCTCGCTGCATTGCAGTAACTTGAGTAGCGAAGATTTTTGTGAGGTAAGTGATTTAGCGATTTGTGAAAGCTATAGTTTAATGTTAGTCAGGGCCATTCTTTTGTAGGGTTATTTAAAGTCAGATTGCATTGCGCTAAAAATACTGTGTGTCAGGTTAAGCACAGTCGTGTAAAATTGTTCAAAGGGGACGTTTCATATGTCGACCCTTAGCCGAGGATACCTCACTGGAATCTTCTGATTTTTTTCTTGTAGTTTGTGTAATTAGTGCAGATTTTGTTTATTGCTAGCGCGTAATTGTAGAGAAAATCTCCTTTGTAGTTGCAGTTTTTCATTGTTGTACAGTAAAATAGTTGTGGCATGCATGTAGATTTGCACCAAGTATTTCGCAGCTGCAATTAACTAGATATTATTTTCAGTGTTATGTTAATGTGTTCTCTTATTTTTGCTCTTCAAATTGTGTTTTTCTGTGTTGTCATGTGAAATACTGTGACAATAATGGCGTGTGAAAAACGTAATACTAGGCTCCAAAGTAAACTGCGAAATGACAGTGAAAACGAAAGCAGTGTGTTAGCGCCACCGAGTAATGAATTAACTGATGTTCAAAGCAATAATTTGGTAATTGTGCATAGGGAAATGGAGCGGGCGGCAAACAATGGCGTAGACAGTGAAACAATTAGTGAGCAGGGAAGCATTATCGATCGGTCGGTCGGCAACAGCTCGCCTCAGGAATCCGAAATGATAGGACACAATTTCGCAAATACTGTAGATTCAGGTTTTGGGTCATCACCGTTTTCTCAAATAAGTCAAAACACATTTTCTGCTTGTCAAAATGTGAATGTTGCCGGTGCAAATGCACTGCCGAAAAGCGTAGAGAAACAGATTCCAGACACTAATACATTGTTATTGCAATTAATGCAACAAATGGAACAAAATCAGAAACAAAAGGGACAAAAGCTTGAAAAGTTAGACATAATGGAACAAAATCTTCAAAAGTTAGACATAATGGAACAAAATCTTAAAAAGTTAGACACAATGGAACAACACCAGAGACAAACACAGCAACAGTTAGACGCAATGGAACAAAATCTTCAAAAGTTAGACACCACACTTGAACAAACATGTGAGGATTTAACTAATGAGTTACATCACATTGAATCGAAATGTCAAAAAGTCTGTAACGACGTAAAAACACAAATTTGTGAGCATTTCCAACCTATTTTTTCGCGTTATGAAAATGCACTACAGAATCACGAAGCAGCCATAAAAGAACTGCAAACTACTGTTCATGAAAATCATGAGACCTTACAAGCTAAATTTGACTCAGTTGCATCTACCGATTCGGTTACGCAACTTGCAAAAACTCAGGAAAATTTAAAGGACACAGTAAATACTCTGAAATTTGGTTCAGAAAAACATACTGAGGAAATAAGTACACTATCGGAGAAAGTAGCCGAACTTTCGGATCAGGTCACTAACTTATCTACGAAGGTAGATGATAATCTGAATGACACAAAACCGGTAGTCTTTAATGACACAGAAGAGAGCGAACAAATTAGGAAACTGAAACAAAATCTGAATCAAATTAATACGCAACACCAAAGAGAAATCCGGGAAGTACAAGATCAGCTGACACAGGTAATACAAGAATTACGTATTTCAGAGGACACTCGGGCCCCAATACAGGAAGAGGGACATAGAAATACGGAACAGCCACAAAATAATAACGCAGCGCATTTCGGAAATTATGAAAGAAATTGGCAAGGTGCACCGAATTTTGAAATGGAACCGCCGAAACGACGTAACAATGACCGATATGCGACTCGCCGACATGATGATTTTGACTATAAGCTGTTCATTACTACACGTAAATTCAAAACATTTAAGAATTCTGCCAACGACATTCATCCACAAGCGTGGCTCCATCAATTCTCTCATTGTTTTCCCCCCAACTGGTCATTAGAGCACAGATTAGAATTTATGTGTGGCTACTTGGAGAATGAACCAGCTGTAAGAATGCGATCAGTCATTCACGATTGTCACAATGAAGGAGATTTTTATCATGCCTTCCTCTCAGCATATTGGTCTCAAGCTACACAAGAGCGAGTAAAACATAGCATCATAATGATGAAACATTTCGAACAATCTGAATTTTCCAGTCTTGTGAAATATTTTGAAGACATGTTACACAAGAATCAGTATCTTTCAAACCCATACAGCCCCTCAGAACTCATCCGCATTTGCTTAATCAAACTGTCTGAACATTTACGACATATTATTTTGGCAGGACGTTGCAAAGACGACATTGAAGCATTTCAAGGACTCTTACAAGAACTGGAAATTGACACTGACAATCGCGGAACGCACGAGCACAACAATTACAGATCACATCCGTCGCAATTCCGCGATGAAAGAAATAATAACTGGACGCGACAAAGCTATTCTCACAACACAAATCGTGACCGAAACAGACACCACCCGTATGACAACCGTTGGCAGAGTAGTAATAATTACAGGGAAAGATCACCTCTCCGTGGTAATGACTATCACAGAGACAATCAGAGAAACAGACAATATGGGAACCAAAACAATTATTATCAAGGGAGGCAGAATAACTTCAGACGCAACAGTTCGGCGCACAGTTACGATTCAGGGAGAAATTCTCCACCACGTGACGGACAAGGAAGAAACTACGGAACCTACCGACATGACGACAGACGATATATTCGTAACGACAGACCTGAATTGCATCAGAACTGGCGGGATTTAAACACGGCAGGGCCCTCTCGGCAAGGCGAATTTGTAGAAGTTCGGTCTCCGAATCCCATTAACGACGCGCGCCAACAAAGAAACAGACAATGACCCGCACTGCAGGCAGACACCTGCGCCGGCTGGCTCCAAGAAAAATAACATAGCGCTAACCTTGAGAAAAATTCCAGTGTTCCTTACCGACGTATACCACTTGATAATTGCGTTAAAGTTAAAACTCTGCGTACTAGGAATAGTAAAGGTTTACACCACATTTCACATGTAAAACCGTTTATTGAAAGATAATCTGCTTTTTTTTAATGCAACATTTTGGTTTACTTGCAAATACATTATCGATTCAAGGTACTTCCAGAGAGATACCAGATGACACAGTGGTTAGTTTATTTGACAGCTACACGACTATATCATGACGCTACTAATGTGTGACACAATTCACCAATGTTGGTTTTGCGGTGTATCTGTTTTATATCTGCACAGTTTTCTGAATTGTGCCGGTAATGCTTTTGCCATTTTCAGGTGACATGCGATCAGGATGCGTGCATTCTTGTCCAGTGCAGAAGCGACATGTTGCCGCAAAACAGATCAACAAATTCGGCAGACTCTCTGGAGCTCAGTCGACCCAGAAGGCATGTTCGACTTGGACAGATAGAGAAATCTGCTATAGCTGAACATAGCATCAAAGAAAACCACACCTTTGACTTCGAAAACACCAGGGTGCTGTGCCGAGCCGGGAGCTATTGGGATAGCGTCATTAAAGAATCAATAGAAATACGGGTCCACGAGAATCTTGTAAACAGGGACGAAGGCTATCAACTGAGCGCGGCCTGGAATCCAGCATTAGCCGCAATACGCCAGGAACGCAACAAGAACCGTCCAGCTCACGAGACGCGATCACAATGCTCTGACGGAGACACGAACGGCGCACCCGCTTCCCCCTCCACCTCGCCCTCCGGCTCCTCTGGATCCAGCCTCCCGCGGCCAGGTGGTGGGGGGCACACCGCAGGTATAAAGGGACCGGCATCCGCAAAGTCTCGGCACTTCGCCAGAAGATGATGAGTATGTCACTCGTCGAAACGTCGCAGTTTGAAGACACCGCCACCCGGCTGGAAGCCCGAGAACTCTTCGCCAAGATTTTGTAGTGTTTATGCAGATACTGTAGTCCAACACTTCTGTAAATTATTCCACAGACCTTCAACGTTAGATTACCTCATTTATCTATTCTCCCTGTCAAGTCCATCCCGTAAGACTTCAATGGAATTTAAAGCAGGAGTCTAACCTGGCCAAATCATATTCTCCTGTTCCCCACATTTTTCGTTTCTATTGACAAACCCTCTGCACAATTTAGATGCGTGTCTCGGATCGCTGTCCTGCTCCAGAACAAATCCACGAAATGTAAGTCTCTTGCCAGACGAAATTGCGTTGTTGATGAGTATCCTTGTACTATTACTCCTTCTCTAATTTTTTATTAATTCACATTAGACCATTGGCTTTACCAAACGCAAAACATCCCCACACCATGGCCGACCATTGGCCGTTGCCGCCAAACATTTTTCCTCATACGTTCTCCACGAAGTCGACGATGGCTTCTAAAATACTTCATATTTAGAGTCGTCCGTGAAAACCTTGTTCACATAATAACCGTTTTCTGGCCGCTATACACCACTTTAAAACTTGTTCACGGAGAAGGCATTGCACTGTTGGGAGAGCAACTGGAGTTGCTCGCGTAGTATTTACTTTCTCAAGTATTTAAGGTGCAGTACGCGTACTCTGGTGATTAGTCTGAGCACATATGAATTGATTTTCCCTGTATGACGTTACTCGGTGTCTTCCAGACACACTTACATTGTCTCTAGTTTACTTGAACCGCTACAACGTATACATCACTGTAGATAGGGTAATGCCAACTTTTGTTGCTACTGTCTTTCTAGATGCGGGGCTAAAATTACAGCACGTTTTTGAATTCCAGTCTTCTGCTTCTGTCTCATTAGGAGATAATACGTTATGAACCTCACTAGGTATAAAAGCACACTGCCAGATTCACCCATTGTACTGTACACTAACGCGAACTGATGGAATGAGGCCTATTAGAACGAAACCAGCTTAGGTTAAGGTACGACAATGTTGGACCGGATGCTCATCAGTGTCCCTCTAGGTGAAAAACCAGTCGAATACACGTTACAGGCGCTTCCAACTTCACATGGTTATACTGGTTTTATTATCGGATTTGGGGATGTGATAAAATATTTAGAATGAATTCCCTGTTTTAATTAAAAATACATAGCTGTGACAGGTAATCGAAAGCTTTTGACCGGTACTGTATATGACGGATCGAAAACCACAGCTGATGGTAGAGGTTGTTGCATGTTCCTGTGGCCAAGTGCATGTTGCAAAGAATCTGACTGCACTTCCCAAGGATGCTTTGCATAGAAGCGCCAACGAACTACGCGTGAAGCTTCAAATTAGTTGTAGAAACTCACAATATAAACATTTCGCTTTTAGTGGACTGTGGAAGGTTGTTCCAAGACATTCAGACGTGAGCTCTTCTCAGGAAAACTAATCTAATGGTAGCGGACACTAAGAATGCCACAAAAAAGGCCTGTACTCTGGCGTAGAAGTTAACATTTGTGTGGATCAAGGTGGGCGCTAACATTATATTTAATGAAGTAGTGGATAAGTTAGTGGGGATCGCTGATATAAATGGCTCTTTAAAATTTTCCATCTCACCTAAAGATTGCATTATACATAAGAGGAAGACTCCAGTGGGCACTCGAATATGTCATCAAGGGGCAGTAAATGGAAATATTAAGGACAAACGTACCCAAAAATGCCCTTTAAGCCCTAGTTCCTGGTTCCACAAAGTCAAGGCAACAAAAATTTATACGTTCCATAATTGGCATTACATTTAGTCATGAGTGATTCCTTAGCCATCTACATCGAATACAAGATTGACACGATCTTCATTGTGAATGTGCTCTGATCTTTATTCATCTCTGAAATATATATATCTCTGATTGGAGACGAAAATGAAGGTGTAAACATTGCACGTCAGTTAATGAACGGTGCATAATATGGTGCCGACACCTGGGAACCTGTGACTAGGATAGCATGGCAGTGGAGTGGGAGTCCAGCTGCCAGACGAAAATCGTCGTCCACCTGCTTCACGGCCTCGAATCGAGGTAAGATCGGAGACAGCATATAGCAGAATAATCAGTAGTCGCAGAGCCTCGGCACAGCAATTGAGTTGTACTCTTTACTATTCTAGCAAACGTATATTAAGTAAATCCTGAAAGTATTGTGGGGTTCATTCACAGGCTGGATAGTAACGGTTTAAACAAAGTCGTGTAATGATAAAATATTTAACCGCAGGCAGCGCTTTCTATTGTTTGTTTATATTGCTATAATCTTTGAATTTTCCATCGTAGCACCAATCCGCGATAGCACAATCTATGGACAGTTTCTTGTACTATATTCTCTGATTGTTCGCATGCGAAATCAAATCAAGGTATGATGTGAAAACGGATATAGAAATACGTTTGAGCGATTTCAATAAGAAACGAATGATTGAAAGAAAGCTAGTAACACTGTTCAGTACAGCTATTGATGAGGAAGGTAAAGGCAAAGATACAGATTATGAGACCTTTCTACCGCGACTGAAAGAGATGTTAGATCGTTCGAGAGCCCGAGATGACACAATTCAGGATCTGCTTTCTAACACGCTGATATAAAGAACTGCGAAGAATAAGTCGACATCGCTAACAGGGCAGTTTTGAATGGGACATGAACGATAGGAGATACTGCATGCTAATCGTTTGTTAACGTGACGCTTACTCCAGCTTCAGCCGCGATATCAGCATTTGTAGCAGTGACACACACCGTTAAACTACCAGCCATCAGCTTAAAGCTACTTGCAGGAGAAATATTTATTTATTTCTCAACTTGAACAGCTTAGGGTCATCAGGCCCTGTCTTGCATCGGACCAAAGTTTCACATATGAAATACATTTTTACGTCATATTTACCTAAAAAATAGAAGTTTTAATATGATAAATAGTATCAAAATGGTCATAGTATCAATACAAATAATGTGCGTAAGTAACACTATGAGCTGAGAAGTTAATACTAGCAGTACTTCTAACACTGCTGCTGCCACCACTAATAAAGTTAATAACAATAAGAAACGGTAACCATAACAGCGCTGACATTGGTGATAGTGGCAGATATAAAAAGAATGTGTAGGTGTACACAATAGAGGTTTTTCGATACAGCGAGTTATGGGGAAAAGAAATTTAAGTATGTTTGGCCCCAACGAGTGCGTTCAGGGACAGTCGTAGCCATTATTTATGCTTCAGTAGATATATCACTAGCTCTATTTTGAAGTTGTAAATGTTATTCAGTTATCAAGTATAGTGCAGGAGGTTATGCCAGAGTCGTGTTCCTGCTTCTGAGAAGGACTTCGTGAAAGTGGCTCAACCATGGAGTGGTGTAGAAAGGATTTTTCTCTGATAGGTGTGGGTATATCTGCCAAATTGTTGAGACAAGAACGTTAAAGTTCAGGAGAAACATGAAGGACAGTATACCTTGGTAAGACAGTAGAGACTCCAAAGGGTATGGAAAGTATCTGCACCAGTCTGCACGCAATTGTTATAGGTATGTATATGATGATGAAATATGATCTAAGAGTCAGACACCACAGATACGAGGAACACAAACATTCATAATCAGGTAACGGTACCGTGAGTTTTCCTGAGAAAGATCTTGCAGGGTAACTTCAGTGTTATCAGTGATTGGAAGTATGCAGTATGTGTTCGTAGAAATTTCTTTTCCAGGTCAACAGGAGAGAACCTTTTATGGTATATTTTTGTAGGATATGGACAGATGCTGATGCCGTCTTGAACAGAGCATTTACGTGCTCAGATCAATTTCCATTTTCATCTGTTATTTCTTCTAGAACATATGATGAGGTACAGAAGTTGATATTTGTCCCGTTTAGGATTGAAGGCATTATGGATTCCCTATAATTCTGGCTAATGAGGCTAGAAAAACCAGTCAGTACCGCTGAGATTTTGGGGAGGTTGCCTTTTAACCCGACAGACTGTCCCCATTTTGGTATCGCACAAAGGTCGGTATTGACATTTTCGATAGCTGTTTTCACGCCTATTGGGTATTTTCAGCAGGTCAAGACTGATCACACATCATTGGCATTCAATGAACAGATTATAGAAACTAATACAGAACTGTAGGACCTGTCTAAAACTGTGTAAGTAGGCTGTTTAGGTTTTTTTATTGGTAACGCCACCTCTGTATGAAAATCACTGGCTGTGCTGTCTCTGTATGAAAATCACTGGCTGTGCTGTGTGCAGTCTGTGGCTGCTTTGCATTGTTGTAATACTCGCCATTGTAGTGTTAGGCAGCTGGCTGTGAACAGCGTGTAGCGTTGCGCAGTTGGAGGTGAGCCGCCAGCAGTGGTGGATGTGGGGAGAGAGATGGCGGAGTTTTGAAATTTGTCATGAACTGCTCTATATATATATATATATATATATATATATATATATATATATATATATATATATATATATATATATATATATATATGTATGTATATATATGTATGTATATATATATATGATGATATCAAGGTAAATACATTGTTTGTTCTCTATTAATATCTTTCATTTGCTAACTATCCCTATCAGTAGTTAGTGCCTTCCATAGTTTGAATCTTTTATTTAGCTGGCAGTAGTGGCGCTTGCTGTATTGCAGTAGTGGGAGTAACCAAGATTTTTGTGAGGTAAGTGATTTGTGAAAAGTACAGGTTAATGTTAGTCAGGGCCATTCTCTTGTAGAGATTATTGAAAGTCGGATTGCGTTGCGCTAAAAATATTGTGCGTCAGGTTAAGCACAGTAGTGTACTATTATGGAAAGGGGACGTTTCAACTGCCTGCCTCCTTTGACTCTTCATCGTACCCAACATGATACATTGCTGGCGATGCGACATGTATCAGCGGTACCATTACACTGCATTCGGCGAGAGATTTAGTCTGCTAAGTTGGGAAAGTAAAATGTCGGCAATGTCAAATGCTTTGCTGAAGTCCGAGCACCACATGATAGTTGCCTCTTGTGCATCCATGTCAAGCTTCTGGTCTTATTGTATGTTAACTTTATTAAAGCAGATAATGTGCTTCGATGTTTATGGAAGCATGATTGTTATTCCTCTAGTAGGTTGTCTGCAGTTAGGTAACTTGTTACCTGGCGTCATAATGTTTATTCTAAGACCTTCGGCACCGCAAGAAGAATTCAAATAGGTCAGTAATCAGAGGGTACTGTTGCAGCGTCAATTTTAGATAGTTCCTTAACTAGTCCATGTTTTCAGGCCGAGACTTATGGTTAAAGAGTGGTCTTGGATACCTCCATCTTCACCTACACTCATACTTCGCAAACCACCGTATCCTGCATGGCGGAAGGTACCTTGTCCACTACTTGTCATGTCTCCTCCTATCCCTGTCGCAAATAGAGCGAGAGGAAAACGACTGCCTAAAAGCCCCCGTACGAACTCTAATTTCTCGCATCTTATCTTCATGGTCCTTATTCGAAATTTACGTTGGCGGTAGTAGAATCGTTCTGCAGTCAACCTCAAATGTCGGTTCTCTAAACTTGTCCAGTAGTATCTTGCTGAAAGAGCATCGTATCCCCTCCAGGGATTAACATTTGAGTTCACGAAGCATCCGCGTAATACTCGTCTGCTGATCGAAGCTATCGATAACAATGCTAGCAGTCCGCCTCTCAATTGCTTCGATGCCTTACTTTAATTTGTCCAGTGCAGGGATACCAAAAAGTCGAACAGCACTAGAGAATGCGTCGCACTGGCTTTCTAAACGCCGCCTCCTACATGGATGAGTTACTCTTTCCCATACTTCTCCCAATAAATCGAAGTCGAGCATCCACCTTACCTATTACCAAAATAATGTTTTCATTACATTTCATGTCACTTTACAACATTATGCCTGAATATTCAGTCAAAGTGTCTGGGTGAAGCTGCACCCTACTAATGCTGCATTTGAAGGTTACAAGACTGTCTGTCTTATTCATCCGCATTTACTTACGCTTTTCTTCGTTTAGAGCAAGCTGTCATTAGAAATTTTATCTAAATCATCTTGGATGTTCCCATAGTCATTCAACTAGGATACCTACCCGAACACCACAGTGTCATCGGCAAACAACCGTAAATTGCTGCTCACCCTGTTCGCCGGACCATTTATGTAGATGGAGAATAAAAACGTCCCTATCACACTCCCGGAGATACCCTGAACACACGCCGTCGAAAACTCTGTGCTGGGTTCTACTACTTAAAAAGCTTTCAAGCCACTTACATATCTCGAAACCTAACACATATGCTCTAACCTTTAACAGTCTGCAATTGGGCACCAAGGCAAATGCTTTCCGGAAACCTAGAAATATGGAATC
This sequence comes from Schistocerca nitens, assembly GCF_023898315.1. Taxonomy (NCBI): domain Eukaryota; kingdom Metazoa; phylum Arthropoda; class Insecta; order Orthoptera; family Acrididae; genus Schistocerca; species Schistocerca nitens. The sequence continues at coordinate 623,610,324 of NC_064620.1, read as the reverse complement.
TGTCGGAAAAAGTCATGGTTTGTAGAATATCACGTGAGACAAGGGGATGCTATAACTGTTTTAGTGGCAGCAGTGAGTCAATAGCAAGCTTCATCACTTGGACTTTGGTGCCATCGTGTCCAGTAGACGCTGATCTGATACGCATGACAGCTTTCGTGACAGAATTTTTCGAGCTACAGTCGTTTACCACCATTAAGGAATCAATAGGTTTCTGTTTCGTTGCAGTTCGATTGTTGTTGTTGTCAATGTGAAGTATCAGTTGAGTTCTTCGGCTGCGACAATGAAATCAGCTGCAACTTTAACTTTCCATATACTAAGAGAACGCAAGTTTTTCTCAGGTCATCTAGTTTATTTCTGTTGTCGGTCGACGTCTGGGCATTCCTGAGTTTTTCCTTTCTCACGGCTTGACTGATTATTACTGTTCTGCTTGTAGACAACATGATTTTCCGGCTTAGGGCATAGTTTTTTATCATGGATGTCTCGAATCTCTCAGACTCATGAGCTGTTTTATTTCTTCAGTTAGGCAACGTGCAGATTTCCTCCTTATTCTTTTGGTCCGTAGGGGAGCACATTTTTGTCATAAACGTAAGTTTCTTAGTAAATCGAGAGGTTTTTCGTTTCCAAGGAAGGAATGGATGATGTCACTCAAACTATTCCATGCGTCTTACTTGCAAATTGTCCGCCCCCGGTAGCTGAGTGGTAAGTCGGCTCTCAGCCGTGACAGCGTGTGGACGGCCCCGCGCGCCGGCCAGTGCTCCGCTGCAGGCGTTGTTTACTTCCGCGTCGTAGCTTTAAGGTTTGTGTCCGTCCACCGTGAACAACATGTCGAGCGCTTACCGTCCTGCGACCCTTAAAGTTTCCTTCCCAGCTGAACATGCGCGACCTCGTGCACATGAAGTTGAAACGTTCACACGTGAAGAAGTCGTTTGGATCCTAACCACGTTTTCGGAATCCATTTTTCGATCACGAGTAGTGTCGTTCATATTAAAATGACAAACACCGAGGTGTGTGAAGATGTTATTAGCCGCCATGCCAATGGACTTAAGTTCAAATACTCTGATGGTCACGTCGGAGCTGTAACACTTGAACTCGCAGAGTACGGTCAACGCACGATTAGGGTGTTTGAACTACCTTTTGAAGTGCCAAAGGACGAAGTTGTCTCTGCCTTACAACCATACGGTAACGTCATCGGTTACGTAGAGGAAAAATGGCAAACCTTCACGACCTACCATGTACTTAATGGTGTGCGTCAGGTCAAAATCGAACTGAAAGAACATATACCATCATACCTGACAATTGGCGGGGTGCGAGCCATTGTTATGTACGACGGCCATCCCCGAACATGTGCGGGTTGTGGACAAGAAGGCCACGTCAGATCCGCCTGCATGCGACGCCGCCTGATCCAGACGCCGGTCGGCGAGGAAGCGTCCCCAGCGGGAATCACTCAGATCCCTGTCACATGTGCCAAGGTTGCCCAGGGAGGTAGCACCTCTACACAGGGTCTTCCTGCTCCGTTGATGTCGTCTGATCAGGTAGATGCAACCGCTCCTGAGATTCCTTCTGAGGTGCCACAGACGCCAGATCCTGACCTGCCGAATCATCGCAGCACTGTGACTGAAAATGCTACTGAAATGGACGTTGATCCGGGAGTGGTACCTACTTCTGCTTTCCTTCAGACTGGTCCGGAGTCAGACGAAAGCCACCCGCAATCGGACTCTGAACGACCTGTTCGAAAACAAGGGTCGACACGAAAGAGAAAGAAACGTAGCCGTACACCCCCTGATGAATCCATTCTACGGATGAATACCAGGGATGTAGACCTGAAGATGGATGACAAACCGCTCATTGATGACCAAACGTCTGATGCGAAAGACCCACCACAGGCGACCACTGGCAACGAACACCCCTCCTTACTGGCGCCGTCGCCCCCACAGGTCGACGTTGAAGAGAGCCTATCCGATGGGACGAAAACTACGTCTCCTCTCCACGTGGATGATGTGCACAGCCGATGCCCTACCGCAGTATCAGTCTCCTGGGCAGACGACGTGGAGATCTAAGGGACTGGGGTGGACGGTGCTGATGATGGGGCACCCCCATCGGTTGCGCCCGTGCCCGCGCCCGCAAACTCTCCATAATAGCAGCCTCTTCAGCGGACCGGCAAGATCGACGACCTCTCGCTTCTGAAGAAGAAGCCCCACCTGTGCCTGTGGGACTCCAACACCAGCATTATCGTGTCGCAACGATTAACCTCGCGACCACTCGTGCGCCCCACAAACTAGCGCTGCTCAGCGATGTGATTTATGATGCTGACATAGGAAGTGCATGTCGCCGATTTTTCACCACCACATGGCTTCACGGTGCATCTTTCTCCCGCTTCGGACACCGGTAGTGGTGTTGCCATCATCTTACGCGAAGGTCTTCTTGCCGAAGATGTCCAATACCTCCCCAACGGCAGAGGTATTGCCCTTACTCTTTTTGGTGTACGCATCGTCAACATTTATGCGCCGTCGGGCTCCAGCTACCGTCGTGAACGCAATGCCTTCTTCGCGAATGAAGTTGAAAGGTGGCTACACTGAGCCACAGCGCCAGAGATCGCGATAGAGAGTATTGTTCCGCCGCCTCCACTGGCAGTTCTTGTCGAGAAGTGGCAGTAGTCAGTTCTTGTCGAGATGTGGCAGTGGTCAGTTCTTGTTGAGAAGTCGTAGTGGACAGTGATTATTGAGATGTCGTAGTGGGCAGTTCTTGTCGAGATGTGGCAGTAGGCAGTTCTTGTCGAGAAGTGGCAGTAGTCAGTTCTTGTCGAGATGTGGCAGTAGTCAGTTCTTGTTGAGAAGTCGTAGTGGACAGTGATTATTGAGATGTCGTAGTGGGCAGTTCTTGTCGAGATGTGGCAGTAGGCAGTTCTTGTCGAGAAGCCGTAGTGGGCAGTGCTTGTCGAGATCAGATGTTGTTCCAATGGAGATATTGTAATGATTAGAGTGCTTTTCGTCAATATATATGAAGGGTACAAAACTCTTATTCTTTTTTTTCTCATTATTTCAATGTCCTGAATAATGCGTCATTACAGGTTCAGTCAACAAAGCATCTGGCTTGTGTTCTTGGATTAGAGTGTAATTTTGGTTTTCTCGAGTAATTATGGTATTTCTATTTTCTTTAATTAATTCAGTATAAATGATATTTAAAATTTCTTGTGTTATTGAAGAAGAACCGTGCCAGATGCGTACGTTGAATCACACTTCCACACACAGAACTGTTATACTTGTGCTTTGGTTTCGTAGGTTTTATAGTTGCTGGGGACTTAATTAATTAATTGTGTTAACGAAATTTTCCATTTCATTCTTTGTTGTTGTTCTATGCAGTCAGATTGCGTAATAATACTAGTCAGGGCCTACCGTTTACGAGACTTCGTAACCGGACAGACACCTACTAAATCAAAAAATTAAAAAGGATTTGCATTCTTTTTTTAAATAATAAGCCCCCATGCAAAGTTACACCCCTTTTTATGGGACCACACTATGACTGGATCATGAGTGGAGACTTCAACTGCACCCAGCGACCTCAGGATCAATTGCCGCGTCACTCACCATGCGCAGCTCTGGAAACAGTAGTGACGCGGCTACAATATGTCGACACGTGGAGACATGTTCACGGTGATCTTTTGGGCTTTACGTACTACACTGCGCACTCCTCTAGCCGACTGGATCGCATTTACATCTCGCGATCCCTAATTCAACACACTCGACATGCTGAAATCTGGCCTGTTGCTTTCTCAGATCATGAGGCTTACTTCTGCGATGTTGTTCTCACAAGACAGGCAGTATGGCACGAACGTGGTTTATGGAAACTGAACACGGCACTTCTTAATTCACTTGACTGTCGACTTCTAATAGAATACACTTGGATCACATGTAATAGACGCCGACCCACGTATCCGTCTACCATATCCTGGTGGATCCAGTGGGCAAAACCTGCTCTTCGAAAAACTTTAATCCGGTATGGCAAAGATGTTGTCGCCTGGAGGAAGAGCACTGTGGACTTTAACTACAGGATCCTACGAGAATGCTTCACGATGCCAGCCTCCCCTGAGCGCCATACAAGGATGAACCATGCTAAGACCCAAATCTCCAATCTCATGCGAAGGCATTTGGAAGGAGCGATAGTACGATCTCGTACTGCTGATCGCATGCCTCATGAACATCCGTCGATGTACCATATCATCCAAGAACACCAAAATCGACGCCGAAAATTGCTTCACGTCGTAACAGATCAAGAAGGGCGTCGCTATGTAACCCAAGCAGCTATACGCCGCAATTCCACATTCCCCAGAGTTGATCGAGGAAGTCTCACAGCTCAACTTCGGTGGTATCCCAGGAGATGCGGCGATTGACTTGATGTCAGAGGTGACTGATGAGGAAGTCCGCGATGCGATCCGGGCAGGAACCATCAATCGCTCCCCAGGACCCGACGGTCTTCCCCTCGAATTTTATCGCACCTTCCGTGATTTGTTAGAGTCCACCTTCACCTCCATCTGTCGGGAACTCATGTCTCCGGAAGTACCTGTGCCGGACGCTTTCATGGAAGGAATTATTATTCCTGTACATAAACCGCATGGTGGCAACAATATCAGTGATTATCGGCCCATCACCCTCCTTAACAGTGATATGAAAATCTTCACTCGCCTTTTGGCAGCACGACTTCAAAACGTTGCCCGATATGTTGTGTCGCCAGACAAAGCATCTTTGGGAGGGGACAATAATATCCGCACGGCTTTATGCCGCTACAGGGATATGATCGCCGTTACCCAGGCACAACGCCTCTCTGGGGCACTTGCGTCTTTGGACTTTAGTCAAGCTTTTGATGGGGTTGACCATTCGTTCCTTATGGCCGTTCTCCACCATATGGGTTTCCCAGTCGCTGTTGTCGCTGTTGTCGCCTTCTGCGGGGTGCCTCATCCAGGATTATGTACAATGGCAGACTCACTGCACCGATAATAATAGGTCGATCCGTACGTCAAGGTTGCCCTCTATCAGCAATTTTGTACGCCTTTTCCTTGGAATCTTTGCTATGTGGACTAAGACAACATTTGGTAGGGTTGTCCATAGATCGCTACCGATTCTGTTGCACGGCCTATGCTGACGATGTAGTCATCTGTTTACGTAATGCCGACGAGGTTCGAGCTGTTTTGACGTGGGTAGCGACTTATGGTGAGGCGTCGGGTAGCTCTTTAAACGTACGTAAGTCACAAGTTATGTTCATTGGCACAGGACTTCCCGTGGAGTGCGTTATACCTCTCACCACCGTTGATACTATTCGTTGTTTGGGAATAGATTTTTCATCTGATCTGCGGCGTTCAGCCACCATCAACTGCCGACGCCTCCTTTTAATGATCAGAGCAGGTCTTATGGACCATCGCCTTCGATCCCCAGATATTCTCCAACGAGCTCGATATGTCAATATATATATCGCATCCCGAGTTCCCCATGTAGCACTAGTTCTACCTTTCCCGCTTACTGTGGCACGTCGCATGTTGGCAGCGATGGCATCTTTCGTCAGCTCTGGGCTGTTGTTCAAAGTTAACTATGCAACCCTTACTCTTCCCCGTGAACGAGGTGGGATAGGTCTGTTTCACGTGCCGGATAGAGCTCGCGCCCTATTTGTCAGCTCCCAGATGACGATATGGACACGTTGCCCAACGAGCCTCACTGGTCTCCTCCTGTCGGCATATTCCCCGGTCTCACTGTCAGCCCCAGTGATGATCTCGGACGTCCCGGCCCAGTTCCATTATATACGGTACTTCTTTCTGGAACTCAGTTATCTACGCCTCACCTTACCAAGACAGCTTTTACTCAAGACAAGGGCAGTATACAATGTCATCCAGTTAGGTCGTCCACCTAACCCGATTGAACAAAAGTTCCCCCAGGTTGACTGGCGTCATGTATGGCGCGCGGTGTTCGCCTGTTACCTTGACACGAATGTTCAATCTGTCTGGTACCTAACTGTCAATGGTAAGCAAATCAACCAATTTCGCCTTCATCGTATCCACCTCACCCAATCACCTCTATGTTCCACGTGTGGAGTGCCAGACAATGATGAACATCGGTTTGTTTGCGGACCGGTGGCGGAGGTTTGGCACTTGGTTCGACGTATTGTGGCTTTTCTAACGCGGGACATTCCGGATCGGATTACTCCCCTTTCATTATTATTTCCGGAACGTGACTATTTTCCTCGGACAAAGACCAATGCTGTGAGTTGGATTCGCGGACATGCCATTCACTACTTATTTGGACAAACTGTAAACTCTGTACTCGATTTTTGGACATACCTCAATGACCGTCATTATGTCGTTGTCCGTCACCCAAAATACAGACAATTTTTCTCGAACTTCCTTGGGAGTGCTTTCCATGAGCCGCCTCGCAGCTGGAATGTGTTAAGCCAAGAGAGAAGAAGGTTTCCTGTTTGAACCAATGAACATTTCTGAACAATTGAACGGAACACATCAATTTCGAGAAGACGTGACTCAACATATTACCAGCGGGGCGCAGAAGGCCTCTGATCAATTACACAACAAAACTAAACAAAATAAAATAACATAAAAACAAGAAAAATAAAATTCAGAAAAAGGAAATAAAAAGTGGTCAGCGTGACAGAATGTCAATCCTAAGGGCCCGGGTTCGATTCCCGGTTGAGTCGGAGATTTTCTCCACTCAGGGACAGGGTGTTGTGTTGTCCTAATCATCATCATTTCATCCCCATCGACGCGCAGGTCGCCGAAGTGGCGTCAACTCGAAAGACCTGCACCAGGCGAACGGTCTACCCGACGGGAGGCCCTAGCCACACGACATTTCATTTTTTCACTTGCAAGTTCAGATAAATTACTGCATCTGAAGCCTCGGTATGTAGTCAGCTGTGTTTTCTTTCTGGGACATTCTACTGCATACTTGATGAAAATTGCGTCACAGGCAGGCATGCCAGGTGCAAGTAGCTGAGAGGTGAAAAACACTGTGCTTGGGATATAATTGCAAATATTTGTACGAGAGTGTGACTACAGCTCATATGATGGGCAAGACAAACCTGCAGCATTGACACGTTTGAAGAAGAAATCACCTGCCGAAATTCCGTACTGGAAGGAATTATTGTGCAGAAAATTCATGTTAACGTCACCAGCTATGATCGTGTGCTCGTGTATTGTTTCGAGACCTGAAAGAGAAATTCAGAAGTATGCAGCCACAAGTACTTTAGGAAGTTTGTAAAGAACACATTTCAGGCACTTTCTGCTGAGGAATATAAACACATATTCTACTTATTTATCTTCATTTTTGTTAGATGTGTGTAACATAGTAGGTTATGAACCATAGAGTATGTATATCCCTACTCCTCCCCCTCATCTGTTATATCTATCGTGTCTAAGAAACGCGGAGTCGTCAGAATTACCGAGCTTGTGGCAATGCTTTGTTTGAGCCAAATCTCTGACAGAAGTATAGTACGGATACCTATGTCTTCCAATCCATGACGGAACTCCTGGAGAGAAGCTGCCAGAAACTGGATATTTGTACGTGCAATATGGAGCTTAGTGTATTCAGGTGCAGCACGTGTGAGGATACTGCCTATGGACACTTGCGGCACTGAGTAAGCAATGACCAGACTATAACAGAATACGCGAAGGTGGGGCAGTGCAGGTTCTAGGAAGTGAAAGCGCTGGGTATCTTTAGGAACGAAGGAGGTCTTATGGCCGACGCTACAGGGATTAGCAGCAGTCGTTAAACAGCAGAGAGGCGACAAGAAAATAAAATCCCCAAACAGAGCTAGAAAATCTGTTAACAACAGTATTGAAATCAAGATAAATGGAATAAAAGTAGATTGTACAACCCTATTATTGGCTCTAACAATGAGAAACAACAATAATGTGGTAAAAAACTGTTCAATATAAATGGGGTAAGACTAAGACGTGAGCGTTCCCAAGTGTTAATAAACGATGTTGATGAAATCTGGGAGTATAGCTTTGTTTCTACCTAGTTCCACTATTAAGAAGTGGAACACAACCCATAATGTAATCTAGATTTAGAGGGAATATCTTCTAAATGATGATATAATGTTTTTCGTAAAAAAGCTGACTTGTAATTAACGTTCTTGAAAATTATATACAGCTATTGTAATAATCTGAAATTTTGCAAACTACTGGACCACAATTAATAATTTGGAAAAATTATAACTTTTGTTACAACATAAATTCGAGAAACTTTCGAACCACGTAGATCCACGCGTAATGAAGCTGTGCGGCGAGTCGGGTTAAAAGTCGCGTTGCGTTGCGTAATTGTATGACCACTGTCTTTCGTCTCACTGTGCACTACAAAAAGTTCCACCTACCTCAGTACGGTATCTGGTCACCAGCCCGATTCTCTTCATACGTAGATACTGTTCAGACGTTGTTAAAAACAGCTTGAAGAAAAACATCGTCAATAGTCACGTTTGCAAAGTCCACCTAAACTCTGGTAGCAAGCTATCCTGTAATATGTTATACCGATTTTCGGGTGGAGGGCGATTGCTTCATTCTTTTAGGAAAAGTGTCAAAATTCAGCAACAAGTTCTTTGTTTCTTTAGGTTCAAAATTAAAGAATTAGCCATCAGCCCGTATTTATTTAAACGACTAATATCAATGTCCTCAGCTCACAGTTCATACAACCCAATATACACGCAAGACAGCCAGAAACGTACTTAAGTCCGACCCGAATTATTACGTGATCTACAGTCGATGCTCTGCTACAATATATGAGTTTCACTTTCGGTCTTTTTTTCAGTGGATTTCTAATAAAGCAACTGCTCGCCAACTATTCCATAGATGAAGATGAAACATGTCACGCGGAATTCTACAGAGGCCGAAAGTTCACACGCGTTTATCTTCCCAACTAAACACTTCACAAAGCTGAAGTTTCCACAATCTGTCTGTAAATGAAACTGCTTTTCGGTAATACCATCCGGACGCGAAATACCTGTATGTAACTTCTTCATTTTACACGTCCAACATGGCTTGTATGTCCAATAGCTACCCAACGACTGACTCCCTGCCGTTCCTTCCAGGGCCTATAAGTGCTTGATAGAGCGTGGGAAATGCCTAACTCTAATTGGATGTTCAAAATGACCACCCAATCAAAACAATCCTTCGAGTTCTTTCTCGCGCCAAAACTGTGCAACGTCAATCAATATTCATTTACGTCACTTCATCATGCAAATCTTAATAAAATGTTTAACAAAACCAAACGAAAAGAAAACTAATCTTGAAGTGACTTTAGAAACTAATTACTCTGCAAGTGGCTATTCCGACTGCCTTCTTACAAATGCAAGTACTCTTGGACGTACGTCATCAGCAAGGTAGGGAAATTATAGCTTTCATTGCAACTGCTTGCTTCACACATTCCCATGACGTACTTACGTAATGTTTAACATCAGATAATATTGAATCTTTACGTATGTCCCACATATACACTCTTACTTGTAAGGGGTCCGCAGGCCCTTACTATTAAAATTTGCGCTCACACAGATCGACAGGGCAAATATCGAGTAGTGTGTGCAGGACGCGCGAGCTAGAGGGAACTCCCCGGAGTGCCGAGTGGACGGCTTGGGTAGATTCCCGCGAGGCGGGAATAACTGGGCGGAGGGCAGTGCGAAGGTAGAGCGTGGAGTGCCGAGGCCGGGTGTGGTAGGTTCCCGCGAGGCGGGCATAGCTGTGCAAAAGCCAGCAGAAATTAATACAAATTACCGGCAAAGGGAGTGGCCAACGCCGTGGTTTAACCCCTTTGTATCAGTTATGCGGAAAAGTGAGAAAGTTTTATTATAACGTGATATTAGTGATATTGAGTGCCGCTATTATACTCCCGCGTCTACCGCGCCGGCATTACTTGGATTACAGTGATTGGATATTGCGTGTGACGATTAACAATAATTGTAGCGACCTGTGATGAGATTAGCCGTCATTAACAGTGTATTGACGAAGGCAGTGGCTGTCTCCTTATTTTTGTGCTTTATTAAGAATATAGGCTCGTTTTGTGAAACTGTGTTTGCTGTCCTCATTACCACCAAACCATACTTATTACTATATTTGTGAGGATAGTACGGAATGTAACACCTCCTGAGCAGTCCAATCCGATTGCTAGCCCATTAGGTACACGGTCACATTAATTAATTATCTAATTTTGGGCTGCTCATCAGATCCGCCACCGAGCGGATAACTAAAACCTAGAATAAAAAGGACGTGTTACACCTTGGCTTACCGTGGACAGGACTCGGACTAATGCAATTTTCGAACGCCGTGTTACACAGTTGGCTTATCGTGAAAAGAACAAGTGCAATTTTCGGACGAGAAAACAAAATTTTCAATGTGGAATCGGGACAGTGCATGAACGTTAAAATCGCGATAAGGAACAGTGTAATTTTCGAACAATACGAAGTAATAATATCGCAAGATTGTGACTAAACTGTTTTGCGGGCTATATTAAACGGTGTTGCAAAGTACAAATGCAAAAATCCCCGCGAAAAACCGTCAAAAGTGGACGCTAAAGAGAGACACGTGTGAACATTACAATAGCAAAACGAGCCAAAATTTCATCACAAAAGTTGTCAGAAAGGTGTTTTGTGGTGATATGTTGACCGAAATTGCTTTTTGAACGGCGAAAATCGGACGATTTCGTGTGGACCCATAAACTGGTATGCTGACGATAACGTATTGTGGCGACGCAGTTAGGGAGTGACGTCACGCAAAGCCACGTAGCAGTCGCGCCAAAGAGCTTCGACCCGCGAGGTGATTCCACACGACCTCCTACCACACAGCGACGCAACTTCGAGACAGCGAGCGCAGTCCCGGCATCTAGCGGCTGAACGACAAACTACGCCCGCCTGCAACGCCACGGGCGGCCGACGGAGAACTACGTCGTCTGACAGCTGGTCTTCAACCTCGCGCGAACTCCAGCGACGGCCCAGCCACGCCCATCCGAGACGTCAAAACATCGCGACTCGCGGTAACGTCGGTTGGTGAGTGAAGACAACGGGTTAAAATAACAGTAATTGCAGTGTGCAGTCTTCGTGATAAATAAACAG